>NW_011494846.1:3263029-3266654 GCF_000754665.1 Bison bison bison | reverse complement strand
CTTAATATATAATTTCGTCTACTCTTATAACTCTTTGAATAAATGACCGTTTTTGCCCATTTTATGGTTAAAGACTTGAAAAGTTATGGCTATAGGCTTGAAAAAGAGACTATTACTGTCCTAAGCCACATAGCTAGTAAGCTTTGAGCCTCATACTGTGGTATTTGACTGGCTAACCTATGTTGTTCCTACTGACTCATGCTACTCTCCTATTGATTTTCTTAACAGAGACTGTAAATTCTTCCAAAGATCGTATCATACAAAAGTCGCTTAACTGAAAGCTGCCAACATCTCTTTCTGAGCTTACCCCATCCCTCCAAGCATCATGCCTCTTTCTCAAGGTCCTTGAATTAACTCTGAATTGTGAGCAAATGGTCTTGCAGAATGAAAGGTAAAGGACTATGACCTTGCTGTGTTGTCCAAGCACACAGCATTTTTAGGATTGCCAGATGGCTCAGCGGGTAACGATTCTGCCTGCAATGCGGGAAACACGGGCTTGATCCCTGGGTTGGGAAGATCCCCTGGAGAGGGGAATGGCAACCCACTCCAGTATTCTTGCCTGGAAAATCCCACGAACAGAGGAGCCTGGCAGGCTACAGTTCATGGGTTTGTAAAGACATGATTTACCAACTAAGCATGCAGCACACACTGTAGCAGGGTGGGGATCGAGAGCACCTCATATATCCCCTGCTCTAAACAAACTCCTGCAGCCTTGAGAAAGCCAGACCCTCTGTTAGCCCTGACTTCTTCACCTCACCTCTGTTTCATCTCAAACGAAAGGGTTAAAGTGAAGGCAATCCCTAAGGTCCAAGACTCTGCAGACTCCCGGACTCTGCAGTTATACACATTGCAACACCGGAAGCCTGAACACATAAAACAGAATTTAGTGTTGTCATAAAATGTAACTTACACAAGTGAGTTGATCGCACACGCAGTTCATGATACCTTTCATTGGTACTGTGCTGCATGGTCTTGGGGCATTAGTGGAAGCAGTTCTTCTGTAAATGACTCTAATCTGTACTACTCTTACACCATTAAAGTAATTTGGATAATTTTTCACTCCTTGATTTGCTTCCTAATGTCTATAATTAGTGTGGTTTTCTTTCTCCCGATGCAGTACATTGTATGACACATACACGTGTGTGGATGTAGGATCACGTGTGCCCGACCTGAGTCCCACCTGGAACAGCTGGGCTTCCCCAAACCCACCTCTTCCAAAATCCCGAGAGTGAAGCGTTTTTGTGATCCTACTCTTCTTTCTCTATTGAGGGAAATGCCTGCAGCTGTTCCCCATGGTCCACGTGCTGTGTTCAGACCTGGTCAAAGGCCCTTAACTGATCTCCCGTCCACAAGGTCTTCTTCCAGGACAGCACCAGACAAGGAGCCGCCTGGTTTGTGGATTTGACTTCTGTGGCCCTTCCCACCAGGTCCTGACGCTTTCAGGGAAGTGCCTCCAGATGCTGAGCTGCATAATCCTGGCAGAGACGACGGGACTGTTAGGGTCCCAGCCTGCATCTCTGATGCCACCTGAGAGCTCCCGGGGTATTGCCTGCAAGTGTCCCCTGCATTGCCTTCCATGAATCTCACCTCGGGGTGCCCTCCCCTTCCCCTGTCCCCTGCCTCAGTCCGCTTGTTTCTTTCCTTCTCTGCAGCTTCGTCTCTGTTTGTTAGCCCTACTCAGCATCCATGCCTCCCGTTTCTGGTTGAAGCCTCCCTGTCCTGTTGTGGTTTTGTCCTCTCCTACCTCTCCAAACCTTGCAGAATGGTGATATTTGATCTGTATGATCCAGCTCAGGGATTTCCCTGGTGGTCCAGTGGTTAAGATGGATTTCCAGTGCAGAGGGACATGGGTTTGATCCCTGGTTGGGGAACTAAGATTGCCTCATGTGGCATGGTCAAAAAAGGAAAGAAAAAAAAACAATCAAGCTCAGGCCGCCTCAAGAAGCCTGAGTCTAGACCTGGGTTCGATCCCTGGGTTGGGAAGATCCCCTGGAAAAGGAAATGGCAACCCACTCCAGTATATTCTTGCCTGGAGAATTCCATGGAGGGAGGAGCCTGGTGGGCTACAGTCCACCAAGTCGCAAAGCGTCGGACACGACTGAGCAACTTCACTTTTACTTTCCTGCCCCATTTACGGTGGGGTGGGGCCCTCTCTGTCTCTCCTGTGTCCTCTTTGCCCTTCTCACAATGTGCCTTTCCTTGTGGGAAATTTGTTTTAAATGAGGCCCTTGGCTGCCAGGGCTCAAACTGTGTAAACTCAAATGCGGGGGCTGTTGGAGGTTTCCCCATGAAAAATCCATTACAGGCCAACCTCAGAGGTTCTGCGGATTCGGTCTGTAAGAGAATATTGTAGTAAAGCCAGTCACACGGGCTTTTGGGTTTCCCACCCGGGGCATGTTGAATTTGTGTCTACTCTCCTCCAGGAGGGAGAGTGGAGACTGGGAGGTGGGGTGCGGGGAGGAACGGCACGGTATCTCTGGGATTCTTGGACCAGGGGGTGGGGAGGAGAGGAGAGGAGTGAGGAAGGGCTGAGATGCTGTCAGGCAGGCGAAGGGCCAGAGAAAAAGAGTAACAGAGAAGGACTAATCCCAAGCCTGCCTTTAGGGGGCGCCTGGCTCCATGGCCGGAGGCCACCAGCTTGGAGAAACCGGTAAGAATCAGGCTCTTAGGTTCTCAGTGATTCTGGCCCTTAGCAAATGTGTCTGGATCAGCCCTGGGCCGCGTTTAGCTACACTTGGGAACCACTGTGTCCTTTCTAGGTGTTGTTTAGCCTTTAAGATAACAATGTGCCAACCACTTTATGATCATAATTATTGTTATATTCTGTGATAAGAATTCCTACTTCATACACAGGTAACTGAGACTCAGTTACAGGGTTTTTGCGCACAGTCATAGTGGAGTATGAACCCGGCCTGCGATTTCAGCGATTTTTATGGCAGGCCTGCACATGAAACAAAATAAGCTTTTAAAAATAGGGGAGTTACCTTATCTTGTCTCCCAGATCAGAAGGTTGGCTGCTAGCTGATGCTGGAATTTAAAGGCAAGTACAGCTTTTGACTTCTCCATTTAAAAATGAAAAGGTTTAAACGAAAACTTTTTAGGAGGCAAAACAGTGATGAATATTCATTTTGAAACAATATGATGTCTCACTGGTGTTAATGTCCACAGGGTAGGGGTGGAAAAGCCAGAGCAGAAACACCCGGGGCCTAAGGGGAGGCACCTTAGGAAAGGATCCTGTGACAGACAACTTGGGTCTGGGCAGCTCTGTTTCACCTTCCTCTGAGATCAGAAAAATAGATATTGGGGCACATGCTTTGTTGCTTATGCTTAGCTCACCAAGGATAGTTTAGCGTGGGGGTAATATTCATTCCGTTGGCATGAATTTTGAAAACTTCAAGATTTACGACTTGAGAACCCTCGCTCTTGAAATGCATGAGAATTTTCTCATAGAAACAGATTCCTCTTGCCAAATAGATTCCACTTGCAAAAAATCTTCTAGTTACATTTTTCATCTGAGTTACTGAAACAAATAGATTTTAAGTGTCTGGCTGGCTCAGGGATTGCATCCTGTTAGAAGGTCAGAACGGAAAAAAGATGGGTGTTAGCAGTGTTCCTGGAAGAAACT
>NW_011494846.1:3261079-3262929 GCF_000754665.1 Bison bison bison | reverse complement strand
CTGGAAGAAACTCGAAAGTGCCTGGGGAGACTCTGGGTTCCACTTCTTATCCGATATCCTGCAGTCTCATTTTTTTTTTTTTCCCCTCACTCTCAGTATAGTATCAATTCTGGCACTGAGAAATTCTCTCTAGGTGTCTCATTAGAGTGAAGACGTCAATATTAAGAATTTCATTTTTAATTGTAGCATTTTGATGGAGCTTTTGCCTTTTTTTTCCCTGCTTGATTTTTTTTTTTTTTTTTTGGTGACTACCTGTAATAATTTCCAGAACAAGGCTGGCTTTGTTATGTTTTCCTTCATCTTAGCTCACCTGGCCTAGATAACATGCATTCCAAATTGTATTGAGAGTTTGCAGTGAGGCCGCTAAGCAACGGGCCCTAACAGCTGGGTCATTTTCTAAGAATCAAAGGACATGACTTCAGTTTCCAGGTTTGGCTTTGGCTGGCTTGGTGAGTGCTGACATTTAACCCGTTTCAGCCTGTGCGCTTGGAGATGATTAAAGTTCCTGCCTGATTCATAACTTAGAGGTGATTGAACTTGTAAACTATTTTGAGGCCTTTTTTTTTCCATTCATTTATTCAAACAAACATTTATCGTTGAATGAATGGTGACTTTGATTTAAAAACACTCTACCGACATAAAACACTGGCAGTTTGTAGATAGCAGGTTTTTTTTTTTTTTAATTTGCTCTCCTAAAGGAATTTCATTACCAAATCCTCGTGAATCTTGAACCTCAAGAAGAATAATCTTGCCTTTGTTGGAGTTTTAAATTTAGACTAATCAGACAATCGTGAAGCATTCTGTTCAAAGCATTCCTTTTAGGCAACCCACTTATTATACTCTGCTCTTAAGAAGAGATGAATTTGATTAGCGTTGAACAATTCAGTTGGTGTTTTTGCATAGCTAAAATCAGGGAGAAATTTTCAAAAAATTGTACCTGCTGTTTAATATTATTCTATAGTCAACTTTTAATTATCTGTACTGATGGAATATAATCAGTGATGTGTATATTCCAAAATCATTTCCTTTGGCTTTAGGAATCATTGTATGATGTTTTCATTCACTTTCCATAATGGTTCTGCTCAACTAGTATTAAGATGATGCCAAATTCTTTATGTGCACAACTCATCAAAGGAAGGAAGGAAGGAATGGGCCAAAAGTATACTAAGGGTTAGGGAAAGGTCAACTGGAATTTTTTCATTTGTTACTGATAATACACAGAAGGAATCAACCCAAGGTTATTCATCTTGGTTATTAGATAGAAAGTAATGGCCAGTAATCACTTCAGTTGCATAAGGAAAAAGGCACAATAAGCCACTAACCAGATTTCCATGCTCGTGTATTTTTGTTTCCCAGTTCTGCGTTGTGAAATTTTCTAAAAGTGAATCTGCTGAAGTCACACTCCAGTAACTACTACAGCAGTAAACACTCAGTTTCGTGATCTCCAGAATGTGCTCTGCACATTAGCAGTGCTCCACGGAGGCCTTTTGGGGAAACAGAAGGGCTGGTATCCTGACCTATTAATGTTTCTAAATAATGTCCCTGTTAACTTGCATTAGCTATTTCTGTTTATTATTAAAAATCCCTCTTTCCTTCCTACTTGTACAGGTGAAGCTTATTTTTATGGGCAGCAATTATAGGAGGAAATTTGGGGAAAGTTTATGTTCTGCATAGTGGCCTTTTGTGTGTGTGTGTTAATTATTTTTAACTGCTCTGGTCTTCACTGCTGCGTGCAGGCTTTCGCTAGTCGTGGAGAGCAGGTCTACTCTCCAGTTGCAGTGCTCGGGCTACTCACTGCAGTGGCTTCTTTTGTTGCGGAGCACAGGCTCTAGAGCACGGACTCAGTAGTT
>NW_011494846.1:3255014-3260979 GCF_000754665.1 Bison bison bison | reverse complement strand
TGGGCTTAGCTGCCCAGAGGCATGTGTGCAAGGAGATCCAACCAGTCCATCCTAAGGGAAATCAGTCCTGAATAGTCATTGGAAAGACTGATGCAGAAGCTGAAACTCCAATACTCTGGCCACCTGATGTGAAGAACTGACTCTTTGGAAAAGACCCTGATGCTGGGAAAGATTGAAGGTAGGAGGTGAAGGGGACGACAGAGCATGAGATGCCTGGGTGGCATCCCTGACTCGATGGACATGAGTTTGAGTGAGCTCAGGGAGTTGGTGATGGACAGGCCTGGTGTACTGCAGTCCATGGGATCGCAAAGAGTCGGACACGACTGAGCGACCGAACCAAACTGATGTGGTATCTTCCCGGACCAGGGATCCAACCCGTGTCCCCTGCATTGGTAGGTGGATTCTTAACCTCTGGACCACCAGGGAAGTCCCATAGTGGCCTTTTGGATTTCTAAAGTCTTCTCAGCCTAAAAATATATTTCAGCATCAGCCTGCTCTAGAGCCCCTCACCTCCTGCCATTTTTAAAGCCCTCTGATTGGTCCATTCGCCTGAGAAATTGGTGAGATGGCTTGGGTCATGCCTTGGAAGTCAAGGATGGCTGGCTCTCCAGGGTGAGTAAGGGGCAGTCCCTAAGTGTGGAGGTGCTGATGTCTAGGAAAAGAGAACCATCTCTGGATGTACACCTTGGTGTGAGGCCTGTCCTCAGTAAGTTCGCAGAAAGTCTCTAGCCTCAGTGATCTGGCCTGTGGGTCAGTGGGGTCTGATTGGCATCATTGGGCTTCAGCAAGTCGGAAGCTACATTTAATTTCTTCTACTCTTTTGCCTGCCTGCCACCTGCTCATGGCTTCACCTAACCTATACCCTTGCAGGTGATCCTATAGAATGGCTGTTCATATGTACCCAGATACTTCGTCTCCCCAGCCAGACACCAAGCAATGGAGAGCCTTGGGAGGGGCTAGGTGTGGCTTTTGGTGAAGGCCCATTTCTAAGTTCACAGTCTTGTCAGCCAGTCTACATTGCAAATGAATGTCAGTCTGTAGCCACCATGTGCCCTGAGCAGAGCTGACCCCAGCACATTTGTGAAACAGGTCCTGTCCTTGGTCCCAGGTGGCCCTTTCTCCTGCCACTTCCTTCTCCATCTGTGCTGACCTCCTTGTTATTTCCACATCCGGAAGCTAGTATCCTCATTCATCCTCAGTTGTTCCCCTATTATGACCTGCTCTGTTAAAAAAAAAAGCAGAGGAAAACTCATGTCCAAATGTCTGCTATGTGTGTGGTCTGGGCCATGGACTTTTATGTACTTTTAATGGAACTTCATCTTCGCACTAACCTTCTGAGACAGGTGTTTGTCTCATTTCACAGCTGAAAAACTTGAGAGTCAAGCCAATAAGTAACTTCCCTGAAGTTACAGAGCTGGAAGGTGGTAAAGCTGGGATTTAAAACTCAGCTTTAATTCAAAACTTGCTCTCTTTCCACATATGTTTGTGTGTGTGTTTCTTTTTCTGGATGTCTGGATAGTCTATTTCCAAGACAGCATATTATCCTGAAATTTGAAGAGAGAGAGGGAGGGGATCTATAAAGCAAAGGAAAGACTCTAATGATGGAATTTCAGGTATCCTTGAGTTTTGGGGAGGCTGTCATCTTAAAGCCACACCCTAGTGGCAACCAGCCTCTGCAGGGTGTGACCAGCTATGTAACACGCATCAAAGCATCGTTCTTAACTGTTGTTTTTACTTAATCCTAGACTGCCCACTGCTGCTATTTCCAGCATAGTTTAGAACTCACCAGCTTCACTTGGCTGTCCCTTGGCCAGGATGTGTGCTTTCCTGGTTTTCTAATAAAGCTTTAACCCATGGTGGGAACTGAATATTTTAGTTCCAGCTACCTCTCTCTGATGCTGGGAAAGACTGAAGACAAAAGGAAAAGAGGGCCACAGAGGATGAGATGGTTGAATGGTATCACTGACTCAGTGGATATGAGCTTGAGCAAACTGGAGAAGATGGCGAAACACAGGGACCCTGGTGTGCTGCAGTCCAGGGGGTTGCAAGGAGTCGGACACAACTTAGCGACTGAACCAACATCATCTCTTTCAGGATGAATTTGGCAACACCACCGTTTAGGAATATGCTGTACCTTACATTGAAAATAGATTTATGTTGCTTATCTGGGTCCGCAGTGACCTTGAACATGAAAGACATTCTTCTCAAGGAAAACGTTTTCCTGCCCTGCTCCCTTGGTTGTAACCAACAAAAGGGGGTGGTCCACCCATTTCGGCAGGGCTCAGGGGCGTGGGTGAACACATCCGTCTTCCACCTTGGAGACACCGCTGACGAAGTTCCCTTACAAAGCCCAAAGGAATTTTCCTCCTTCCACCGGAGGTGCTTATAACCTCTAATTTGCTCACCATGCCTCTTGTAGAAGGGAGTAGGAGCTCAAACCACTGGCAGGCTGCCACCGAGCCACCTCGGGATGGTGTCTTAGAGCTGAGAGGCTCGCTGGAGGATGCTGGTATGCAGATGGGAAGGAGGAGGGATGCAGGTTGAAACAGCAGCCCACAGCCCCGCCTTCTGCCCTGCTCCCTGGAGGTGTGCGTCTGGGCCCAGGGGACAGCCAACCAGGGAGCGGGAAGGGGCCACGCGGCAGTAAGTGGAGGAGAGGAGGAGCTAAGATCAATGAACCTTGGTACAGCGCTGCAGCAGTGCTTTCCCAAGAGCTAATAATAAATACCTAGCTTTTTTTTGTACTCTGTGCCTGATAGTGAAGAACAGAGCACTTGTAGGAGACTTGACCTCGTACCTGTTTTGCCTTGGGAAAGGGCTGCCCTTTGTGCTGCTGTAGTAGTTGATGGCACCTCCACCTGGTGCTTTGGGCACGACCTCATTTCCCATAGGAGCTTAAAGGGATGGAGCGGGGAGGACTAATTAGTCCCTCATTAAGCACTTACAAGTGAAGTACAGGAATTCTCCTGAAAAGATGGTCTAGTCGTTGAAGAGAAAGCCAGACCCACTTTTATCATAACATCAGAATACAAAGTCATTTGAAATAAAAGCTTTTTGTCATTGTGGCAAATGACGATGTTTTAATAGAATTTTTACGTATCAGTGTAACAAAGGGATCCTATAAAATGTGATGATTTTAGTGTTTTTGCAGATCTTGAGAGCTATTTCATAATCTGGAATTTCACCTGCGGTTACAGACACATTTTTTCTCCATCCTATTTGTGGGCATCCAGTACCATGTTCTTAGTAGAAAATCAATGGGAGAGGTTTTTTGACCAAGAAGGAAAGACTGTTCTCTTAACACTGCCTGGCTAAGTTCCAGCTCTCTGGCCTAAAAAGAGGCAGCATCACTAGTGTGATTAATGTAAGGCCCCTTGGCCCTGCTTAATTTAAACAGTTTAAGAACCTAGTAAGAAGCAGAAGACCTCACCGACAGACAACAAATATTCTCCAGTAGGTGGCTTGGGCACTACTAACATTAACTTCTTTGTTTGACTTTTAATCACATATAGACATTCAGAGACACTCATTGTATAGGTGAGGAGTCCCTGACCTCTGGGATCTAATGCCTGATGATCTGAGGTGGAGATGATCTAATCATAATGGAAATAAAGTGCACAATAAGTGTAACGCACTTGAGTCATCCGGAAACCATCCCCCCTCCCCCCCAGTCTGTGGAAAAATTGTCTTCCATGAAACCCATCCCTGTTGCCAAACAATCTGGGGACCACTGGCGTAGCCGAACGTGCGCAGTTCCTCCTCCTTCCCTCACTGTCTGCTTTTCATACATCTCACTGCTTGTTGGGGTTGTGTGCATGTGTGTTAAGTCACCTCAGTTGTGTCTGACTCTTTGTGACCCTATGGACTGTAGCCCATCACGCTCCTCTGTCCATGGGATTCTCCAGGCAAGAATACTGGGGTGGGGTGCCATGGCCTCTTCCCGGGGATCTTTCCGACCCAGGGATCGAACCCGCCTCTCAAGTCTTTACCAGGCGGGTTCTTTACCACTGGTGCCACCTGGGAAGCCCTTGTTGGGGCTAACCAGTAAGAAAGAGACCAGAATGGAGAAGGGATGCAAAAACATGGTCAAGATGATTTAAAATTCAGAGAGTGGATACTACCAATAGTAAAAGGCCATGGGGAAGAAACTTGAAACAGTTGGCAACGATATTGGCCGAAGCTGGCTAGGTTTCACTGACCATTCCCTGGTCTCTGTTCCTGTTACTCAAGAAGGTAGACTAGTTACCCTTCCAATTAATTTCTGGGGCTGCTATAGTGTGGTCCTGCCGTTGTTGCTGTTGTACCAGAAAGAGGCTCTGTTCATTGTACTCTTTGCCCCTCCTCTTGCCCTCTATTTGCTAAGTCTACCCTCAGACCCAGCAGGTCTGTAGATACACATCGGGGAAAGATTAGAACTGGATGATCTGGACCTCAGACCTAGAGTTCAGTAGACTCCAGCTTTGACCTTGGTTTTTGGGAGAGGGAAGAAGCCTTTTACTCTAAGCCTAAGCCTGGCAAAACCTAATTACAGGGATTTTTTAAAAAATTGCTATTCTAACATAAAAGCTCATGAGGTTTTAATGGCTATTTAAAAAAATATTTATTTTGTCAGTTGTTTCACTGGCTATTATTTTCTCCCATTCTGAGGGTTGTCTTTTCTCCAAAGTATACAAGCAGCTCATGCAGCTCAATACCAGAAAAATAAACAACCCAATCAAAAAGTGGGCAAAAGACCTAAACAGACATTTCTCCATAGAAAACATACAGATGGCTAATAAACACATGAAAAGATGCTCAGCATCGCTCATGATTCAGTTCATTTCAGTTCAGTTGCTCAGTCGTGTCTGACTCTTTGCGACCCCATGAATCACAGCACGCCAGGCCTCCCTGTCCATCACCAACTCCCGGAGTTCACTCAAACTCATGTCCATTGAGTCGGTGATGCCATCCAGCCATCTCATCCTCTGTCGTCCCCTTCTCCTCCTGCCCCCAATCCCCCTCAGCATCAGAGTCTTTTCCAATGAGTCAACTCTTTGCATGAGGTGGCCAAAGTACTGGAGTTTCAGCTTCAGCATCAGTCCTTCCAATGAACACCCAGGACTGATCTCCTTTAGGATGGACTGGTTGGATCTCCTTGCAGTCCAAGGGACTCTCAAGAGTCTTCTCCAACACCACAGTTCAAAAGCATCAATTCTTCAGTGCTCAGCTTTCTTCACTGTCCAACTCTCACATCCATACATGACCACAGGAAAAACCATAGCCTTGACGAGATGGACCTTTGTTGCAAAGTAATATCTCTGCTTTTCAATATGCTATCTAGGTTGGTCATAACTTTTCTTCCAAGGAGTAAGCGTCTTTTAATTTCATGGCTGCAATCACCATCTGCAGTGATTTTGGAGCCCAAAAAAATAAAGTCTGACACTGTTTCCCCATCTATTTCCCATGATGTGATGGGACCAGGTGCCATGATCTTTGTTTTCTGAATGTTGAGCTTTAAGCCAACTTTTTCACTCTCCTCTTTCACTTTCATCAAGAGGCTTTTGAGTTCCTCTTCACTTTCTGCCATAAGGGTGGTGTCATCTGCATATCGGAGGTTATTGATATTTTTCCCGGCAATCTTGATTCCAGCTTGTGCTTCTTCCAGTCCAGCATTTCTCATGATGTACTCTGCATAGAAGTTAAATAGCAGGGTGACAATATACAGCCTTGACGTATTCCTTTTCCTATTTGGAACCAGTCTGTTGTTCCATGTCCAGTTCTAATTGTTGCTTCCTGACCGGCATACAGATTTCTCAAGAGGCAGGTCAGGTGGTCTGGTATTCCCATGTCTTTCAGAATTTCCCACAGTTTACTGTGATCCACACAGTCAAAGGCTTTGGCATAGTCAATAAAGCAGAAATAGATTTTTTTTCTGGAACTCTCTTGCTTTTTCCATGATCCAGTGGATGTTGGCAATTTGATCTCT
>NW_011494846.1:3245188-3254874 GCF_000754665.1 Bison bison bison | reverse complement strand
GAATTTTGAGCATTACTTTACTAGCATGTGAGATGAGTGCAATTGTGTGGTAGTTTGAGCATTCTTTGGCATTGCCTTTCTTTGGGATTGGAATGAAAATGGACCTTTTCCAGTCCTGTGGCCACTGCTGAGTTTTCCAAATTTGCTGGCATATTGAGTGCAGCACTTTCACAGCATCATCTTTCAGGATTTGAAATAGCTCAACTGGAATTCCATCACCTCCACTAGCTTTGTTCGTAGTGATGCTTTCTAAGGCCCACTTGACTTCACATTCCAGGATGTCTGGCTCTAGGTCAGTGATCACACCATTGTGATTATCTTGGTCGTGAAGATCTTTTTTGTACAGCTCTTCTGTGTATTCTTGCAACCTCTTCTTAATATATTCTGCTTCTGTTAAGTCCATACCATTTCTGTCCTTTATCAAGCCCATCTTTGCATGAAATGTTCCCTTGGTATCTCTAATTTTCTTGAAGAGATCTCTAGTCTTTCCTGTTCTGTTGTTTTCCTCTTATTTCTTTGCAGTGGTCGCTGAGGAAGGCTTTCTTATCTCTTCTTGCTATTCTTTGGAACTCTGCCTTCAGATGCTTATCTCTTTCCTTTTCTCCTTTGCTTTTCACTTCTCTTCTTCTCACAGCTATTTGTAAGTCCTCCTCAGACAGCCATTTTGCTTTTTTGCATTTCTTTTCCATGGGGATGGTCTTGTTCCCTGTCTCCTGTACGATGTCATGAACCTCCATCCATAGTTCATCAGGCACTCTATCTATCAGATCTAGTCCCTTAAATCTATTTCTCACTTCCACTGTATAATCATAAGGGATTTGATTTAGGTCATACCTGAATGATTTAGTGGTTTTCCCTACTTTCTTCAATTTAAGTCTGAATTTGGCAATAAGGAGTTCATGATCTGAGCCACAGTCAGCTCCCAGTCTTGTTTTTGCTGACTGTATAGAGCTTCTCCATCTTTGGCTGCAAAGAATATAATCAATCTGATTTCGGTTTGCCCATCTGGTGATATCCACGTGTAGAGTCTTCTCTTGTGTTGTTGGAAGAGGGTGTTTGCTATGACCAGTGCGTTTTCTTGGCAAAACTCTATTAGTCTTTGCCCTGCTTCATTCCGTACTCCAAGGCCAAATTTGCCAGTTACTCCAGGTGTTTCTTGACTTCCTAGTTTTGCATTCCAGTCCCCTATAATGAAAAGGACATCTTTTTTGGGTGTTAGTTCTAAAAGGTCTTATAGGTCTTCATAGAACTGTTCAACTTCAGCTTCTTCAGCGTTACTGGTTGGGGCATAGGCTTGGATTACCATGATATTGAATGGTTTGCCTTGGAAACGAACAGAGATCATTCTGTCGTTTTTGAGATTGCATCCAAGTACTGCATTTCGTACTGTTTTGTTGACCATGATGGCAACTCCATTTCTTCTAAGGGATTCCTGCCCACAGTAGTAGATATAATGGTCATCTGAGTTAAATTCACCCATTCCAGTCCATTTTAGTTCACTGATTCCTAGAATGTCGACGTGATTAGAGAACTGACATGTCGCTCATGATTAGAGAACTGCAAATCAAAAGTACAATGAGGTATCACCTCACACTGGTCAGAAACAGCCATGATCAAAAATTCTACAAACAATAAATGCTGGAGAGAGTGTGGAGAAAAGGGAGCCCTCTTGCATTGTGGTGGGAATGTAAATTGATATGGCTACTGTGGAGAACACTATGGAGATTCCTTAAAAAGCTATAAATGAAGCTCCCTTGAAGTGAAAGGGAAAGTGTTAGTCACTCAGTCGTGGCTGACTCTTTGCAGCCCCGTGGACTGTAGCCCGACAGGCTCCTCTGTCCTTGGAATTCTCTAGGCAAGAATACTGGAATGAGTAGTCATTCCCTTCTCTGGGGGAATCTTCCCAACTCAGGGATCAAGCCCAGGTCTCTTGCGTTGCAGGTGGATTGTTTACATTATGAGCCACCAGGGAAGCCCAAGATTATCATATGACCCAACAATCCCACTACTGGGCTTATTATACCCTGAGGAAACCATAATTGAAAACTACACATGTACCCAATATTCTGTGCAGCAGTGTTTATAATAGCCAGGACATGGAAGCAACCTAGGCATCCATTAACAGATGAAGGAGTAAAGAAGCTATAGCACATGTATACACAGTGGAATATTAGTCACACAAAGAACTGTATTTGAGTCGGTTCTAATGGGTGGATGAACCTAGAGCTTGTTATACAGAGTGAAGTAAGTGAGAAAGAGAAAAACACGTATCTATGAAATCTAGAACAGCGTGTTTTCAGGGCAGCAGTGGAGACGTTGACACAGAGAACTGACTTGTGGACACGGTGGGGGAAGGACGGGGCGGGGTGAATGGGGAGAGTAGCATGCAAACGTTCGTTACCATATGTCAAATAGAGAGCTAATAGGGATTTGCTGTATCGCTCAGGGAGTTCAGGCTGGTGCAGTGTGACAACCTAGAGGGTTGGAATGGGATGGGAGGTGGGAGGGAGGTTCAAGAGGGAGGGGACATAGGTACACCTGTGGCTGATTCATACTGACATATGGCAGAAAGTGACACAACGTTGTAAAGCCAAAAAAAAGAAAGTAAAAATTATTTATCTGACTTTGCTGGTCTTAGCTGGCGTATTCAGGATCTTCCACCTTGTTTGTGGTATGTGAGATCTTTAGCTGCAGCATGGGGGATCCAGTTCCCTAACCAGGTGCGTTCCACTGTTTGCATAATACAAAAGATAGGGGGGATTAAACAGTGTTTTCCAGCTTTTTTGAGGTATAGTTGACTTTCAGCAGTGTGTATGTTTAGGGTATATAGCATAATGGTTTGACTGTACGTGTATCGTGGAATGATTACCACGGTGTTTAGTTAACAATCATCATCTCATATAGACACAAAAACGAAAAAGAGAAAAAAAATTTTTTTACCTAGTGATGAGAACTCTGAGGATTTACTCTCAAGTTTCATCTATGTCATACAGTAGTGTGAACTTCAGTCATCCTGTTGCACATTATTACCTTTGGAAAATACAAATTTTTTAAGTTGATAACATAGTGAGAAATCTCTGTTACTCCCATATTTTACCCTTTTCATATCATAGTCCCTTTTCATCAGCCACAGTGTTTTGACATCCCACGGGGTGCTTAAAAGATGTGGTCTGACAGGGAAATCCCTGGGGTCGTTTTGGCTGGCTGAGGATATAAGATGAGGCTGACAGAAGTCTTCTGCTCCTCTTCCTGCATAATGCCTAGAAAATCTTGGGCCATGGAGAAAAGAGAACCCATTAAGGGAGGTTTGGCGTGACCTCCTGGAAAATCCTTAGTTATTGTCCCAACGGTGACGAATGGTTCCGAATGTGGACGATCAGCCCGGATCCTTGTTAGGAGGAACTTGTTCTTTTGCTGCCCACTGTGCTTTTCAGAGCAGAACTAGCCTTGAGTGAGGTGGGGCTTTGGCATGTGTACGATGATGGCTTAGGTAATGCAGCCAGGCAGATATTTGCAAAGGCTCAGTCTTGAAAAATTATAAGGGGATATGTGAGAAATTGATCCATGCGGGAGAAGAATGACCATGAAAGTGGAAAATGTCCATCAGGCCGGGTGTGGTGCTTCTCTGAGTGCCTAAGTTCTCTCCTGCTCGGATGCATCATCGCTGAAGTGCTGGCTGGTCTTGGGAGGGGAGGACAGACGTCTCCGGGGAACCTCTCTCTCCCCACCCCCGCCCCCGCCTTACTCTCCAGCGGCTGCATAGGGGAATAGTGCGCGACGGGCAGGCGTGGTAGATGTTGAGTCTTCCTCTGGATTTCCATTAAGCGAGTGTGTGGAATCAATACCCAGCTGAACGTTTGTCCTGAGAACACCCAGAGGCCCCCTGTGTAGCTTGGTATTTTTCAGACCGATTCTCAGACGGGAAAATGTGCAGAATGTCTATTTTCTAAAATAGTTCCAACATCTTTTATGTGATGCTGATGCATCTGGAAGTGAAAATGCTTAAGAGTTTCATTTCACTAAAAGTGAATTTTTTTTCTTTTTACTTTAACCTCTAACTTCAGATCACAATTTAGGGACATTTTCACCATAGTCTTAAGAGTATCCGGATGTGTGTGTTCATTGACACATTGAACCAGTCTTTTCTGAGAATTTTTATGTGCAGAGGACTGTGCAGGCTGTTATGAAAAATTCGAGCCCTGATCAGTGACTCTAAGCATCTCAGAGTCTAGAGAGGGACACAGATCATTCATTACATGGTAGGACAAATACAGTATATGTGGAAGCGTTTCACCAAGGAGGTGATATCTGAGCTGAATCTTAAAGGAAGAGTAACATTTGAATGAATAAGAAGGGCATTCCCAATTAAAGGACCAGCATAAGTAAAAAGAAATTTTGCCTTGTAAATTCCTAAGCTTTCACTAGATTTTATGACACTAACACAAGCATCACAATAATGAAATTATTCAGAAATTCAGAGAAAAATTATCTAAGTAGATTTAAGACTTTTTTTTTTGCTAAATTTATCTGTCCTACTTTTTCATCTTAATTATGTTGCAAGGTACACTAGATTTGCATCATATTAAACTGGTTGATAGTTGTAGCCAATGAGTAGAATTATAACTCAGTTTAAAATCCTACTGGTAAAACAATTAGGAAGTTAGCATTTAAGTAAATGTAGGTAGTTTAGTGTTTAGATAAATTTACATAAATTAGAGTTTGTGGTTAACAGATACATGCTCCTATATAGAAAATGGATAATGAAGATCTACTGTATAGCAATGGGAGCTATATTCATTATTGTGTAATAACCAATGATGGAAAAGAATCTGAAAAATATATGTATATGTATATGTGTAAATGAATCACTTTGTTGTACATCTGAAACTAACACAACATTGTAAATTCACTGTATTTCAATAAAAAAGGAAGTTAGCATTTTTATAACATTTCCCGTCTGTAACTCTATTACTTCTCAGAAGATAGGTAAGTCACAATTAGAAATCTGACTTGCTTTGAGTTTTATTATTTATCACGGAGATAAAAATGAATTGAAAATAGAAATCTCAAAATACAGTGATAGTACTTGATATTTCAGTAGCACACAGTATATATAAAATAGTATTTATTATTTAAATTCAGCCTGTATGCAACAGAAAGAGCAATATAAAACTAAATTATAAGTTTGCTTTGTAGAATAAACTATTACCAGTACATTCTGCTCAACTGTGTACTGGTAGCATTTGTAAATAGTTCATTCTTATGTTATTTCCCCCCTCAAAGAAAACAGTTGCAAAATTTTCTTGCTTCTTTTCCCTTCTTTGCATAATCTGTTAAATTTTAGCAATTCTAAACCAGAATAGCATGAACATTTATGGTGTATTCATTAGACAAATACATAATATTTATAAAGTCTGTTTAGTAATTAAAAGAAATAGATGAATATGTATCACTTTCTTGTTTTTTTAGCAAAAGAAATAATTCACAGTAAGTGTTTCTAATTATTTCAGCTAAATATTTATAGTACTTGAATGATAATATTTGTTGTTTCTGTCATTTAGATTTTATAGATAACTTTTGGACAGACACACTTCTTTTCTGTTGGAGTGTCTGTACCTCCGCACATACATTGCAGATTACTGAAACAATACTGGCCCTTCAGCTGCAGACAGTAAAACTCTCCTTTATCTTTAGTTTACTGAGGGCCTCTCTAATAATCTCTCTATGGCCTTATGGAGATGCTAATGCTAATTAATGTTTTAATAGGAAAAAAATGTTAGCAAGTAAAACTGTTAAATTTGAAGCATGAATTGTAAATTCAACTTGGTTGCCCTAATGATAATGTCCATAAAGTGCTTCCAGTATTCTGAACTCAGTGCCAAATATTTTACTTATATGTATGTAATATATGCTGCTTAGTCACTTCAGTCCTGTCCGACTCTATGGAATGTAGCCTGCCAGATGCCAGGTTCCTCTGTCCATGGGATTTTCCAAGCAAGATTACTGGAATGAGTTGCCATTTCCTTCCCCCTCTCTATGTATATATATAAAATGTATGATAATATTTAAAATGTATAACTCTGGAGCTTTACACATATTATATATAGATAGATAGATATAAAATTTTTACTTACACATATTTTTTCCCAACTACTATGTGAGTGTTTTTATGCCCATTTTACAGATGAATTTGTAACCATTATTCATCACAACATATAATAATACTTTAAATATACTATATCAATAGTGTATTTAAAATATGCAAGTCTGCAGCTTCACACATATTTCATATATATGTATATACAGATGCACATGTATGTGTGTGTGTATATATATATATGGAGCTTCCAGGTGGCCCTAGTGGTAAAGAACCCTCCTGCCAATGCAGGGCACATGAGACTGGGTTGGGAAGATTCCCCGGAGGAGGGCATGGCAACCTACTCCAGTATTCTTGCTTGGAGAATCTCATGGACAGAGGAGCCTGGCAGGCTATAGTCCATAGAGTTTCAAAGAGTCAGACATGACTGAACACACACACATGCACGCACATTTTCTTTTGTTCATTGAACAGATGCTCATTTATTGAATATCTATGTGCCAGGCTGCTGTGCTAAACTCATGGGGAGAGTGGAACGAGGCAATACCTACCCCTTCTTGCCTTTAAGGGACTCAACAGTGTCCTGGGAGGGATGAACTTGCCTAAGACACAAGTACAAGAAAATATGATAATTGCTTTAACAAGAGTTGGTACAAGGTGTTATTGGGCATGAATTTGAGCAAACTCTGGGAGACAGTGGAGGACAGAAGATTCAGCAGATTTTTAGTAAATGCCTATAATGCACACAGCATCGTGTTGAAATAGGATAAAAGCATGGGCAAGAACTTATACAGTTGTGCCTTCCTGGAACTTACTAATTGGTGAGGGAAACAACCATTCATCAATGAATTTAGCAACTTACTAAATTAGTAAAAATTAATTTTATTTAAATTAAATTAATTTTAAAAAATTAATTAAAAGTTTCAAAAGTAAAATTACAAATGTGATCAGCATAACCAAGGAGAGAATGATTCTGTAAAGTATATAGTAAGGGCTACTGGTACTGATCCCTGATGCTGGGAAAGATTGAAGGCAAAAGGAGAAGCGGGCAGCAGAGGATGAGGTGGTCAGATGGCATCACCGACTCAATGGACATGAATCTGAGCAAATTCTGGGAGATAGTGGAGGACAGAGGAGCCTGGTGTGCTGCAGTGCCTGGGGTCTCAAAGAGCCCGGACGACTTAGCAACTGAACAACAAGGAGGTAGTGAGCTAGCTGAGGAGGTGAGGAAAGGCACCTCTGAGGAGAAAAGGACTGAGCCAGAGGAGGGAACAGTACATGGTTATTTGGTGAAGAATATGCGCGATTTGAGGGGAAGTCTCAGCAAGGAAGAGGACATGTGCAAAGACCCTGAGGTCTAGGAGAGCAAGGTACTTCCCAGGAATTAAAAGTAAGCCAGGAGAGCTGCATGCAGGCTAGAAAATAATGCAAGGGCTGGACCACCCTGGGCCCTGGGGCCCATGGTCAGAATCCAAGCTCAGTAGAAAGCCATTGCCATGCTTTAGGCAGGCTCTGAGGATGGGCTGTAGGGTCGCAGGGTGGGAGCAGGGAGACCACTTGGTAGGCCACTGAATAGTCCAGATGAATCGTGATGGTGGGCAGCCTGGAGCAGAGGTGGTGGTCAGGGGAGAAGGGGAGGGTGGCAGATTCAGTGACTGGATGGTTGGATAACTCCTTCGTCAACGACATTTTTGAGCGCATCGCTGGCGAGGCATTGCGCCTGGTGCATTACAACAAGCACTCGACTATCACATCCAGGGAGATCCAGACCGCCGTGCGCTTGCTGCTACCTGGGGAGCTGGCCAAGCACGCCGTGTCTGTAGGCACTAAGGCTGTCACTGAGCATACCAGCTCCAAGTAAATATAATATGCCTAGCCGCTGTTAACGGAGAAGGCAATGGCACCCCACTCCAGTACTCTTGCCTGGAAAATCCCATGGACGGAGGGCCTGGTGGGCTGTAGTCCATGGGGTCGCTAAGAGTCAGACACGACTGAGCGACTTCACTTTCACTTTGAAAAAGGAAGATGTTAAGGTTCCGCCGGTACCATTGTTAAGGAAACACAGGAGAGGGCAGAATCTGCTCTGCTTGGATCTCCGGAAGACGTCAGGGAAGAACGGATAAGTCATCAAAAGGGATTGAGATTGGAGATTGGCCTTGAAGAATGAGTAGGCATTTTCTAGTTGGCAAGAGGGGAAAGGTATGATAATCAGAGGGCAGGGCATGTGCAAAGGCACAGGGGCATAACCAGAACAGCACGAGCAAGTAGCTGCAAACGTCCATAGGTACGCAAGGGAAATTAACATGTGACCCGTAAAGAACAATGTTGGTTTCTTGATACGCTCATCTCTATTTTGTGCACAGTCATCGTAAGACCTATAGTAGGTAGAATTTGTAAATAGGTTAGAATGTGTAAATGTTTTATTTTTATTTCATAGGCATAATGTATAGAAATTTCTGTCTTTACTTCCATATTTTAAATGAGGAATTCACATATGGCTCTTGATTTTATTATCTGCCTTCTTTCTAAAAAAATTTAGTCATTTGGGTAGGGCTTAGAGTTTAGGTTTTTCCTTAGTGTTTCGGCATCTGGATTTGGGATTGATTGACATTTTAAATTTATTGAAATAACTATGAATTTACTCCTGATGGAAATAGGAACATGTTGATTTCGATTTTGCTTGGAAACGAATGTCAAAGGACAATCCAATCCAAAAAGCGTTAGTAATGCTAAAACTTAGGTGACACGTCAACTCTGGGGAAAAATAAGGTGATGTTGAATTAATACTTGATGTGTTCATAGTAAGTACAAGAGTGTTGATAGATTAGTCTTGGAAAAATCTCTAGCACTGAGATTATTAGCATGGCTTTGTGTGAAAGATAGTGGCGTAAAATACTGCCTTTAACATCTGTTAGCCGTGCAAATGCCCAGTTTTCTTGTCAATAACAGGTAATAATGATTTTTCACTACTTCACAGGTTGTGGTGGAGCGGGGTGCCAGGAATATAGTCGGTGTTCAATTCATGTCCATGATGACTTTGACGATCAGTGATTCCAGGCTTCACCTGAGTCATCAACAGAGAGGCACTGTTCCATTTCGAAAGTGAAAGTCAGGCTTCTATGTAAATACATGTATCGAACTTGCTTACCTCTGTGGTTAGGAAAAAAATCTCAGAGAGCATCATATTCAGTAATGTTTATGACATTTTCTGCAGAAGAATTGTTTCTCATTTCTCTGAAGTCTTGAGATCAATAGGCAGAGAAGGAGGGGAAAGAAAAGAGTGTTTTGACGGTGTTATTCCTAAGGTCAGGAGGTGTGGTGGGAAGCAATCCCTCAGCAGAACCCGAGGACCTACCATGGGTCTGCTCGCTGAGTTTTTGGCATTCTGAATTAAGAACTGTGTGGTGTGTGTGTGTGTGTGTGTGTGTGTGTGAAAGAGGGCGAGAGAGATTATGCAAATATGTTTCTCTTTTCTGAGAATTCAGCTCATGTGAATGAAGACTGCAGAAAACAGCCTAACTCAGTGGGAATGTTGTTTTTATAATTACAGGTCTACGCTTTTCACATTGACCTTCTCTGCTGCCTCCCC
>NW_011494846.1:3220472-3245050 GCF_000754665.1 Bison bison bison | reverse complement strand
CATACCTGTTCACGTGCACACACACACACACACACGCAAAACAAGCATACATCTGCAGATTCATGTGTTCTCCACCTCTGTATTCTTTCCATCTCTTTATAAAAATGGACCTCTTGCTTTTTGGGAAAGAAATCAACTGCTACTTATTTTCAGATCATCGACTAGGATGGTGACAAGGCATTAATAAGAAAGGGGATACCTGGCGATTGTGTTTATCAGTTCAGCTACAGAGACCATGTCCCATCAGATGGTCTAAGGGAGCAATGCAATATATGCTGTTATATAATCTTTTTGTTCCTCTTCACAGTGCAGTGATACACATCTTTTCATAGCAAGTCCTTTATCTACAATACGATTTTAGTGATTACATAGTATACCATTGAATACATATCCTAAGGTAATTTAATTGATCCCTTCTAGTTGGACATTTAAGTTATTTCTATTTTTTTTTTTTTTGGCCTTTATGCTACCAAGAATGTTCTTATGGCTTTATGTTAGTTGCCATTATTGATGGTTTCCTTGGGATAGTTCCTTAGCAGTAAATTTCTGAATTTAAGTGTTTTCAAGTTTTAAGACTCTTGACACTTGTTGCCAAATTACTTTCCAATAAAGTCATACCAGTTTATATTTCCAGAGGTGCAGTGTAGGAGAGACCTACTTCCATAAAATTTTGCCACTGCCCAGAATTTTGAAAAAAGGAAGAATATCTGCCAGTTGATTATGAGAACCAGTGTCTTTCCACATGTTGGGTTATTTTTTTAGGGGGTGGGGCAGTGCATTATTTGTAAATCATACCATTTTGAAGGACCTTTCCTCTGTAGATAGTAGCATGCTTGAAACTTAACCAATAGTTGACATTTGAGAAATAAGACTAGATCAAGAAGCATGAAATCATTTGAGTCCTATTCCAAAAGAGTAATGCTATGAGAAAATGGTCATGATCAAAGTAAAAAAAAAAAAAAAGCAAAGTATGACAGTAACCGTAGCGTAATCCCATTCCTGTAAAATTGTTTTTTTTTTTTTCCTTCTTCCTCTCTTGTTTCATCCTCCTCTGGGATACAGAAAGGGTATAGTATATTAGTAATCCTAGGTCTGGAGAAACTGGCTGACTGAAGTCTTCACTTCAGACCACCATTTCCCACAAAGCTCTGAAGTCTCAGAACTGCTACGACACCTGGCCAGTGGGTCCCTGGAGCAGCCCTGGTGTGAGAGCAGAGCCTCAAATCCCCCTCCAGCTCCCTGGGCCACCTTGCTCCTGAGATACAGCGAGGACCTTGGATCAGGCCGCCTTTCTGGCCTCTTGGAGCTGCACTGAATTCCCAACCATTCAGCTCCACATATGCAAGCTGCCGTGCTAGGCTCATCTTATTCCCTCAGTGGTATTAAATAAGCTTCCTTTCACTTAAAAAAAAATGCAAGAGAAGGTAGAATCAGAGACCTTCTTAGGAAGGAAGAAGGTCTTAGGAAATGTATACTTCTTAGGAAATATATACTTTATCCTTCATAAGCACACAAGAGAAAACTGTGGAGGTGCGAGTCCCTCAGCCCCTGAGCCACATCACAAGGCTGAAACGTAGAAGGGAAAAAGAGGCAGAGTGAGATTTGGCATTAAGGAGACAAACCCAGGGGGACTGGTCTGGCTTCAGGAAAGCTAATGCTTTTCACCGGAGACTCTGCAAGTCCTGTGTATGTACATTTGTTTTGGCCCAGGTTTCCAGTCTCACTTGCACAGCTCTGTATTTTTCAGTAAAGAGAGGAACATCTGAATTCCTAATTAAGACCGTTTAGCTTAAGAACTCCTCTTTAGTGGGCCATAAATTATTCTCCTCCAAATGATTATGAGGACACCTAAGAAAATGAAACTTGTATTTATGTACATATGTTATCCCAGCAATATTAATAAGTTCATAAAGGGAGAGAGGACAGCAAATGTGTCAGCAAATATAGGTCGGGAAAGGAGTGCATCGTGTTCCGCCAGACTCCAGCGAGCGGAGGTAGCACGGCCATGCATCTCGGCAGCAAGGACGTGGTAAAGCTGCCATATGGGAGGTTTGGTATTTGGATAGCATTCAATTCCTCCCCAATTACAGAAGCAACAGGGACTCAGACAGAGAGGAAGAAAGGATGCTCTTGCTGTGCCTTGCTGGCTGCTGTGCAGAAATGCAGACATGTTGATTATTAGGGGCTTACGGATGAATTTCTCTAGGGAGACAGAAGAGTGGGAATATTTAACCATGTTTCACAGCAGCTGGGGTTGCCTCCATAACCAAACCGTTTTTGCAGTCATGTGAGACTGCAAGGCCAGGCCAAATCATTGTTGAAAACTCAATTCACAGAGTCCCGTAGGGCCTTTGGGGGTGCCTTCAGACTTTGCCAGTGCAGAGCGAGAGTACAGGTTTTGAATTGAAAGAAATTTGAGATGATGTCTTTCAATCCTGGTCTCACTTAGTCATTCATCCCTCATGTATTCATTCAAATACCTCTTGGGGGCTACTGGGTGGTGGCGCTAGTGGGAAAGAACCCTCCTGCCAGTGCAGGAGATGCAAGAGAAGCGGGTTCCATCCCTGGGTTGGGAAGATCCCCTGGGGGAGGAAATGGCACCCGACTCCAGTGTTCCTGCCTGGAAATCTCCATGTGCAGAGGAACTTAGTGGGCTATAGTCCATGGGGCCGCAAAGAGTTGGACATGACTCAGTGACTGAGCACACTCATGCACACACACACAGGTACTAGCAGAGTTCTAAGCACTGGAGATATGGAATGGAAGAATGTGGGCGTGGGGCCTGCCCTGATGGAGCTTACATTTCTAAGGGAGATACTGTTGATGGCATCTGAACCTGGTTTGGGTGAAGAGGGGAGATGATCTGGACCATTCAAAAAAGAGGCTTGGACCAGTTGCTAGTTGCTAATACCAGTGAAATAATTTCTTCCAAAGGAGAATCATTTAAGAGTTCTTTGGACTTCGTCTTCAAAAGTAGCCAAAGAATTCAAGTGACAGGTTATGCCAGAAACTTTTGCAGTTAGTGAAGTTAGGGTATAACTGAGAATATTGGGAACACCACACATACCATTTAGGTGATGTTGGTATAGTGGTGAGGCAGCAGTGATTGTAAAATGAAAGTAATTAACAGGTGCACACTCTGCTGGGGCAACAGGTGTTCAACCTAGAAAAATGTTTCTTAATGGATTTCTTATGACGTCACTGTGTCTTGGGTTTAACTTTGAAGCAAATGAAAAAATTGAAAAAATAAAAGGTTTAGAGTGCATCTGAAATGAGAGACTGGAGAAACCAGTGGAGAAAGACCTGTTGATCTGGAAGGCAGAGGCAAAAAGAGCCAGAGGATAGGGGCCAGCAGGAGGCCGTGACTATTGACGGCAGGACCAGATTGGGAAATGCAGAGAGAAGACAAGAGTCAAACTTGGCTTGGATGCACAATTGTCAGGGTCCATAGAAATCTTGCAGCCATTCATCTCTCAGTTTCAGTTCACTACAGTTGTTCAGTTGTGTCTGACTCTTTGTGACCCCATAGACTGCAGCACACCAGGCTTCCCTGTCCAACTCCCAGAGCTTACTCAAACTCATGTCCATTGAGTTGGTGATGCCATCCAACCATCTCATCCTCTGTTGTCCCCTTCTCCTCCTGCCTTCAATCTTTCCCAGCATCAGGGTCTTTTCAGATGAGTCAGTTCTTTGCATCAAGTGGCCAAATATTGAAGCTTTAGCATCAGTCCTTCCAATGAATATTCAGGACTGATTTCCTTTAGGATGGACTGGTTGGATCTCCTTGCAGTCCAAGGGACTCTCAAGTGTCTTTTCCAACACCACAGTTCAAAAGCATCAATTTTTCAGCACTCAGCTTTCTTTATAGGCCAACTCTCACATCCATATATGAATACTGGAAAAACCATAGTTTTGACTAGATGGACTTTGGTTGGCAAAAAAGTCTCTCCATTTAGGTAACAGAAATAGTTGTTGTTTAGTTACCTAGTCATGTCTGATTCTTTGTGATCCCATGGACTGCAGCACACCAGGCCTCCCTGACCCTCACCATCTCCCAGAGTTTCAAGTTCATGTTCATTGCATCAGTGATGCCGTCCACCCATCTCATCCTCTGATGCCCTCTTCTCCTTCTGCCCTCAATCTTTCCCAGCATCAGGGACTTTTCCAATGAGTCATCTGTTCATATCAGGTGACCAAAATACTGAAGCTTCAGCATCAGTCCTTCCAGTGAATATTCAGAGTTTATCTCCCTTAAAATTGATTGATCTCCTTGCTGTCCAAGGGACTTTCAGGAGTCTTCTCCAGCACCACAGTTCTAAGGCATCAAGTTCTTTGATGTGTTTCTGCCTTCTTTACAGTCCAGCTCTTACAATTGTAAGTGACCACTGGGAACACCATAGCCTTGATTATATGGATCTTTGTCTGCAGAGTAATGTCTCTTCTTTTCAACACACTGTTTAGGTTTGTCATTGCTTTAGAAGTAGTACATACTGTCAATAATCTGTATTTTAACAAAGGGTGAAATGGGTACGTTTTACGCTGCTGCTGCTGCTAAGTCACTTCAGTCGTGTCCGACTCTTAGTGACCCCATGGACTGCAGCCTACTAGGCTCCTCCATCCATGGGATTTTCCAGGCAAGAGTACTGGAGTGGGCTGCCATTGCCTTCTCCACGTTTTACTCTATGACTTTATAAACATGGAAGACAGAAGAGTCGATGGCTCACAGTGGAGAGTGGTATTGTCTTTTTTTCAACTGTCACTCAAAGGAAGAACTGAGGTGGCATCATCCCCAGAACACACTGACCTTACTCTAACTTTGACTAATTACTTCGCTGTTCTTACCTTATCCACCATCCTTAGAGAGTGAGACGAATGATATAATTAATTTTCCCTTCTGTGGGCAAGAGCCATTAATTTTAGTTAACTTCACACAGGTTAAAGTTCTGGATCAAAAGAGTCTCCAGTTGTCACCTCTTGGCCTCTTTGATTTTTTGGTACCCTTCCCCTCAGCTTATTTGTGGGATTGTGGTTCTTCTTACCTTCCTCCCTCCATTCCTGGATGCTTTTAGTGGTCTCTTAAATAATACAAATCCACTCAGAGATTTATTTTATCTCCTTTGACCTTCAACATGGGTTTGGTAAAGGCTACATTTTTGGCTTTGGATTTACTGTCATTGAGGGACGCTTTTTCTCTGTATTCTTCCTTCCTAGTCACCTTATTCTGGTGCTCAAACTTCTACCATATATTTGACTCAAATACTATTCCTTTCTTTGACAAGCCCAGTTCATTTAGTTTAGTTGTCCGTCCCATTCCCTAACCCAACCCACCCAGACCCCCAACACACACACTGGGATTTGCAACGCCCATTTCCATGGTTAAGAAAACCCTACGGATATTTATTAAATCTTTAAAATAGAGATCTTCTCCTAAATTATCTTTTAGAATAAATATGTTCTTCCTTTCTCTATACTAGTTTCATCCATTTGAAGGTAGTCTCCATAACTCATAGCCAGTTTGGGGAAAGGTATTATTTTGAGACAGCCTTTCCTAATGGCTCAGTGGTAAAGAATCCCCCTGCCAGTGCAGGAGATGCCAGTTTGATCCCTGGGTTGAGAAGATCCCCTGGAGAAGGAACCTGCTCCAGTATTCTTACCTGGGAAATCTCATGGACAGAGGAGCCAGCCAGGGGTCTCAAAGAGTTAGACACAGCTTAGCAACTAAACAACAAAAAATTACTTTGAGACAATGATATTTTTCATGGCAAAATGAAAATCATAGAGACAAAGACTCCAGGGTATGTAGTGTTTTTTATGTAGGCATAGTTTTTCAAAACTATTTTGGAGTGTATTCGAGTATCTAAAGTAATTTACCAGACTTCTGTATAAAGCATTTTATTCTTTGAAGAGTCTCATAAATAATATAATTTACTGTGTCAGTATGCAAGCATTCACATAAGTCTTTTTACCTTTCCTGAAATGAGGTAGAATATTTTGTCATATGACAGTGAAACCCATGAGAAAATGTTTGATACCAAAGCCTACCTTTTTTTTTTTTTTGCTTTCCATGTTGGGATGCTAAAGTAGAATGCTGCAGAAATTTCTTTCCTTCTAATACACTAACACTGCTCTCAGTGTTGGCAAACTGTACTATCCAAAGTGTGAGTGATGACTAAACGTAAAAATATCAAAGTGTCAGTATTCAGTGGTACTTTTTGAATTACTCTCTTTTTTCCTTTTAGAGTTTATCAAATGAGATGAAGCATTTAAATATGTTTTCTAAATTCTAGACTATTACCTACTATAGCCTTTGGTGTTAGAGTATGTAGAGGTGGAAAGTGAAATTTGAAAGTGAAAGTCATTCAGTTGTGTCCGACTCTTTGCGACCCCATGGGCTATGCAGTCTATGGAATTCTCCAGGCCAGGATACTGGAGTGGGTAGCCTTTCCCTTATCCAGGGGATCTTCTCAATCCCGGGGATCGAACCCAGGTCTCCCTCAGTGCAGGCGGATTCTTTACCAGCTGAGCCACAAGGGAAGCCCTTAGAGATGGAAGGGAACATGAAAATCATTTAGACCCCTTCCCCCGATAACTCAGGACCCCCTCAAAACTCATTAGTGCTTCATTTCACCAAGGGTCAAATATTGAGTCATTGATTGTTCATTGATTGTTAAAAGAACCATTATCATTAGGAGATTTAGAAATATGCGATATACAGACATTCTTTGGAATAATGTACTTGCTTGAGTTAGCAAGAAACGGAAGACTCATGCCTCTAGAGGCCAAGCGGTATCAAGGATTATGATTATCTCTTTAGATTAAATGAGAACTACATCAGTGATATTTTTTTAGATTTTTACTGTCTGAATAAAATTTAGGAAGGTTTTTTCTAGGACTTGGCAATTTACTCTGCCTCCTGTTTTCTCTTTGGGAATACTCTTTCTTCTTTCTCATTTTTCTTTTCTTTAAAGTGAAGACAACAGGTCACTGTGAGGATTATATGCGTATAAACTTTTAGAACATTTTCTGTCCTGGCGCCTGGTTAAAGCATCTGCTACTGCTAATTCTACTCTGTTATTTCTCCCTCCTATTTCACATTCTGTTTTTTTTTCCTGGTAGAGAGTTTTCTTGAGTAGCTAAAATAAATAAATATAACCAAACAAAATGAGCAACTGAGTGCTGATATCAAATGCTTTATAAGCTGGGGGTGTGTTTGGCTCCCCTGGCAGAGATGTGAGCTTCTGAGTGCATCTATGGCTGAACTCAAGTTCAAGTGGAACGCCCTGGGTCTGGGGATCAGGGGAGCTTTGAACAAAGTACTTGCTTTGCCTCCAAGTTTTCTATGAAATATCTGTTTCGTGAGTGGGCTACTCTCTGAGGCTTCTTCCACTTCTGAAAAAGATCGTCAGCTGACATCCTTGATGTTTTAAGGCTTTGAAGTCCCTGTAGAAAAGAACCTGTGAAAAGCCCCAGTCACCGTTTCTGTTCTCTCCGTGCGTTTCTTGTGTATGTGTTGAGTGTTTTCTGGTTTTTTTCCTCCTTCGTATTCAGGTGGAGCTAAAGAATGATCTGCTCCTCCAGTGTGGTGATGGTGATACAAAATAAAGCCAAACAAATCACTGCTTTCCTGCATCAAGGCAACCCCCTCCAGATGCCGAACCTCTTAAACGGGTATTCAGATGGCACAGGACGAGCACTTCGCTTGCCACTGAAATACAGCCATCTCTGGAGTGAAATTTGGCAGCTGTGTAAGTCGAGCTGCAGCACTTATATGACAGTTTGGGGAAAGGAGGGAGACGGAAATAGCAGATTCCAAAATAATCCAATTAAAAGAGCCTGGAAAGTGGAGTTGGGCAACAGGAAGGGAGGATGGGATGCCCCGAAGGTGGATTATCTCTGTGGGTTAGAAAGGCTAGACTTCAGGTCCAGAAGCTCAATGGTGGCCACACTCAATAATCTCCTACACCCGCCGGAGAGGGGGCTTGTCTGCTAGGCCACTGGGCTATAATCTTGTGATTTTTCTCTCTCTGTTCCCAGTGGTCTAATTATTAGGCTGTGTTGGCACTTAAATAGATCTGTCTTTTAGAGCCACCTCCTCCTTTTGCCCCCTGCATAGGATAATATCATGGTGCAGTGTTTATGACACCAGAATGTACCATGCTGAACAGTTGTTATATTAAAGCACCTTTTAAATGGCTCAGGCAAAATGATCTTGCAGATCAGAAAGGACAGCCCCCTCCCCCTCCAAAAAAAGAAAGGACAGCCCTTCTATTTAATTCAAAGATCTTTGCAGTAACAGTGACTGGGAAGAAGATTCAAGAAATGGGCCTGGTAGATGAATGCAGTTGGATAAAAATGGCAACTTCTTCAGATTTTTCTAGGAGTACAAGTTAACGTCGTGATAAATATTAGAATAAGATCATGGAAGTCATAGTAAAATTGATAAAATTGAAAAACATTCAACAATGTGCACAAAACAATTTTTTTAAAGCCCAGAGGAAAGAATTGTCAATGTAGAAATAATCAGATCATCAGTTCATAGGACATCAGATCTCTCAAGAGGGAGATTCCAGGGAATAAAGGAAGCAGATACTAAAGGAACCAGGGCATTTTAATTTTACCAGGGAAGAGAGAACTTTTAAAATATATATATAGGGAAAATTTTAAAGTATGCAGTTTCATTTAGAAGCTCATAAAAATCTGAGATTTTTTTTTTTAAATCTATGAAACAGAGATAATTATATCTAACAGGTATGCTGTGATCAAGTGTGGGAATGCTTAAAAACTGTATGGTGAGTTGTAAGGCCCTCTGCATATGTTATTTTGTAAACATGCGGCATTCTTATGCAGAAGCTGATAGGGAGAGTAATCCCCTGTGTGTGCAAGAATAACTTAGAGGACCAACCACTTGGAGGAAAAATCTATTGTGAATAATTTAAAAATATATGTGAATTTTTTTCATCTCCTCATTTTTCTGGCCCAGAAATTCTATGTTTATGGTATTTTTCTAAAAATTTTCCAGCTAGCTCTGTTAACAGAGTTGTCCATTCTCTGTTAAGTTAGAAACCACATGATTTTATAGTAAATATTGCTTCTGAGTAAACTTTGAATAACAGACTAAAAAAAAAAGAATGTCTTATTTTATTTAATAATCCTCATTTTAGGAGGTTTGGGCAGAACTAGGAGGGGGGTCTGTGAGAGGGACAAGAGTTAAATAAGTAGGGTGCTAAGTGATGAAGACTTTGCCACAGAAAAGGTGAAGCACAGTAAATTTATCCACAGTGTGGGCTGGCATGCTGAAATTCCCTTTATGCAGCAGCCCATCTGTCTCATTAGCTTCTGTGTCTCTTAATCACAGACTCCATGAAGTGTCTACTTGGCTCTTTTAAAGCATTTTATCTTAATCTGCTACAAAAGTTAATGAAAGGAAATCAACTGGATTAGATGCTGTTTGTGTATATTCCCATGCAAGTTGCGGGTGTGGAACAAGCTCTATTTATAAGTGAATATTACCATAGGGACCAGTCTGTATGCATATGAGTGTATTTGTATATTGTACTCATGTACATGTGTGCATTTGTGTGGATATGCACAGACACGGCACATAGGTGCATCTGCTCTATACACCCTCTCGTGGAAAAGACACATTGACGTTAATTAGAAAGGATGATACCAAATAGTGAAAGTAGAATTCCTTTTAGCAGCCGTTACTATTAAAATTAAAGTGCTGGATACAACATTGTGTGTGCAGGAGAGTTTGCTTATTCATCCTTCAGAACAATAGTAGGAGTTAAATATTAACAGATTTAAGTGTCAATAAGGGTCTAAAAATAGGCATTCCCTATTGTGTGCAGGTCTTGCAATACAAACATGTCTGGTTGCTTGGAATTCAAAGTGCTTTGGATAAAGAATGTTGCAGAATGCAATTTGTGGCAGAAAATGTGTCCAGGATGTTTGTTTATTATTCCTGAGAATGTTTGCAGGACTGAACTATCACATATAGAAAAGAACAGCTTTGTTTGGAAAATGCAGTCGGAGCAGTACAAGAAAATTGAATTAAGTAAAGAAACTTAGGGAGACCGTCTTTGATTGATGATGCTTCTTATTTGCTCTTCATTATTCCCTGTGAAGGAGTAAAAACTATGAAATTGGATTTGAAAACTGGATTAAGACAAATAGCTTCTCAAATTTTTTTTTTTACCTTAACTGTTTGCAATTTTTTTAGTAAAGCACAGAGTCACTATATAAAGAGTCTATGTTTACTACATTAGATCTTCCTAAACAGTGTGTCCTTGAGGTTTGATTTTAGGAATTAGTTTAGAAGATGCAGAGGCAGAGTGTATCTAGTAACTGTGTGATGGTATTTGTCTCTATTTATTGCATATACCTACTTTTTTATAGAGTGAGCAGTGGAGTAAAAGGGAGGACAAAACACTGTTTTTCTTAAGTCTTTCCTGCCTACCTGTCACCCTACATTTTCTTCTCCAGGTAAAATTTACAGTCTTAGCATTTGACCCATCGCTATACAGGCTTCCCCCACTATCCGAAAGTAGAGAGTGCCTGTGAAAAATCTTATGTAAGCTGAAATGGCTTTAAAGTGAAGAAGCTATTACCTTAGGACACATCTCACTAACGGCTGCACAAAATGAATGGAGGGAAAGCACAGATGCTCGCAGATGCAGTTCAGATCTCTGGGGCTGGGATGCTAAGGTGCTGACTGTAGTTCCCAGGAAGGAGCTTGGCAGTGCTGCTGTTTTGCTGGGGGTGTTAACCGCTGCTGCAAAACCAGTGTTGCAACTGTGTTCACTTTTCACCTGTTTCTGTGAAAGCCAAAATCCTCTTCGGATTTCTTTCCATCAGCAAAAGTAGGTGCTAATGTAGGCCTTTCGTAAAAAGGAAGTATCATGAAGTGACCTTTTGAGAAGTGGGTGATACTTGCATTCTCCAAATACTTTTATCAGAGATGTATAGACAGTCACATGAATTTCTGTTAACTAAGCTATAAACATCTTGAAAAAAGGAACTGTTTTATTTGCTGTCCCGCTAGCACCTAAGCCAAGGGCCTAAACATAATTTGTTTAATGAATGAATGAATGACTCAATTGATGTATCAAACACCTACTTTTCAAAAGTGCCAGGATTCTTTAAAGATCTGGAAGGACTGAGGAATGGCCACAGATTGGAAGAGAGCCACAGCAACTCAATGTAAGGGGAAACCTGAGACTGGATCCTGAAACAGGGAAAAGGTGTTGGTGGAAAACTGGTAGCATCTTAATGGATTCTGTAGTTTAGTTAGCGGAACTGTGAGTGCTCCGTTGCCCAGTTGGGTCTCTCTGCAGGCCCGTGGACTGTAGTCCACCAGGCTCCTCTGTCCATGGGGTTATAGACCAAGGTTCATGTTTTGGTCTTGATCATTGTTCTTTGGTTATGTGAGAGGTTGACTTAAAGAGAAGCTGGGTGATGGGTACAGGGGAACACTCCTGTTTCGGCAGCTCTCTGTGTATCTTGCTGTTGTTTTTCAGTTGCTAAGTCATGTCTGAATCTGTGCAACGCCATGAACTGCAGCACCCCAGCTTCCTTCTCCTTCACTATCTCCCAGAGTGTGCTCAAATTCAAGTCCATTGAGTCAGTGATGCCATCCAATCATCTGCTCCTCTGTCACCCCCTTTTGCTCCTGCCTCCATCTTTCCCAGTATCAGAGTCTTTTCCAGTGAGTCGGCCCTTTCCATCAGGTGGCCCTAAATGTCTAAAATTATCTTTATGAAAATTTAGTTGAAGGTGCAAAACCAACCCATAGGAAGCAAGTAGAGAGTCACACATGACAGTATCTCGCTGACAACTTGGGATGGAGGTGGCCAGCTCTGGGCTGAGTCTGTGTTGAGGGGAACGAGAGTTGACTTGGGATTTGAGTGGCCAGCAAGAGCTTCATTAGAGAAGGAAAACTTGATTTGCACCTTGAGAGGAGGGGTAGACGTGACGGATGGTGCATGCTGGGAAGTTGTTCTAGTTGCAGGGACAGCGGGGGCAAAGGCACGAGAGGGGAATACTGGTGACCTGTGCGGCTGAGTGATGTGTGTGCTTTTGCTGGAGATCCGTGTGAAAGAGCACTGAGAAGCTTTGGGAAAGACAGAGCAGAGGATCCTTAAGATTGCGGAAGAGTTTGAAGTTGTTAGGGCAGTTGACGCAGAACTGCAAGTTCTTGTTAAAGGAAGTGACTCCGTAACATGACATATGCATGCAGTTGGTGACAGGATATCCAGAGTGGCTGGAGTTGGGAACGATGGAGGTCGTAGGCTAGGAGTTAGAAATAGGTAATGAGAGCTTATACATCTGAGGCCTGGGTTGGGAAGGATGGGGGTGTCAGAAAATTTTTTTTTTTTAATATTTATTTGGCTGTGCTGGCTCTTAGTTGCTGTACTTGTAATCTTTCGTTGTGACATGTGGGATCTAGTTCCCTGACCAGGGATGAGACCTGTGTCCCCTGCCTCGGGACTGCAGATTCTTAGCCACTGGACCACCAGAGAAGTTCCCGCAGCATGTAAACTTGACTTTCACATATGTTTTTAACAATGAGAACTCTCCATGGAATGTGAGTTTGCCCACGGTGGATTCAAAACATGACTTAAATGGCAGTGTGTTGAATAATATGAATAGATGTTTTTTGGAGAATGTAAAAAGAAATGCCATCTTTTGGCAATGGCAGAACACTCTGGTAAGTGACTACTGGGTCCCCTTTATGGGCCTGCTGTGGGGGCACATATGTTCAAACTGGCAGGATAAAGAGTCTTTTATGTCCTTTTTAACTCCTGCACTGACTTCAGGACTTTTTCATAGGGAACTTATTTCAAAATTGTAATTGTAGTCAGTGGTTCTATGTAAAGATTTTATAGAAAAATACTTTGTGCAGTGGGTCTTTCTACAGTCCCATAGATGCCAGTCCGTTTTCCTCCCTTCTCAGAGTGCCTTTACTGCAGTGGGTGTCTCATTTTCTTTTGGCAGCCAAAGTGGAAGTCGCATGCTGAGTGCGGGGAACCATTTTGAACTTGTTCTCAAAAAAGTTGCAAGGCGAAGGCAAGCGAGACCCCTGCTCTGTAATCCCCAGTGGAGTTCCATAGGATGGGGAAACCCATCAAGACATCCCCTGTCAATGAGGTGGTACACACATATCATACAGGTTAATTCATTATTTCTTAAGATGCCACGTGGGAAGTGCATGACCGTTTAACCTCATGGGCCTTTCAGAGACACAACAAAGAAATGAGCGTGGAATGGGCCAGAAAATTGCTGCTGGAAGGAGCAAAGCTAGAAAGCCAATTTTTAGGATTAGACCAAATCTGTTTAAATTTATATTAGAGTTTTATTGTACCTTATAACAACTCAATAATGAAATATGGAGGATATTTACAGAGCAAGAGGTGGAGGGTAGTTAAAATTCTTTCCCTTTTTCACTCTCATCTTTCCTTCTTTAGTCTTTTTCCCCCCTTTCCCATTAAAAGTAAACTGAAGGAATGAATAAGAGGATGAAGTGAACAAGCTGCTTTTAACAAAATTTGAGTGATGCCACTTCTGTGAATTTTGTCTAAAAATTATATAATCCTCATTTTCCCATCCAGCGCATACACTTCTGCAACCCTAATCCACTTGTAAAATCTGGAAATAATAGGGAAAAGCCTTCTCAGCAAAGAGAAAAATGAAAGACCAAAATCCTGCACTTGACCCTGTAGGTGAGGCCCTGAGATACTCAGAGCCCTGTTGGCTTAGCAGGACACTCAACGTAAGGTTAATGATTTACCAAGTTTGCTTACCCAGTTCCCCAAGTAAATTAAAAAGAAAAGACCTTCTAGTGTAAATATATAGACCACAGTGAAGGAAGAAGTAAAACTAGAAGCAATATAAATCTCAGCAGGGTGGGGCGTTTAGTTTGCAGGCAGACAAACTCAGTGGATTATTCAGGGTAGGCAAACGTAAAGGACTTTTCCTGAGATGCAACAAAAAGGTGATGATGCAGAGGGCAAGGCTGTTGCGGTAAGATACAACCCCAGGCCTCAAGGAGGAACACAATAGGAGTTTCTTTCTCAGTCATTTTATAGTTAATTTGGGGCTCCCCTGGTGGCTCAGTGGTAAAGAATCCACGTGCAATGCAGGAGATGGGGGTTCGATCCCTGGGTTGGGAAGATTCCCTGCAGGAGGGGAAATGGAAACCCACCCTAGTATTCTTGCCTGGAGAATCCCATGGACAGAGAAGCCTGGTGGGCTACAGTCCTTGGGGTCTCAAAGAGTTGCATACGGCTGAAGCAACTGAACACACATGCATGTATAGTTAACTTGGGGGATTCCACAGGCTGTGGTAGAGATACACGCATGGTGGTAATTCTCAGACCCTGAGTCCTTCCATCTCGTGGCTCAGCTGTTCCCTAGGGTCAATGGGAGACCTTAACCATCTTCTGCAGCTATTTGGCCAATAGCCAGGAGGAAAAGAGAGTGTGACTCTTCTCACTGGAGGTTTGTTAGTGGACATGTGGTTCTCTTTCACATTCCCTGGGTCAGGATTTAGTACCATGGATATACCTAACTGCAACTAAAACTGGGAAATGTCAAACTATATGCCAGGGAAGCTGGTTTGTTGAACACAAACCAGCCTCTGCTTCAATTGGATACCTTCACGAGCAGGATATCATCACAGGGTGTGGCTAGGATGGGGGCAGAGGATGATATCCTGCTCGTGAAGGTATCCAATTGAAGCATAGAGTCAACTTGCTTGAGAACTGTCCATACTAGAATTTGTCTACCGTATGGGCTTACTCGGAGAAGGAGATGGCACCCCACTCCAGTACTCTTGCCTGGAAAGTCCCATGGACGGAGGAGCCTGGTGGGCTGCAGTCCATGGGGTCCCGAAGAGTCGGACACGACTGAGTGACTTCCCTTTCACTTTTCACTTTAATACATTGGAGAAGGAAATGGCAACCCACTCCAGTGTTCTTGCCTGGAGAATCCCAGGGACAGGGGAGCCTGGTGGGCTGCCATCTATGGGGTCGCACAGAGTCGGACACAACTGATGCGACTTAGCAGCAGCAGCAGCAGCAGCAGCATGGGCTTACTAGATCTTGTTTGCCTTTCTACAAAATCAAGCCTTATTTATAACATCATTTCTCTGAGAAAATGAGTTTGGAATTGCAAACAACTGACTTAGAAGTGAACTTTCTGTACACAACTCATTCATAAGTTGAGGACTGCCTGTATGAGGCATGTAACCCAGAGATAACATTTATCTGTGCCTTATCCATATGAGCTTGTCAAGTTAACTTATGTTTACTTTTCTCTGCCTTCATTTTGTTGATAGCCTCCCTCTTAAAATTTAATACTGTCTTTATGTGTTGAGAAATATTTTCTTTGGAGGAGCCTTAAATATTCTGTGTATTGGAATAGTGATTTTATCTCCCTATGTATCTTTAGTGGGATTCATGGCTATGAAAGTCTTTTGCTCAGGCAGTCTTTAAATTGTAGAAAAATTGAGAGCTAGTAAAAGGAAGTGGGGGTGGGGAGGAAGGAATTCGCTTCTCATATTACCCTGGGCTGTCAAATATCTTGCAATGTAATTACTGCGTTGGTTTGTAAAGGTTAAAGAACTCTGAAGTTTGTAATTCTCTTTTGCATGTGTGTTTCACACATAAAGGGAGAAATCTGACAGATCGCTACAAAATGCGTTGTTAACATAAAAGTTCTGAGCAGTTTACAGTTTGTCAACACAGAGACATAATTCTTGGCTTTTACATTTGCTTTCACTAATATCTGATGAATCAGTTATTTGCTCCATGGAGCTCATTTGGAGATTACAAACCCATTTATTTCTAACCTGTAGCGTGTGTAACACGAGCACAGAAATATTCCTAATATCGTGGAACGCTGATCTTAGAAATGCTTCTTCTTGGAGAACTTGCTATCCATATACAAGTAAAAATTTCTACTGTTAGCAGAGCAGCTGACAGAATATGATCACAAATGTTGGGGATGCTGTTCTGCTCTGAGGTAGAAAACTGAGGACTGTGTAAGCTTGTCATAGTTACAATTTTCAGGGTGAAGTGCTTCCATATTAAAAAGAATACTTTGTGTTCCTCCCACCCTTGAACATGTACGCACCCCAGCAGTGTTAAGAAACTGCTTCGGCTGTTACTCTGACTGGTACTTGCAGGCTCAGATTCTGATGCTAGCGTAGTTAATGTTTAGTGAATAGCAGTCACATGTAATGATCTCTCCCTTCTGTTTAAAACCATACTGCAGCCCATGCAAGAAACATTTTCTTTTAATTTTAAGTTTGCATACTTTATTGTATCTCTTGATGGTTTTTCTTTTCTGTTGAAACTATGAGAATAATTTTGATGTCATGATCTTTCTGCTATCCCCAGGTTGCAGTCACTGTCCCCCGAATTCTCCTCATAGATTCCAGGTTAACTTTATGTTAAATGTGGTTCCACAGTAAAGAACATGTGTGCAATGCAGGAGACAAAGGTTAGATCCCTGGGTTGGAAGATTACCTGGAGAAGGGAATGGCAGCCCTCTCCAGTATTCTTGCCTGGAGAATCCCATGGACAGAGGAGCCTGGCGGACTACAGTCCATGGGATCACAAGAGTCAGACACGATTTGGTACCTAAACCACCACCAAATATTCATTAATTAACTAATACTTTTGAAAGTATTTTATAGAAATTGAATGACAGAAAGCTGAGGTTTAGTACAAAGAAGCCCATATGACTGTGAAAGAAAGCACTTTATGAACAGTGGAGTACTATATAAAAGTGAGGCATTAAAATCAAATACTCTTAGGTTTTTACTGAACGTTGACTGTCAAAACATATAAAAGACATATATTTTCCTGTAAGTACGCTGCTGATAATGTTACAAGAGTAGCTAGAAGTTATTCCAATATTGAAGTGGGTGTTTAGGGGAATTGAAGAGTTCTAAAAGCCAACAGAGGGGAAACTCTTGGACCCACCTCTTTAAGACCCCACAGGAAACATGGTACCATCTGAATGTTTCAACCTTACCCAAGCAAAAGCAAAATAGAATGTTGTACTTTTTATATCTGGATACAGAAACATGAATGCTGAATGTAGAATATAAATCGTTAAATTTAATGGGTTTATGTTTTATGACCATCTCCAGTTTTACAGATTTCTAGATACCTAGAGATACATAGTAGATTTATTCTTATTAAATCTTATATAAAATTAAATCTTATATAAATTTCTCTTAGTTTCCAGTGTCATAAAAAATCCCTTTTGTCTCTTTCTAGACACCTATGCCCATCCCCTACCAGGTAGAATCCTGAAGTTTCCGGCTCCGATAGGAGTTGGATGCGTTTGTAGATTATATAGACATAATGCGGTTGGCACCTCTTCATGGAAATTGGGCTCAGTGGGAGACTTCACAGTTTCCTAATGTGCTTGCCTCGGTAGAAATTGATGTTTTACAACTGACATGCCATTGACCACAGGAACTTGTTATAAAACATGATGCTTTATCATTTGTTTTGCGTCTTCAGCCATGAACGTTAAAGCCAAAACATGAAGAGACTTTAAAAAGGTGCTATCAAGCGTATGTTTTAAGACAGTTTACATGAGACTTCTTTGAGCAATGCTTCCATCTTTGATTCCTGGACCATTCAAATAATAAAGGCACTTCTCTGTGTGCGGACAAAAGCCAGTATTACCAGAGACCCTCAGAGTCATGTGGAAGTGTTAATAATAATAATAATAATAATCATTGTTATTGTTGTGATTATTATTGTTGCAAATGAGTAAATTAGCCTTCTGATTTTTTAACATCAGTGTTCCCTTAAAAACACTGTTGACGCTTATGAAAAAGCTTGGTTTCCTGGAACCAATAATATTATGAGGCCACTTTTTAGGCAGTTATTAGCATGTAAATCAAACCTCAGATGCACGGTGGGGAATGGTTTTTCAATACTTTCTCTTTGCAATTTGTTGCCCAAAGAAAATGATGTTCAGTGGAGTCATTTGGAGGAAACGTTGCTTTTAAGGACCCTGTCCTCGTGGTGTGGAGAAACCACAACCAGTGCTTCAGAGCACCCGCCTCGGTATTTTTCAGGAGCTTTAAACTCCTGTGTATAAAAGGCCCGTCCACCTTAAAGCTTTTGCCTGTGAAAGATCAAGCAGAGATTGATTTTTACCCACTGTGCGCCTGGGGAAACAGAAGGCACTAGCCAAGATTGAAAGAAGCAGAGAAAGGAGAAGAGAAATAACCTCCCTGGCACCCACCTGAGAACGTCTCCGGAGGAGGAGGAGGATCAATATCTCGTGATATTCATAAGGAAGGGAACTGCTGGAATGCAGCCTTTCCTACGCTCTGCCCATCAGGGCCTCTCACCCAGGGAAGACCAAGAGTCTTTATTCAGAGAGAGGAAGCGGGACGCTTTCAGAACCATGTAGCTAACGTTCTTCTTTTTAAAACTGTACAATCGGTGCTTTTTACTGCATTCACAGAACTGTGCATATCTTTAACCGCAATACATTTTAGAACATTTGCATCAGCCCCAAAAGGAACCCTATATCCATTAGCAGTCAGTTCCCATTTTCCTGCGACCCTTCGCCCCCAGCTCCTGGCAACCAGGAATCTGTTTTCTTTACATATAGATTTGACTGTTGTAGATGTTTCCTATAAATGGAATCATGCGCTATGTGGACTTTCGTGCCTGGCTCCTTCTACTTAGCGTGTTGTTTTTAAGGTCCGTCCACGTTAAAAGCTTGTTATCAGTGTTCCGTGCTTATTGTGATAATGATACGCCATTGTGTGGAGAGGCCAGGTTTTGTTTATCCATTCGTGAGTTGGTGGTGCCTTGAGTTGTTTCTGCTTTTTGGCCGTCATGAATAATGCTGCTGTGAACATTCCTGAACAAGCTTTTGTGGGGCCATGTTTTCGTTTCTCTGGGTAGCTTGCTTTTAAACAGTTAGGAATTCAGAGAGTAAATGATTCTTTCCCCTTCCATACGTTAGTTTGCTTCACTTCTGTTTCTTCTTTTCTTGCCCATCTCGCTCTCCTAAAAATAATTTTCCTTGAGAACGTTGTTGTAGAGGAGTAAGAACATCAGTTACCTTTTGCTAATCACCAACCCCTAGCATCTCTTCTTTTTTGAAGCTGTTTTTAAACATAATTGAAATATAGTTGATTTACTGCATTGTGTTAATTTCTGGTATCTGTCGTCGTTGTTCGCTCGCTAAGGTGTGCTGGACTCTAAGGCGTGCTGGACTCTAAGACGTGCTGGACTCTAAGGCGTGCTGGACTCTAAGGCGTGCTGGACTCTAAGGCGTGCTGGACTCTCTGCCACTGCACGGACTGCAGCACTCCAGTCTCCTCTGTCCTCTGCTCTCTCCCAGAGTTTGCTCACATTCATGTCCATTGAGTCGCTGATGCTATCTAGCCATCTCATTCTCTGCCTCTTCGCTCTGCTTTTGCCTTCCATCTTTCCCAGAATCAGGATCTTTGCCAATGAATTGGCTCTTCTCACTAGGTGGCCAGCGTATCAGAGTTTCACCTTCAACATCCGTCCTTCCAATGAATAGTCAGGACTGATTTCCTTTAGGATTGACTAGTTTGATCTCCTTGCAGTCCAAGGGACTCTCAAGAGTCTTCTCCAACACCGCAGCTCAAAAGCATCAATTCTTCAGCGCTCAGCCTTCTTTATAGTCCAACATGACCACTGGAAAAACCATAGCTTTGACTCTGTGAACCTTTGTTGGCAAAGTGATATCTCTGCTTTTTAATACAGTGTCTAGATTTGTCATGGCTTCTGGTTTATAACAAAGTAATTCAGTTATAATTTTTCAGATTATTTTTCATTATAGTTTATTACAAGATGTTGAAGATAGTCCCCGTCACCAGCCTCTCATCTAAGCATCATGGAAATGTTGCAGCATTTCTTCTTTACCGATGTGATGTGCTGTGCTTATTTGCTCACTCATGTCTGACTCTTTTGTGACCTCAGGGACTGTAACCTGCCAGGCTCCTCTGTCCATGGGATTCTCCAGGCAGGAATACTGGAGTGGGTTGCCATGCCTTCCTCCAGGGGATCTTACCACCAGGGATCGAGCCAGGTCTCCCACATTGCAGGCAGATTCTTTACCGTCTGAGCTACCAGGGAAGCCCGCCGAGGTGATGGGTCAGGTTTAAAGAGGCTCCATGAAGCCTGAAGTGTCCAGCCAGTCAGTGTTGGGGAGCTGGAACTTGAACCGGCCACTGTTTTACTCTTAAATGCACTGCTCTCTGTTGCCTCCCTCAGGATAATATTAACCCAGGTCATGCACCTGTTCGTCTGACAGAGTTCTGTTTCTATGTACGGGCCTTTCTCTGATTTGATTGTGAAAAGTGAGGAACGTGGTTCCGAGACTCTTCATCACCTGCTCTTGGACCTGGGGCGGGCAGTTGTGTTCCCCTGACACAGTGGTTGTGGAGTATCCCCCTGTCTGTCTGGATGAGGGCGCGTCATGGAAGCCTGGTGCCGGCAGGGGTCAGGTGAGCCCGACTCTTCTGACCCTTTGCCCTCCCGTTGCTCCGTCTGTTCACCTTAGGATTTGATCTCTCCTTCACTCGAGCCACCTGCAGACACTGGCACACCTATGACCTGTGTATCACCTTGAACCAGTAGCCTTTGGACCTTTCTATGTCTTGAAATCTCAGACTCTGCAATTCCCCTCTCTGGTCACAGGGTCCCCTGTTTTCCCTCCCCTCCTCTTCATCCAGCCACCACGCTCACTGTTTCAGCTGCGTTCAGGTTCACTTTCTCCCTCCCCGGCCCATGGTTTAAAAGGTTCACTAAAAAGTTGGCTTAAAGCTCAACATTCAGAAAACTAAGATCATGGCATCCGGTCCCATCACTTCATGGCAAATAGATGGGGAAACAGTGGAAACAGTGGCTGACTTTATTTTGGGGGGCTCCAAAATCTCTGCAGATGGTGACTGCAGCCATGAAAATAAAAGATGCTTACTCCTTGGCAGAAAAGCTATGACAAACCTAGACAGCATATTAAAAAGCAGAGACATTACTTTGCCAACAAAGGTCTGTCTGGTCAAGGCTGTGGTTTTCCCAGTAGTCATGTATGGATGTGAGAGTTGGACTATAAAGAAAGCTGAGCAGTGAAGAATTGATGCTTTTCAACTGTGGTGTTGGAGAAGACTCTTGGGAGTCCCTTGGACTGCAAGGAGATCCAACCAGTCCATCCTAAAGGAGATCAGTCCTGGGTGTTCATTGGAAGGACTGATGTTGAAGCTGAAACTCCAATACTTTGGCTACCTGATGCGAAGAGCTGACTCGTTTGAAAAGACCCGGATGCTGGGAAAAATTTAAGGCAAGAGGAGAAGGAGACAACAGAGGATGAGATGGTTGGATGGCATCACCGACTCAATGGACATGAGTTTGGGTAGACTCCGGGAGTTGGTGATGGACAGGGAGGCCTGGCATGCTGTGGTCCATGGGGTTGCAAAGAGTCGGAGACGACTGAGTGACTGAACTGAACTATAGTCTCCCAATAGTTGAGTGTCACACAGTCCTTTCCAAACACCAACCCTGGGTGATCCGCGCCACTCACACAGCTGCCCAGAGGTCCCCACACCCAGTGGATTGGGCCAGCTGTCGATCCTTGCTCTTCATTTGAGACAGGTCCCCATGGTTTCTTCTCCAGCATACGCACTGTCACATTTCCCCATGCAACCTGTTCCTAACTTTTCTTATCTCTTCAAAACGTACCATGTCTCCCGCTTTCCGTGAATGAGGGGCCCTGCAATGATTCCTCCACTTCTCCCCTTTTCCCTTGAGCTTTGTGCATCGTCCCGGCCCTGCTTATCTTAGATCCACAATTGAATCTGGCCTCTAGTATCAGATGTTACCACGTGCTACATAACCAAGACATCAAGAATTCAGAGAAATTTTTCTGAAGGCTAGCTAGCTGGGAAGCCTGCATTTTATAGAATGTTTCTCAAAATTCTTTTGACTATATTTCTTCAGCAGTTTCTCTAAGCTGTGTAGCTGCTGCTGCTGCTGCTAAGTCGCTGCAGTCATGTCCGACTCTGTGCGACCCCATAGACGGCCTCCCACCAGGCTCCCCCATCCCTGGGATTCTCCAGGCAAGAACACTGGAGTGGGTTGCCATTTCCTTCTCCAGTGCATGAAAGTGAGAAGTGAAAGAGAAGTCGCTCAGTCGTGTCCGACTCTAGCGACCCCATGGACTGCAGCCCACCAGGCTCCTCCATCCATGGGATTTTCCAGGCAAGAGTACTGGAGTGGGGTGCCATTGAGGCCACCCCAATCACTCACCCCCATTCTCTCCTCTCTGGACACAGGAGAAGGGAAGGAGAGGGGCTATGTTCTCATCTGTGAAAGACGACATTGACATTTTTGACTAAACTAAAGTTGGGGTTGGCCAGTCAGCGACGCTGCCCTCCATTCTATCCACCAGACAATGGAAAACGGCTGTAATGGCTCGGGAACGTTATAAGGGTGGATGGGGGTGCTGAATAAGCCTTGCCATCTCTTTTGCCGTGATAGATGTGTGTCTTCAAGGGAATCCAAAAAGTTCTGCTTGACAGGTGAGGTTAAAAGTACACAGATGTGCTGTAATGCCTGTGAGAGGGTTAACATGAAAAGTTTTGTGTGAGCCCAGAATCCTGTCCTTTTGCTGACCCATCACCAGGGACCTGGCATGCTGCAGTCCGTGTGGTCGCCAAGAGTTTGACATGACTGAGCAACTGAACTGAACTGAACACCACGGACCACTCTGTCCCTCCCGGTCACTCAGGACCCCTTCAAAGGGGAGTTGGGGGGCTACATCTCCACTCTCTCCTCTTCACACCTCCTCCCCTCCACCCTTCTTAGAGCAAGCACCTAAGGGAACTTCTTATGAATTCACTGTAGTGTTTGTCAAGACGTTTTTACAGCTAGTTTTTTCTTAATTCAGCTGATGGCCAATGGAAGACCTAACAGTTCAGTGAGTAGAAACAGGCAAAATTGGTCTCTTTCTTTATGTCCTGAGGATAAATCCAAAGAAACCTGTTTAGTTGGCATGTCTCCAGCTGCAGCAGAGTTCAGGTTTAAGTGAATTATGAAGACTGAATTAGCTCCTTGATCTTGGAGGGAGTCCTCCCACTCTGGAGAGGAGTGTGTTAGTAGGGTGGGGTCTCACCAATGGCCCACATATAGGAAGCTTAGTTGAATGCATCTGTTTTGCAGACGGGTGATCCCTTATGAGGGATTTTTTAAGTTATTAATTTCTTTCTTGAATATACCTATATTAAAAATAACCAACAGAGTTTTCTAGAATTAGACCACAATATTTTATTCATTTTGTATTTCAGTATCTGTCATATTTGTTTCTCTTTATTTTCTTTTAACTGAAAGAATTAACTAATTTGTTTTAAATCACTAAAAGTACAAAAGGATAAAATAAGAGGTAGAAGAAAAGTAAGTCTCTCAAGTCACCCAAATTCACTCCTAGTGGCAAGCTTCATTACCATTTTCTTGTGGGTTTGTTTAGGGATATTTTAAAAATATAAAACCTAAGTTATAACTATAAAATATAAAGAAAATAGAAAATCCAAATATACATAATATAAACACAATATAAATATAGGGATATTTTGCTGCTGCTGCTGCTAAGTCGCTTCAGTCGTGTCCGACTCTGTGCGACCCCATAGACGGCAGCCCACCAGGCTCCTCAGTCCGTGGGATTTTCCAGGCAAGAGTACTGGAGTGGGTTGCCATTGCCTTCTCCAAGGGATATTTTATAACTATGTAAACTATAGGAGAAAAAATATGGAGTTTTTTAATATGTATATATTTTTTTTGGCCAGGCTGTATGGCATATGGGATCTTAGTTCCCTGACCAGGGATTGAACCTGTTCCCCGCTACCTTGGAAGCACAGAGTCTTATTAACCACTGGACCACCAGGAACGTTCTGGTACAGGTTTTTTTCAGCATAATATTTGCACCGTGCACACTGTTCTGTGTTTTTTTTTTCCTACCTTTTTTGACTTAAGCCTGTATCCTCAAAAACCTTTCTTGTCACAACATAGGGAGCAGTCTTATTCTTTTTAGTGTGTGCACGCTCAGTCTATTCTGTCCTGTCTGACTCTGCAGCTCTATGGACTGTAGCCCGACAGGCTCCCCTGTCCGTGAGATTCTCCAGGCAAGAATACTGGAGTGGGTTGTCATGCCCTCCTCCAGGGGATCTTCCCAACCCAGGAATCAAACCCACGCCTCCTGCATTGCAGATGGATTCTTTACCACTGAGCCATCAGGGAAACCCATTCCTTTTAATACCTAAATAGTATTCCACTGTAAGGGTTTTGCCTTAATTACTTCAGCCCCACATTGATGGACTTTTGCTTGTTTCCAATCATTTTATACTAGGCACGATGCTGCAGTGAATTACTATCTATAAATAGCATTTTCTATGTCAGCGAGGCTCTCTGGAGGAGAAATTGCTACAGTGGAATTGTTGGATCAGAAGAATGTGCAGTTTTAATTTTGGTAAACCTTGCCAAATTGCCCTCAGATTTGGCATCTGTACTAAT
>NW_011494846.1:3215714-3220372 GCF_000754665.1 Bison bison bison | reverse complement strand
AATGCATGCTCCCACTAACACCGTGGGCTTGTGCCTTTTCTCCACAGACAGTGTTACTAAACTGCATGATCTTTGCCAATCTAAGAGGTGCAAACTACTATCTTTTAGTAGCTTTAATATAGAGTTTTGCTTGTTCTCACAAGCAAATGATCGAATATCTTTTCATATGTTTAACGAGCCAGTCCTATATTCTTTTCTGAGAAATGTGTATTGACTTTTATTGCCCATTTTCCCCTAGGTTTTTGGTCTTTTCCAGCTAATTCATTTTTAGGAGCACAAAGTAACTTAAAAAAACTAATCCTTTTGTCCTGAGTTTTTTAATTTTTCCATTTATTTTTGGACTTCTTAGGCTTTTTTCCCCCGCAGGATTTGTCTTTAAAGTTATGTAGGCTTACTCATCAGACTTTTTTTTTTTTTTTTTTTTGACTTTTAACTTTTTGGCATACTTAGGGCTTCTCTGCTCAAACATTATATTTTTTAAATTGTCTTATATTTTTTCTTAGCACTTTTAAAATCATAGCATTTTTGAGATGTAATTTACATACCATAAAATTCATCCTTTTCATGTGTACAGTTTAGTGGTTTTGGTCTGTTTACAGAATTGTACAACTATCACCACAATCTAATTTCAGAACATTTTCATCACCCCAAAAAGAAACCCCATACCCATTAAGCAGTCACTCTCCATTCCCTCCACCCCAAAGCCCCTGGTAACCACTGATCTCTTTTACTTCTCTATGGATTCGCCTGTTCTGGACGTTTCGTTTAAATTGACTCATACGGTGCATAGCCCCTTGTGACTGGCTTCTTCCACTTAGCGTCATGTTATCGAGGTTTATCCTAGGGCTTTTACATTTGCATTTTTCACATTCAAATCTTTGGTTGCTCAAGAATTTATTTTAGTGTAGGATCTGAACCAGGGATCTGACTTTATTTCTGCCAGGGGGCCATCCACTTATTGAAAGACTATCTTCTCCCAATAACAGGCACTGCCAACTTTGTCATACCCTGAATTGCAGGATGTGTTTGGGTCTGTTCCTTTTCCATTGATGTTGCTTTCTATTTGTGTGCCATTGCATACTGATTTAATTTTTGGAGCTTTAAAATATTTTACATATCTGGTATGCTAGTCTTTCCTTATTTATTTTTTTCCTTCTTTCTTTTATTTTTGGTTGCACTGGGTCTTCGTTGCTGTGCTCGAACTTTCTCTGGTTGAGGAGAGTGGAGTCTACTCTCTAGTTGAGCTTTGCAGGCTTCTCACTGCAGTGGCTTCTCTTGTTGCTGAGCACAGGCTCTAGGTCTCTGGGCCTCAGTACTTGCAGCTTGTGGGCTCAGTAGTTGTGGTGCTAAGGCTTAGTTGCTCTGTGGCATGGGAATCTTCCGGAACCAGAGATTGAACTCATGTCCCCTGCATTGGCAGGTGGCTGTATCACCCTGGAAGTCCTCTTTCCTTATTTCTTGTTGTTTCATTTTTATGGCTATTCCTTCCTATGCATTTTTCCAGATAAACTTCAGAGTTAGCTTTCTCATGGTATTCTTGGATATCATATCATGTTTATCAGTTACTTTGGAAAGAATTAGTGATTTCCTCATCAAAGACCAGCAAGGTAAATGTACCTTCTCTGTCCTTCAATAACGTGAAATTTTCTTTCTTTACCTAGTTCTTGCGTATTTCTATTTAAGTTTATCTCTAGCCATTTTCATTTTTATTGCAATTTTAAAGACTGGGATGTCTTCTTAATGGTTGTTCCTTAGGAAGGCTACTGACTTTTGCATATTATTCTTGTTGGTAAAGAATCCAGGAGACCACCTGCAGTGCAGGAGACCAGGGTTTGATCCTTGGGTTGGGAAGATCCTCTGGAGAAGGAAATGGCAACCCACTCCAATATTCTTACCTGGGAAATCCTATGGACAGAGGAGCCTGGCAGGCTGTAGTCCATGGGGTCACAACAGTCGGACATGACTTAGCAATTAAACCAGCACTTGTGAATTACCTTACAGAATTCTCTAATTGTAACAGTTGTTCAGCTGACTTGCTCATGTGATTTTCAGCCACAATCTTTGCAAATAATGATCATTTTGCTGCTCTTTGCTAGTTTTTAGATTTCTTATCTCTCTTCCTTACATAATTTAATTGGCTACTTCCACCAGAATGGTGTTAACAGCTATAATGGTAGACAGCCTTGCGTGGGTTCTAAGTTTAATAGAACGCTTCTTATGTGTCACCACTCACAGTGAGGCTGCCTTTGGGGTTGGCATGTGTTATGTTCATTGGGCATTTATGGGGCTTTATCTTGAGCAGAAAGCCTTTTGGAAATGCTGGAGCTGACTGAATGGTTTGCAGAGACAGCGGCCTGCTCTGCCAGTTCTCCTGCAGTGATAAAATAGCAGACTGATTTTCCTCACTGGCACTGACAGGCATGTGAGTGGGAAGTCCATGCTCTAGAGGAAAGAGGCAGCAATTATACTTGAATCTCATGCTACGTTTATTTTGCCAGTCAAATGAAAAGTCTAAGAAGCTATAGGTAGCGCCATGAGATGGGGCTTTCCAGGTGGCGCTAATGGTAAAAAAATCTTCCCTGAGTCAGGAAGATCCCTAGGAGAAGGAAATGGCAACCCACTCCAGTGTTCTTGCCTAGAGAATTCTATGGACAGAGGATCTTGGTGGGCTGCAGCCCATGGCTAAGGACACACACCAGCCTATTAATGCCTCAAAGCTATGAACTTAGAACACCACGCATGCTAAGTCGCTTCAGTTGTGTCCGACTAAGAACAACTAATCAAATGGTTAACTAGGCTTTAAGCTATAGTCAATTAAATAATTTCCTTTTGGGCTTTCCAGTTGGTGCTAGTGGTAGAGAATTCACATGCCAATGCAGGAGACTTAAGAGATGCAGATTCGATCCCTAAGTTGGGACGATTGCCTGGAAGAGGGAATGGCAACCCATTCCGGTATTCTTGCCTGGGAAATCACATGGACAGAGGATCCTGGTGGGTTACAGTCCATGGGGTGGCAAAGAGTTGGACACGGCTGACTGATCACATAAAGGGGGAAAGACCTCATACTGGGAAGATTGAAGGCAAAAGGAGAAGGGAGCATTAGAGGATAAGATGGTTAGAGAGCATCGTTGACTCAGTGGACATGAATCTGAGCAAACTCTGGGGGACAGTGGAGGACAGGGACGTCTGGCGTGCTGCAGTCCAGGAGGTGGCAGAGTCAGATATGACTTAGCAGCTGAACAGCAACAAAGAGGAAAAGAAAGAAAGGAAGGGAGAATTAATGGAAAGAAAGAGGTAAAAATCTACACCCCTCTCCTCACTGTCCTCCCAGAGCAGGCTGTGTGATAAGTCAAAATATTTCCCAGTAGTTTCCTCCCGCAAAATATTACCAAAAGAAGGGCACCCAACACTGATTGTCAGCAAATACAGTAGTCTCAGAAAAGGCTTAGAAGAAATAGTGAACTCTTCTACCATTTGTAAGCAAAGCAGGCTAATAAGGCCTTCCAAATATTGAGAAAACCACCAGAGGGAAAAAGAATGCCTGTTGAAACATGTTTACATGTTGATTCTTTTTGATGTTGCCATATAAAAAGCGTTTTGATCTTTTGCACAGAAATCAGAGAAACATCTCTTGTATGTGCTAATCCTGAACCTGACATTATTCTGATAGTAATAAATACAAGGATAGGCCATCCCTTACATGAGCAGAACTAGAAACCAAAATGAAAGATGGTAACGACTGAGGCTTTGAGGCTCCTTGGAAACATCTACCATGCAGAGTTGGTGCAGTTGTGGTTATAAACAAAAGGCATTTAGACTGACTCCATAAAGTGGAGGGCTCACGGGCAGCGTTGGGGATTCTGTGCTATATCATCTCTATGACATGCAGAAAAGAGAAAGTTTGGGGAAGCACACAGATTGCATGCGTGTGCCCATCCGGTTGGTTTTGGCCACGCACACCTTCGGCTTGTACCTGTCAAAACCACATGTGTGATTTTGAAGCTTGCAAGAACCACTGGGGTCTGGGTGGGCGTCACAGGCAAGTCCCCTAGCCTTCTTGTGAGTTGATGTGTTGAGGAAAAAGGAGCTCGGGCTCGGAACAAAGGCATCCAACGCAGCCGCTTGCTGACTGTGTGTACTTGACCGAGTTACTGAACCTTTCTGAGCTGTGTTTCTCATCTGCAAGTCATGTTTACAATTTGTGTGGGTTTATTAAGAGGTGTTGGAACCAAAGCACCTAGCATAGCATGGGCCTGGTAGAGAGTAATTGCTAAGTAGGTGTTCCAGATGGACAGAAATGAACCAGAGGAAGCAAGGGCGGAGGGCAGGAAGGGAGAATTCCATGTATCGAGTTCCACAATCCTGATATATGGAGAGTCCTGGGGAAACTCTTAAAGAATATCACACCAGGGCCAGGGATAAGGGGTGTTTCTAGGAAAGACGTCTCAGAGAGGTGAGTCATGAAGCCGGGGCAGACAGGTTGTGCTAGGGTAGCGCTTCTAGGTGGAAAAGGACAACATTTTCAAAGGCACAGGCATGACTGAGTCAAGAAGTCTTAAACCCAGGGAAGCGTGGGTAGTAAGAGAGTATGGCTGAGTCTCAGGTTATGGATGGGGGTTTGGGGGTGGGGGGAGTTGTGAATAAAAGTCAGGAGAGGG
>NW_011494846.1:3146122-3215614 GCF_000754665.1 Bison bison bison | reverse complement strand
GGTCTTCAACCCTGGGAGTGCTCCTGTTTGTCCTGTTGGATTAGGACTACGATGATGGTGGCTGTCACCCTGGGGACACCATTGCATCTGCATTTTGGAAAGATGGCAGCGGCATCAGTGGGGTGCCTTTAGAGACCACCAAGAGGAAGTGAACTCTGGGCCACGGCAGTGATTCGTGCCACGTCCCCCACACACCCTGCATAGTGCCGAGCACATAGTAGGTGGTCAGGAAAAGCTGCCTGACGGACTTGGACCAAAGCGCTTATTTGGCCAAGATTGTCTTCTCCATGATTCGTTTGTTTTAGCATTCATAGATGATTCTCCTGTGGATTTGATCATTTCCCCCCAATTATTTTTGACCCTCGATTAAATTATCTTATTAAACAACTGTGTGTTGTGGCATAAACTTACCCTAATCTATTTCTAATTTATTGTGCAAGCGTCTGTCTCATGTCTTCTTATTTAAAGGGCACTGGCCTAGAACTGCATGAAAATCACCAGTCTCGCTGATGCTCCCTCCCCCCACCACCCTGAAATGGTTTCTGTGCAGAGGAATAATTGTTTCCAGCCCTAAACACTTTAGGCTTTGCCCATAACTCTCTTTCAAAGCTTTCCCTGCTTTAAGATTCTTTCAAGCCTCCTGGTGCTCTTGAAGGGGAAAACTCTCAAAGCTTTTAGCTCCTGATTGACTTCAAACAGAGCAAGCTCATGGTCTTCCTTTGGAGTCATGATACCTTCTAATTAAGGTGGCCAAAGCAGTAACTGTGGCCGCGCCGCCAGCCTCTGAGGGCCGCAGATAGCACTGAATGGAGTGAGGGGTAAGTGTTCCTGTCGTGTACCGGATGAATGTGCACGCATGCTAAGTTGCTTCCGTCATGTCTGACTCCGTGCGACTCCGTAGACTGCAGCCTCCCAGGCTCCTCTGTCCATGGGATTCTCCAGGCAAGACTACTGGAGTGGGCTGCCATGTCCTCCTCCAGGAGATCTTCCTGGCCCAGGGATTGAACCCGTGTCTCTTTGGCAGGTGGGTTCTTCACCACTAACGCCACCTGAATAAACAGTGATAAATAGCATTTATTCAGAGCTTGGATTCTGTTTTCCATCAGTCATTCAACTAACATTCTTTGAGATTCCACTGGGTACCAAGTAGGGTTTTAAGTACTGAAATACTAAGGTAGTACAAAAGCAAAGGGTCCCTTCCCCATCGTGCTAGGTTATAGTTATTTTAGTGCTGTAGATGAAAAAAGAATTAGTCAGTTACAATCCACAGTGATAAGCAGGGTGTGAGGGAAATACAGGGTGTGGAGGAAGCATCTAGAAGGGGCACCTGAGCCCCACTTGGGAGGCCAGAGGAGACTGCCGTGAGGATCCAGAGAGTGAACAGGAAGCGGAGTAAAACAGATCTTAGAGAGTTTGGGGTCGGTAGTTTTTTATCTATAAGGAAACAGTGGAGTATCATGGATTTTATTATGAATGTTTTACAAAAGTTGAGTAAGTCTATCAAAACAGGCTTTGAGCGGTACAGGGTTTGGAATATATGCTTGGCTACTGTCATGTAGGTCAGTTGGCTCAGATCTCTTATCAGACACAGTTTTCTTTCCTGTGTGTCTCAGCACTGCCAGCTGGCCAAAAGCACAGATCCTAGACGTCAGGGACCTGAAAGAAAGTAGAATCTGAATATTATCTCTGGAGAGACTCTGGGTCAGGGTACACACGCACAGCTGCCCTCAACACCTTCTGAAGTTGAAGCCATTTTGCTGTCTGTGCTTTTAGTGACTTGGTATCCCATCCTCTGGGCTTCCCAGGTGGCTCAGGGCTAAAAAATCAGCCTACCAAGCAGGAGACAGATCCCTGGATCGATCCCATCGATCCCTGAATTGGGAAGATCTCCTGGAGAAGGAAATGGCAACCCACCCTAGTATTCTTGCCTGGAAAATCCCATGGACAGAGGAGCCTGGTGGGCTACAGTTCACGGGGTCACAAAAAGGCTGGACACGACTTTGCAGCTAAACAACAATGAATCACATCCTCTGGAATACATGGAGCAGCCCCACCCTCAGACAGAAGAGCCCAGTGACTCTCAGCGAGATTCAGTATATGATCGAGGTGCTCTGTTGAGTTGAATAGCTCTGATGTGGGCCAGCAGGTTACAGAGGCATCAGGGAGAACAGGGCCCAAGGAGACCTCATGCTGACTTAATCCTTTGGTCAAGACTAGCCAGTGGGTCACAGCCAAGCAGACTGTTAGACGTGGGCTTGTGAAAAGTGTATCTTTTCTAAATTCTGAGTATGGAGTAGTCGAGCTTCCCACGTGGTGCTATTGGTAAAGAACCTGCCTACCAACGCAGGAGACGGAAGAGACCCGGGTTCAATCCTTGGGTCGGGAAGATCCCCTGGAGGAGGGCACGGCAACCCACTCCAGTATTCTTGCTTGGAGAATCCCCATGGACAGAGGAGCCTGGCCGGCTACATCCAGCCCATGGGGTTGCACAGAATCAGATGTGACTTAGCACGCACACACGCCTGGGGTGGTAACCCACCTACACTCTTCATTTTTGCTTTCATAACTTATGTCCAGAAAAGAGAAGCAAAGTGTCTCTACCTTATTAATTACACCTTATTCAAAACACACTGTGTGAATTACTGCTCTCTACTAAAGGAAGGGTTTTCACAATATTGTTTCTTTTGCAATGGCAGAGGGCAAGTTTAACAGGGAAACATATTTACTCCTCATAAAAGGGCATCTTGGAGGTTTTTCACCTGTCTCTGGGGAGACATGCCCTTCCACAGAGCCTCTTAGGAACTCAGGGGTGACTTAGAAATGGCCTGAGTTGGTTAGAGATGAGCATGAGTAGTTTTGGATCTAGAAGTGTGGAATGCTTAAAATATTTTGCAAAGCAGGATTCCTATTCTGTACTTTAGTTGTTGTTTCCAGAACCAACATTTCTGGGTGCAAGGGAGCAGCTTTGAAAGCCAGAAAGCCATTCTGGCTTGTCATCAAGAGCATGTGTCCTTGGAGAATGCTTTAGTTCTACCTTCTGGGTACCCCACCACGGATGCACACGGCTTGTTCACATACACTCTCAGATGCGTTACTTAGTTCTGAGAGCCTGGGCAGTCAGAGAGAGATGATTAAAAGATTTTTTTTTTCTCCTTTCAACTGAAAGACACTGCTCTTTTTGCTCTGCCTCTTGAATATGACTTCTCTGCTTTTTGTTTATTTTCAGTCTCTGCAAGGGAAATGTCAGTTTTAACTAGAATCACAGACTGTTAGGTCTGGAAGGGACTGTAGAGATCTAACGTGCCCAGTTGGAAATGCCAGCAGGACCCGTCCAGAGATGGTCAGCGGGTGTTCTGGAAAACACATCTGGATCTTGGAAGAGAGGGCAGGACTGGACTCTCGATTTCAGAGTTTTTCGTGTCGAGGCAACGGAGTACCTCTGATAGAGGCATTCCCCTGCTCCAAACCTTCTTAAGCCCCTTCTGATTTTACAGAATCATCTCAATTACTCAGAAACGCCTTTGGGGTCCTTCATTATCTGGCCCCCACTCTTCTTTCCCAGCTCGTCATCCACCGCTGCGTCTCCGCACACACACCTCCAACCGCAATGGTCCACTGGCCACACAGGCACGTGTGCCTCTTACCTCGGTTTTCTAAAGCTGTTTATCCTTCTAGAATTAGCTAAGATTCCCTTCCTTCTGGAAGCCTTCTGTCATGAATTCAGGTGGTCAAAAATTAAAAGGACTCCCGAGGCCTGTGATGAATGAGAAAAATATTTCTCCTCCTTCATCACTAGTCACAAGTCTTGTGTGGCCCGCTTAGAATAGCCTTGTACTCGTTCTCAGGGACATGAGTGGTTGTCTGGGCTGGCCAAGCTCAGGGCTCAGGGATCCATCCTGACATCCATGACACATACCTTGCTGCCTGCAAGAAAATAGGTATCTCTACATTGGAAATGTATCCAGTTTTCTATGTGTTATCCTTCATTTACATTATTTACTTTTCAGATGTTTCCTTTCCAAGGAAGTTGTATTGAATTTTCCTCTTTGGAAAGGCCCATTTTTTACCTAGAATGCAGAGATTCTTACTGTAGCTGCATTCTCAGCTTATTGGTTCATTTAGGCAAGTTATATAAACTCTACCTTCATTTATCATCTGTGAAATGAGCCTAAGAATAACGCATCTGGTTTTTATAAGAATACATAAAACCTAGCATTGAAACATTTTGGAAAATGTTTTAAAACATGGAATGTAAACATAAGGCTTTATTTTTGCTACCATCCTGCTTCTAGTCAACAACAAAAAAAAACCCTTTAGTCCTTCTTGATGATTTCATATAGACCATGTCATATTATTTATTTTATAACTTTGCAGAACTTGACATCAGACGAGATGAATCCATGTTTTGGTTCTGGGTTATGAGCAGTGTGTCCATTACTGATTACTTAACCTTTTTGAGCTTCATTTTCCTCCTCTGTATATTGGGAATAATGATGTCTCTGCTGTCTATTAGGGTTGTTGAATAATTATAGTCTGCCACTATCATGCTTGAAAAATACTTTTTAAATTGCCAAAGAACATACTCAACATAACCATCATGACTTCTCTTGTGGCCTAATAATTATGCCGGCTAGAAAGAGATCAAAAATATATTATGATTTTCTTTTATTAGATACCTCTCATGTCTACTAAGTCACTTCAGTCATGTCTGACTGTGTGTGACCCTATGGATTGTAGCCTGCCAGGTTCCTCTGTCTGTGGAATTTTCCAAGCAAGAATACTGGAGTGGGTTACCATTTCCTCGTCTAGGGCATCTTCCCAGCCAAGGGATCGAACCCCCAACTCTGATGTCTCCTGCATTGGCAGGAAGGTTCTTTACCACTAGTGCCAGCTGGGAAGCCTAAGATACCTCTCAACTTGTCCCAAATGTGCAAGGGATAAAAGGAGGAGGAACAAAAGTGAGCTGAATATGTAGAAGAGGATGCAAAGTTGGCAGAAGACTCTGATGGATGTCCCTCCTACCCTGAAGTTGAAAGGGGCCAAGTTGATATGTGGATTGCATGGGAGCCACACGGCCAAAGCTGAAGATGGGTATGGGAGAGAAGGCAGTGGGAAGGGGCCATGATAGCATGTGAAAGCCAAGTGATGGTTTGCCAGGGGTATCCACGGGCATGGCATGCCTGTTCTTGAGTGTTCCTTCCAAGCAGTGGTCGGGCACTGGTGGTGTATTCAGTGGGACCACAGGAAACTCCATGGGAGGTGGCTCAGCTTCCCTCACGTACCTCTCTTAAGTTGGGTGGGGATGAGGTGATGTTATATGTTGAGCCATGTCCCTCCAAAAAGATACTGAAAGTACTCCCCCACAGTGTCTGTGACTGTGGCTTATCTAGAATAGGGTCTTTGCAGATGATCAAGTTGAGATGAGGTCACTGTGATGGGCGCCGATCCAGTATGACCTTATAAAAAGAAGACATTTGGACACCAAGACAGAGATGCAGGGAGAAAGCCGTATTAAGATTAGAGTTATGCTGTCACAAGCTTGAGATGCCTTACAGACCCACCAGAAGCTAGGAGAGAGACAAAGGGCAGAACCTTCCCTCAAGGCTCGTAGAAGGAGCCAGCCCTACTGAAACCTTGATCCTGGACTTCCAGCCTCCGGAACGTGAGGCCGTAGATACTGGCGGTATAAGGCAGGCCCCCAGTCTATGGGCCTTCGTCTTGGCAGCCCCAGGAAGCTAACAGAGGCGGGTGGGCCGTTTCCCCAGACCTGACTGCTTCTCTGTGACACTCGGTCCACAGCCTGGGTTTTATGATGAGGCTACACATGGTACACATTTGTTGCCAGTGTATATTCAAAATGACAAGATTTCCTGTGGTTTGGCTTTTGGCAGCAAGTATGTTTAGTGTCTAATCTCAAGGTTTGGAGTTGACTTAGAATGGAGTTTCTTTTCTTTTCTTTTTTTTAATATGTATTTATTTGGCTGTGCCAGGTCTTAGTTACGATGTGTGGACTTCCTGGTTGCTGTATGTATATGGGATCTAGTTCCCTGACCAGGGATCGAACCTGGGTCCCCTGCTTTGGGAGTGTGGAGTTCTTAGCCACTGGACCACCAGGAAAGTCCCTAGACTGGGGCTTCTTAAGGGTTGTCATGACCTCACTTTCATTATCTCCTCAAATACAGTACCTCTATGTGTGTTGAGAAGGAAAAAAGAGTGCAATTCAGTTGTGTTTTACAGTCACTTACTTAAAGTCCTGTGTTCGGTTATTATTTTTCCAGCTTCGAGTGCTTTCTTGAGAGTATTTTGTGTTCTATTGTAAGTCTGCTTTGGTTAGAGTTTTGCCAAGTCCACAACAAAGAGGGAATGTTTGTTTTTTCTTTTCACTTTCGTTGGGCTTGTCTGTTCCTTCTCTGCTGCTGCTGCTGCTAAGTTGCTTCAGTCGTGTCCGACTCTGTGCAACCCCATAGACGGCAGCCCACCAGGCTCCCCCGTCCCTGGGATTCTCCAGGCAAGAACATTGGAGTGGGTTGCCATTTCCTTCTCCAATGCATGAAAGTGAAAAGTGAAAGTGAAGTCGCTCAGTCGTGTCCGACTCTTAGCGACCCCATGGACTGCAGCCTACCAGGCTCCTCCATCCATGGGATTTTCCAGGCAAGAGTACTGGAGTGGGGTGCCATTGCCTTCTCCAAAAGGATGCTAGAACTTCCCTCCCCTCCTCTGGGGGTGGGGAGGGGAAGGAAGCAGCTTCTTTCCTCTTTGGGAAATATTGATGTATATTACATGAAACATTTGTTTTTCATAGAAGCTTCCATTTCAACATGTTGAAATAGTTGGTTCTAATTTATATGTGAAAAAGAAATGAACTTGTCATGGAAATGCTCTGAGGGTACAGTTACATAATAATTATGTATGCCCACCCCAACTCATTCATATAGTAGACCTCACCTCCCCGTATTAATAGTTTTCTAAGACTTCATGGATTCTAACAACTTTTCCCAAAGTTCCCTGAAAACACATTAAAAATAACTGTTATAAGTTGAAAATCCACTATCTTTAGAAGTATGTTGTATGTGCGTGCTATGTAGCTTCAGTCCTGTGCAACTCTTTGTGACCCCATGGACCCCACCAGGCTCCTCTGTCCATGTGACTTCCCAGGCAAGAATACTGGAGTGGGTTGCCATTTCCTACTCCAGGAGATCTTCCCCACCCAGGATTGAACCCACCTCTCTTAAGTCTCCTGCATTGGCAGGCTGGTTCTTTACCACTAACACCACTTGGGAAGCCCATTAGGATGTTGTGAGTAGCGGCAATTTGATATCCCTACTTAGTACCTGGGGCAGTTAAGGTTCAGAGAAAATGGCAAAGCTGAGGTTAAAATTCAGGATTTCCTGATTTCCAACCAGTATAACGCTTGTTTTCCATGCTAATATTATTGCAGGCCAGGGTTCAGTTAACACAGATAGTGGGGGGTGTAAGGGCAAGAGAGCCAGAGGGCTTGCAACGGAAGCCCCTCGGCCTCCAGTGAGAAGAGGAGTTCCCCTGCCTCTGCCACTGTCTGACTGCATGACCCTGGGGCCTTTGGCTTCTCAGAGATCTCAGGACAAAAGAGGGAGCTTAAAAAGTCTATGCTTCATACTGAAATATCTAGGGATTAAATGATTTTTGGGGGATTTGCTTGAAGAAGTAAGATGAACTGTGAGTTGATGAGTATTGATGCTGGGTAGTGAATATCTCCAGTACTCTTGCCTGGAAAACCCCACGGACGGAGGAGCCTGGTAGGCTGCAGTCCATGGGGTCGCAAAGAGTCGGACACGACTGAGCGACTTCACTTTCACTTTTCACTTTCCTGCATTGGAGAAGGAAATGGCAACCCACTCTGGTGTTCTTGCCTGGAGAATCCCAGGGACAGGGGAGCCTGGTGGGCTGCGGTCTCTGGGGTCGCACAGAGTCAGACACGACTGAAGTGATTTAGCAGCAGCAGCAGCAGCAGTGAATATCTGGCATTCTACTGAACGTCTTCTGTACATGTTTGACATTTTCTATAGAAAAACTTCAGAAAAAAATGTTATGCTTCTAAAATGTGTACCTTTTGGAATTCCCTGGTGGTCCAGTGGTTAAGACTGCATTTCCACTGTAGAGGACACGTGTTCAATCCCGGGTTGGGGAACTACAAGATTCTACTTTATTTTTTATTATAGTAGCATAATATAGTAGTATATTTTTAATTATAGTAGTATAATGCTACTCAGCGTGGCCCAAAAGCAAAATAAATGTGTACCTTTGACTCTTCCCATCTCTTTTCCTACCAGACGCTATTGTTTAGCTCACTCATTTCTCCTGAACACAAAGTCCTTTGAAAGCAAGCAAGGCTTTCCCTTTGGTCGGGTGCTAATGTGTTGTTCAGTCACTAAGTCATGTCCAGCTCTTTGCGACCCCATGGACTGCAGCAGGCCAGGCTTCCCTGTCCTTCACTATCTCCTGGAGTCAGCTCCAACTCATATCCATTAAGTCGGTGATATTATCTAACCATCTCATCCTCTGCTGCCCTCTTCTTCTTTTGACTAATATATATATATTAATAAATGCTAATGTATATATTGGTCTTCCCTGTGGCTCAGATGGTAAAGAAGAATCCGCCCACAATGTGGGAGACCAGGGTTTGATCCCTGGGTCAGGAAGATTCCCTGGAGAAGGGAATGGCTACCCACTCTAGTATTCTTGCCTGGAGAAGCCCATGGACAAAGGAGCCTGGTGGGCTACAGTCCATGGGATCGCAGAGAGTCGGACACGACTGAGCCACTTACACTTACCCTAATGTATATGTTATTATATACATATATATTATGTAAACATATATATATTAATAAAGACTTTCTGATGCTTTCCTCATTTTTTATTTTGTAACTGGTAATACGATGGCTGAGCTTTCATAATAAATTCAAAATCTGCTTTCTGTTCCTCACCAGTTTGAATTGTAGAAAAGAGTACAAAGGATTAGCGTACTTTAAAATACATCTCATCTAATTATACATACAACTGCATTCACTAAATGGGAATATTTTCAGGCCTTTCTTTGCTACCAAGTGCCACCTGCTTGTGATTTAAATGGGCACAAATTTAGTTCCATTAAACAAAACACAGCAACTCTTCTCCTGTAGCACAGACTTCTTTAGGTCCTATTCTGGAAGTGGGGAACTAATTCTAGTGTTCCCTTGTTGTTAGCTCTGGGCTAGTGTCAGTCACGCCACAAGGGTGATTACTTGAATGTTTTGCAGTCTTGCTTTCAAAATTTCAGCAGGCAGATAGGTTGTGATGAAGTGGTTTGCGTCTTTTAAGGATTCTTATGAACTCTATGGCATTTGAACTTGTGGTGCTAGCAATTTACCAGGAGATCTGAATTGAGGAATGCATGACTTGATTTTTGCAGTTCTTTAAGGAGATATTTTACTATCTACAGGGTAGCTCAGATGGTAAAAAAAATCTGCCTGCAATTCAAGTGGCCTGGGTTCGATCCCCTGAAAGATCCCCTGGAGAAGGGAATGGCAACCCATTCCAGTATTCATGCCTGGACACAGGAGCCTGGCAGCTATAGTCTATGTGGTCAAAAAGAGTCAGACAGGACTGAGTGACTTCCACTTTACCACCTTACTATCTGTTGGGCGGGGGGCGGAAAGGTGGGGGAAAGAGAGAAGAAGAAAAAAGAAATCTCAAAATGGTGTGCTCTTGGGACTTCTCTGATGGTCCAGTGGCCTAGAGGCTATGCGCCCAATGCAGGGAGCCCAGCTTTGATTCCAGGTCAAGGAACTAGATCCCACATGCTGCAATGAAGGCTGAAAATCCCGTGTGTGCAACTGGAGACCTGGTGCAGCCAGATAAATAAACTAACAAAAAAAAAAATAGTATGTTCTTGGCCCGTACCATGGTCTCCCCAGAAGCTGCTGGACTCTACCTTGCTATGTGTTAAAGTAACAAGGCCATTTAAGAGGAATTCATCTCCTTTTAATCTGGAACTTTCACGATCTCTGCAGATCCAAAGCCTGTGTTTCTTTGGGGCCTGTGAAAGTTAAAGCGGTGTTCAAATCCAACATGAATTTCCAAATTCTTTCCCAAGAAAGCTTCCACGAGTGGCCTCATTTCACATTTGGAAAGTGAAAAACCCCAGGGCATGAAGGGTACATTCACCACATTCATAGAAAAAAGTGATTTCCTTCCAACAGCCTCTTTGTCTCCAGCTATCTGGACCCCAAATCCTTGATGCTAGAGCCAGTCGGTTAAGAAACGAGGAGGAAGCTCCTTATCTCTCCTGAAAGTCCTGATTTTTCCTAATCTCTCCTCCTCCCTCCACCCTTGCCCTAAATTCCTTTCCATTTTGCCCTTTGAGAAACTCCTCCCTCCTTACAAAAGCTAAAAATAATGCCTATGCTTTCCAGTGACCCTCCCTTATTAGTATCGGAGATGCAGGCAAAAAGGAAACCCGTCACGGTCGGTCCTGCTCAGAAGTGCGTGTTTATAAGTCTTGGCTCACCCCGAGATTTTCAGATGAAAAATGTCATCTGAGATTTTCACTCTGACTTGAATCCCAGGATCTTTGCCTTAGTGTCAGACCATGCCAACAGGCTTGGAAAGTCCCAACTGATTCTAGGTGATGCCAACCCCAGAGCACCCCAGGGAGAGGTTCATGGACCCAGGAAGGTAAAGACATACCCAAATCGTCCAGCTGTGATTGGGGGAAGTCCCAAGTGCTGGTGGCGACACTCCAGTTTTTAAAAATCACATGTTACTTAATAAAGATCACAGACCCACTCTTGTGTTCCCAGGGGTGTACCGACCTGCAGACAAGGGCCCCGAGGAAGGTGGAGACTCTGGAGGCCCAGTCCTACCAACAGAGTTCCAAGTTGTGTGCGATTCTGCACCCTAACTTGGCCGGCCGGCACGGACAGCTGGCTCTGGTTACTGTGGGAACAATGCAAGGAAGGCCGTTGTCACATTCCTCCAGGGTCAAAGGCACAACCTCCCCAACACGCTCAGTCCCTGCTGGTAAAGAGAGAGCTGAAGGAGCGTGGAAGCAGGGGCTGGGAGCACGCAAAGGGCTTTAGAAATCTGTTAACCCCCCTCGTTTTACTGACTGAGAAACTGAGACCCAGAGAAGTTCTGTGACTTCCCATTGTCAAGACGATGGCAGACCCAGGACTGGAAATTTCTAACTCAAGGTCCAATGCCCTGGGACTGCCCTGGCAGTCCCGTGGTTAAGACTTTGTCTTTCAATGCAGGGGGTGCCGGTTCGATCCCTGGTCAGGAAGTTGAAATCCCACTTGTTTTGAGCCAAAAAAAAAAACCCAGAATATAAACAACAGAAGCAGTGTTGTAGCAATAAAGACTTTAAAAATGATTCATGTATTTTAAAAAAAGGTCCAATGCCTTAACGTTTCTTTGCACATCTTGATTGTTTCAGACTCATGGTGAGAAGAGATTATTGGTAAAGGCATTATATTTTCTGTGTCTTTACATTCCGTAACTGAGTGAGGTTCAGGAGTGACCATCTCTGTTACTTTTGGGCCAAGATGCTGAAGCACCGCTAGGCAGAGTCTCACCAGCAAGCATCGTCTTTGGTGACCCTCGGGGATGTCATTGGCTTCCAGCCCCAAGCCCAGAAGTGAGAGTTAATTTTTAAGTGCTCATCTTTAACTCAAGCATGAAGCTCTAAAAGCACTCAAGTAGTAATGCTTGAAAACAGCTCAATTCCTCTGAGTTCTGACCACACTTGAACTCTTTCTTTAGAAAATCGCTAAAAATGCAGTGGTTAGGACGCAGGAAAACAGAATGACTGGATAAAATTTGTCACATATACCCTGGTTGGAGGGGCATTGAGGAGTTGAATTTATAGGTAATCGAGCATTCTTTTTCTTTTACCATGTTTTCCTTCAAAGAGTCTCACAGGAACTTTCTTTAGCATAGGTGCAAGCTGATACAAGATTTTCATTTAATATTTTTGCTATTCTATAAACACACACAGAGGAGGGAGAAAAAGTGTCTGATCCTAAAGGGCAAAGAATTAGAAGCGGCTCGTTTGCATATAAACTTCTAGAACTTTCCTTTCACAGGAAAAGGCACCAGAAACTACTTTTCATCAGGAAAACTGGTGCTCAGGGGATAGGCTGCTTCCACGGCTGATGGAGGGGTGGCCGTGGTGGGGAGGAATGAGCGGAAACCTCTGTGGTCCTGTGTGCTTGGTGCAGCCCACGTGTTTGAACGTCATTCCCTGAAGATGGTGGACATGCCATAATTTGGTGCCTCACTTTCTGTTAAAAATTTTGCCTCTTGACTTCCAAGGAAACTTTTCCAGGTTCTTTTCTTTTTCTTTAGATTTTTTTTTTATGTGGACCATTTTAAAAGTTACAATATTGTGTCTGTCTTATGCTTTGGTGTTTTGCAAGGCATGTGGTATCTTAGCTCCCTGACTAGGAATTGAACTCACACCCACTGCACTGGAAGATGAATTAACCACTGGACCCTAAGGAAGTCCCGACCTTTTCCAGGTTCTAATACCTGATTGTAGATTTTTTCCTCCTTGAGAATGACTGTATTTGGCTGCTGTGAAGGTGCCAAGGCTCACCTAGATCAGGACTTGGCAAAGGCTCCCGAGGTATCTAGAACCCTGGACGGCTACCAGGTTTCCTGTCCGCCGAGAGCCCCAGTATGACACGCCTGAGACAGAGGCGTGTTTTCTGAGTCCCGGGATGAGCCGGGGCGGGTGTCGGCGAGGGGAGAAGACGAAGGCGCGGCACATCCCTTGCTGTGATGGTTTCTTTCCCCTGACGGAGGCAAGAGTGCTCTCCGCTATTTGAAGAGAGCAATTTAGATTTATATTAAGGAATGAATAAATAGGATGCAGTGATGAAATCTCATCTGGAGTGAATGCAAATCAGATATGCTAATGATCGTGGGGCCGTTTCTCACATTGGAGCAGAAAAAGGGAGCCCAGCGGAAGCCTGGGTGCTTCTCCTGTCTCCCCCGTTAACCAACTAGATGTTCCAGAACAACTGAGGCTGTGGGAAAGGGTTATCTTTTACTTGACAGTGGGCTTCCCTGATGGCCCAGTGGTAAAGAATCTGCTTGCAGTGCAGGAGACAAAGGTTCGATCCCTGGGTTGGGAAGATCCCCTGGAAAAGGAAATGGCAACTCACTCCAGTATTCTTGCCTGGAGAATCCCATGGATAGAGGAGCCTGGTGGGCTACAGTCCATGGGTCACAAAGAGTCAGATACAACTTAGTAACTAGGCAACAACAAAGCACTTGACAAGTCCTCAAGTATTTCTGGGCAGAGTATTTTAAACATTTCCCAGAAGGTCTCAAGAGATGATTTATGCAGACCCCTACGTGAACTGGGGCTTCCCAAGTGGTGCTAGTGGTAAAGAACCCACCTGCCAATGCAGGAGATGCCTGAGACAAGAAGATCCCCTGGAGGAGGGCATGGCAAACCACTCCAGTATTCTTGCCTGGAGAATCCTATGGACAGAGGAGACTGGCAGGCTACAGTCCATAGGGTTGCAAAGAGTAAGACATGACTGAAATGACTTAGCACGTGCACACACATGAATTCAGTTCGATCCTAAGCGTTCAACTGTTTCTCATTTAGCTCAGTTGGTAAAGGATCTGCCTGCATTGCAGGAGACCCCGGTTCGATTCCTGGGTCCGGAAGATCCACTGGAGAAGGGAACGGCTACTTGCTCCAGTATTGTGGCCTGGAGAATTCTATGTACTGTATAGTCCATGGGATCGCAGAGTCAGACATGACTGAGTGCTTTTCACTTCACTTCACCATTTGGCATTGGGAGAAAATCTTTTTGGGTTCCATCTGCAAGTCACCTCCTACTGTCTCTCCTTAGAGTTTTGGGTGCATGGGGCAGGAGGTCAGAAGTCCCCTAGTTGAGCCATGCCAGTGTCTAGCTTTGGCCTAGTCACTTCTCATGAGTGAGAAGCGGGTTGCCTGTTTGTTAAATGGGAGGCTGGACCCAAGGCTTTCCAAGGTTCCCTCCAGCTCGGACGTCCTGCCTGCTGAGACTCAGCACCATGGGGTGCGACTGGACGCAGATCAGCCTTCAGCACCGTCCTTGCAAAACTGCTGCCTCAGCCTGAGCAGCTTTCCCACCGCTGCGGAGCCAAGTCTGCCAGCAAAGGGCTCCAGGTCTGGTCGAAGGTGTCCAGCCCTCGGGAGCAGCTTGTGAAACCCCTGTGTGTGCTTTGCCATCTTCTGCTCTGGTTGGTGATGAAAACCTAAGTCACTAGGGGATTGCCTCCTTTCCAGTTATCAGTAGGGGATACCCCCAGGGCTAAAAAAGGAACAGATGCAGAGCAACTCCAGAGAAGGAAATAGCTAAAGAGGTGCCTGCAAAAGGTGAGCCTCACCCCGTTGAGGGGGAAAGCCTCACCCCGTTGAGGGGGGAAAGAACCGGGCCCTGAAGCTTTGGAAGGAGAAGGAATGCCATCCTGGGTCTCCTTCTGTGGGTCAGAAGCTCTGTGAAGTGTGAGGGGAAAGGTGGGTTGCCTTCTCTCAGAGTTTAGGGGGCTTCGGGCAGAGTGCCCTCTCCACCTGTGCTTTGTCCTGAATCACTAGAGAGGCCAGACCTGTGCACTGGATGTGGCCTCTCTCCTATATCTCTAAAGAGATGTATTTACAGTCTATAAATAGAATATTTATCTTGATTTCTTACAAACATCCCATGGGTTTTCAAATTTAAAAACCACTGTTAAGTTCTGCAAGAAACCATGTTCAAAGCAATATGGCCTTGGACAAGTCACTTGATTTCCCCGAACCTCACTTTCCTTATCTGAAAACAAGGTTAATTGGAAATCCTCAGCCTATCTCACAGAATGAATGAAGAAGGATTGACTAGGGTCAGTGATTCATCCTTCATTCCACAGCCGTGCACAGAACACCTGCCCGGGGGAGGCTCTACTGGGAGAGAAATCCATAAGCAAATGTACGGGACTGTTCTTCCAAGAAGAGGGAAGAAGCACCTGTAGAAAAAAGCACAAAGATAACTTCTTGGTGCTGGTGGTGTTGGTGTTAACTACCCAGTTTAATATAGTGACTCCAGAGTCTTAACTGCTTGGGCTTGAATCCCAACTCCCACCACTTAGGAGTGTGACTTCAATACCTCTACTTAACTTTATTGTGCTTCAGTGTTCCCATCTGTACAATGGGAATGATATTAGACCCTGGGGCACCAGGTTGTCAGAGAGCTAAAGTTAGAGCCAATACTTGTAAACTAATTCGAATAACGACTAATACGTGGTGAGCCATTTCCCACGTATATCGTGGACACTGTTACTATTTCATCATGCCTTGTGAAATTGGTGCCGTAGAGCACATTCCTAATGGGTGTGCCAGGAGTGTTGCTGGTTCTCGGTCCTCAGCATCACAGTCCCTTGTAATCATACTCCCATTTTTGTCTCCCCTCCTGCCTCGTGAGCCCCTGGAAGGTGCATCCTGCATCCGAGAGGCAAGGCAAGAGAAACATGTCAAAGATTCTCTCTTCTCTCTCTTTCTTCACCCCCACCCCCTGCCCTTTTTTGAGGTTGGATTGGTGCTCCTTTCACACTGAACAAAAGCTTTGCCTTGCAGAAAGGATCTTTCTGCATTCGTATGTCATCTGCCTTTAAGGGTGTAATTTGTTTCTGATGTATGCAGGGCGCTCCCTCGAGAAGGCTTTGTTGACAATGCGCAGAGGCCTCCTGTATCGATCGGTGATATAACGGTTCTATAGTGGGTGAATGAGGTCATTCTCATCGTGTTACTCAAGTCGGCGACCTTGAGGCCGATCGGATGACTAAGCCCCATAGGTGAATCCCTGGTTACAGAATGTCCTTGTTTAAAGGTAAAGCGGTATGATGGTGTTTTAAAGAAACGACTGCAAAACGAAATTACATGCCCCTTGGTGAGAGGCAGTCTATATTAATAAGCTCTGAGACCACCCAGGCCTTCGTGGGACTGTTAGGGCTGATTTTCAAGAGTTCCTTTATCTGTACTTCTCTCTTATCTCTTCTCATTAAATTTCAATTCTCTGTTAAACTGCCATGACAGTGTAGAATACTGTCAGTGTGAAGTTCAGAGCAAAATACTTAGGGTTCTGAGCCTGTTGGCTGGTGTGCTTTTTCTTTCCTTTTTAAAAAATTCAACAGTGGGGTGGGACACAGCAGAAGATGAAAAGATTTTTTAATACAAGAAAAGAGAGGAAGTAAGCATGATGATAAAATCTGCATGCGAAAAACCCTAGTTTAAAAAAAAAAAGGAGAAGTGAACTGTATAGTTAGCCATACATTTAATCTGGATAAATACATTAGCCATGCAAATAGGGGTTTCTATCTGCCAACATCCTGTGGTTGCAGACCAGGCCTTAATGGCTTTGGAATAGATACAGGTCTTAAATGAACAAACTTTGAGAGCAGGTGGGCAGGTGAAGGACAGTGAGTGGGTGAGGGGGAGGTAGGGGGAGAGGGTAGGTTATAATACTTATTTTGGAATCATTGGGCAGCAGTCAGCTGTTTTGTTGTCTATCCATAATGGCAACCCACTCCAGTATTCTTGCCTGGGAAATCCCATGGATAGAGGAGCCTGGCGGGCTACAGTCTATGGGGTTGCAAAGAGTCGGACACAACTGAGCGACTAAACAACAAATAGCAAAGGTAGTACTTAATAATGTGCCCCAAAATTCTGAGTGCTTTTTAATATATTAATCCTTTAATCCTTACAACCATTATTATGCAAATTCAGCATCCAAGAACAATGAGATTAAGTAATTAGTCCAAGGTCGTTTAAACCTAGACTTTGTCTTCAGAGTTGGTGCCCTGACCACTTATATTCTCTCACTGGCTGGCAGGGTTTTGGGGGCGTAGAGAAGAAGGGAATACCTGTCCCCAGGGTAGATTTCTTATGCAGGTAGGAAGGAACTTAATTCTTTCAAAGGGTTTCATCAAATGTCCTAATCTGGCATGTTGCCATTAAATTCATTGTATCTGATTGGAAGAATGTAGTGATTATAGCATCACTTCTGGGAAGTAAGACTTTTTTTCCCTTCCGAGTCGAGCATCTGTTTTTTTGCCTGAATTGTATTTTATTCTGATTAGAAAGTCATTGCTAGTATACAGATACTCGTGCACTGAGCCCTTTCCTGAGGGTAAGCAGAGAGCTGGCTTTCGCCCTTGGTCGTGTCACGTGGCAGAAGAGAAACACTTTTTTTCTGGTGGCAGTTGGCAAGGCCATCGATTCACAGAGGAGGAGAACAGGGAAACCTTCTAGACAGCTTAAACATTTGCTGGCACTCATGAGTCTGTCAAGCACCTAAACTCAGGACAGCACACACTTAAAGTGATCTGGAATAAACTTTAACTTTCGTAAAATATAATAACAATCCAGTATTCAAGTCAGAAGAGGCACATTTTCCCTAAATCATTTAATTAACTCCTATCTCTCAAGAAAAACTTCATATGAAACAAATACACAAAAAAGTCCTAAGGTAGGTAAGGTCAACTAAGAATTGAAGATCAGGTGAGTAAATAACTGAGTAAATGGAAATTATCAAAGAAGTAGGTGTATTGTGAATGCACTGTTCAAGATGTTTATTGACCGGAGCAATAATGATGTGTTTTTAAACTGTGATAAGGGCAAGTATTGTAATCCATCCAAGCCACACGCATGATTTGGAGGGTCCGTGTGGAATATAAAACTCTGCAGAATCTAGAGCTCGTTATCCTATATGGCTTTTGGCTAATTAACAAACATTGGCCTTGTGTCCGTTACTTAATAGCCTAATTGCAGCTCATTGGCAAGAATGCAGTCTTTCACTGCTGATGGTGGGGTTGGGGGTAAATTTTCTGTAAAAGAGGTTAAAGGGAGAAATCATGAAACTAACTTTCTAAAATGAGATGCTCCAGAATAATCAGATACGTTTACATTTGGGTCAAATAAACAATTCCTGAGAAACTTTTTTACTGTGAGCAACCTTAGCTGTGCAACCCTGAAAAACTCACCCTGCCTCTCTGAGCTTCAGTTTCTACACCAGGAAAGGGAATAATCTTAGTCCTCCTTCTTTATTGTGCTGCTGTGAGGATTAATGAGTTAAAACTTCTAAATCTCTTAGAACAACTCAACATGAGTTTCAACTTGAATTCTACCAATTGCTAACTTTGTTTGCTTGGGCAAAATAGTTATATCTTTTTTTTTTTTCTCCTCATTGTCCTGTAAAATGAGAATGAAACCATTGAACAGCATTTGGGGTATTAAGTAAAACTATATATATATAGTAACTACAGTCCACAGTTTATTCAGATTTCCTTAGTTTTTACCCCATGTCCTTTTCCTGTTTCAGGGCCCCATCCAGAAGGCCGTGTTACATTTAGCTGTCATCTCTCCTGAGGCTCCTCTAGAACATGACAGTTTTTCAGACTTGACATGACCTTGACAGTTCTGAGGAGTGCTGATCATTGGGGATTTCTCCTAGGTTTCTGTTAGGATTAGAAAAACCCCAGCTGAAGGACGTTCAGCGAAAGAACTGATCAGTACTCCTCAAAATTGGTAAGTTGCCATTTTCGTCACATCATGTATATCAGGGACACGCTATCAACGTGACTTATCCCTGTTGATGTTGACCTTGATCATCGGTCTGAGGTGGTGTTCATGCCCTTTCTCCACTCAGTTACTCTTGGCGTATACACCCCCACCCGCCCACCTTCCACGTTATACTCTTTGGGAAAAGCCACACCTAAGGAGCCGGGAGCTGCCTTCCCCCTCTTTGCGATCAGTGTGTCTTAATGAAGTCTTCTGCACAGCTTTGTGTAGTCTCCTCCATTTATTTATTGACTGTCATTTCTTTGCTGTTGTTCAGTCACTAAGTCGTGTCTGACTCTTTTTGACCCCACAGTCGCAGCACACCAAGCTTCCCTGTCGTTCACTCTCTCCCAGAGTTTGCTCAAACTCATGTCCATTGAGTCGGTGATGCTATCCAGCCATCTCATTTCTTATATCAGTATAAACTAATGAGTGTTTTTATTCTTTAGGTTATAATCCAGTGCTAGTTATCTTGTTTCTTAAATTGTTCCAGTTTTGGCCATGGGGAATATTAGGAATGTTGATTCCTGTTTTGCTTTGATATGCCATCATCATTGTGGTTTTTTTTTTTTTTTTAAGCATTGCTTTCATATTAATCTTGAATGTTCCCTGCCCCAGTTCTAGAATTCGCTGTTTCTCCAAAGAACTCTGGTTCCTTTTGCTACAAAACGGTGTTAGAAACCAAGGTCTGGGCTCTAGGGCTTACAGAAATTTCCTGCTCAACAAATATTAGTTTCCTCCCTTCCTGCCAGGGAAGTTTGGCGTGTACAGTAGTGAGCGCCCTTGTGCCCATGGGTCCTAGCTGGTGAGCCTCACTCACTGGACAGCATCAGCCCAGATGGAAAAGTCAGCAGGATTTCCTTCAGTTCAATCCAGGTCATGGACTCGGCGGGGGCGAAGTGCTATGAGAACCTTCTCTGCCCTCATGGAACCCAACCCTCTAGAATCCAAGAGAAGTAATAGAGAAGTGCTATCGAAAATCAGAACGGAGAAAAGCTAGTACAGTCAAAGAGCATTTGAAGAAGGCTTCTTATACACTATCAGGCTTGAGCTAATTTCATTCCAGGCGGGGAGATGGAAGAAAAGATATGATATCTTAAAAAAAATTATTTTTGTTAATCTTTTTATTTTCCCATGCATGTAGCATGTAGGGGTCCTAGTTCCCCAACCAGGGATCAAACCCATGTCCTCTATATTGGAAGGCAGAGTCCCAACCACTGAACCAGGGAAATCCCAACAGATCTCTTTTAGTAATTAAAGAGTCTCTTGATGAAAGTGAAAGAGGAGAGTGAAAAAGCTGGCTTGAAACTCAACAGTAAAAAAAAAAAACAAAACTAAGATCATGGCATCTGATCCCATCACTTCATGGCAAATAGGAGAGGAAAAAGTGGAAGCAGTGACAGATTTTATTTTCTTGGGCTCCAAAATCACTGTGGATGGTGACTGAAGCTGTGAAATTAGAAGACACTTGCTCCGTGGAAGGAAAGCTATGACAAACCTATACAACGTATTAAAAAGCAGAGACATCACTTTTCCTACAAAGGTCCATAGGGTCAAAGCTATGGTTTTTCTAGTAGTCCTGTACAGATGTGAGAGTTAGACCATAAAGAAGGCTGAGCACTGAAAAATTAATGATTTTGAATTGTGGTGTTGGAAAAGACTCAAGTGTCCGTTGGACTGAAAGGAGATCAAACCAGTCAATTCTAAAGGGAATGAACCCTGAATATTCATCAGAAGGACTGATGCTGAAGCTTCAGCTCCAATCCTTTGGCCACCTGACACCAAGAACCAACTCATTGGAAAAGACCCTGATGCTGGAAGAGATTGAGGGCAAGAGGAGAAGGGGACAACACAGGATGAGATGGTTGGATGGCATCACCGACTCAATGGACATGAGTTTGAGCAAACTCTGGGAGATAGCGGAGGACAGAGAAGCCTGGTGTGCTGCAGTCCATGGGGTGGCAGAGTCAGACACGGCTTAGTGACTCAACAACAAGAACAACAAAGATAAGAAGAGGCCTGAAATTAAGAAAGGACTGTAGCTTTGGGGGTTTATTTTAGATATGAAACAGGGCTAATTGATTTTGATGAGATAAGGGAAATGGGCTTCAGCCAGCAGTGTGTTGGAGCCAGCTTGCACTGGCTTTCACAAGTTAGTGGTTAAATTTTTAGGAAATTTTAGAACAAGTTGGCATCGTGTTGCTAGCCGGAAGTTGGTCATGGTGGGAGGGTTTATAGAAATCTGCAAACGCTACAAACCAGGGCTTCTTTCTTCCCTCCAGCTGGTTATTCAACATTACCCTGTTTACTAATGGCTTTTGCTATCTAAAAATCTTGTCTATACCCCTGCTCTGAGTTTATTTTTCTTCCTCCAGCAGTTTTTTCCCCCCATATACACATTTCCCTTCAGTGCTTTGAATTCTCTGAGAAGAACTGGCAAAAAAAAAAAAAAAACAAGGTTACAACAGAGATGAGTGCTCTTGAAGAAAAATTGCATTTTCCATCATGTTGGCTAAAACTCTGATAGTTAGAAAATACTGTAGTTAGTGGGGATATTTGAGACCCTCGGATGGCCATTCTGGATAACTGAGTTGGAAGATAACCCAGTCTTCCTCCTTGTTTTGGGTGGGAGAAGATCCATCATCACCAGTATGTAGTTGTCCATGTCATATATAAGCAGTGTGGCTGTAGGATTTTTCTCCTTCCTTATACTTGGAAGAATCTTCCTGTTTCTTATCAAGAATACGGGAAGAAGTATCATTTTCCTTCACTTGAGAAACCATGACTCAGCATCACCCTGTTGGTCGTAGGTCATGTGGCCCTCCGTTAGCTTGACTTTTCAAGAATGTAAGCATACCCGAGTAACCCCTGGAAGAGTGATCTGCAAATACGGACAGTTCTCATAAGGTCACCTCCTGGGCATGGTTCTATGGTGTTGAGCATTGTTCAGAATTAGAGGAGCTTATATTTCAAGAGCGTCAACTAAAAGCAGTCAGATGGATGTGACCAAGGAGAGCAGGGTTAGGGAGGGAAAGACTTTTCTTATTGTAGCTGGAGATTCTGAGTTATCACCTTCATCCTCAGGGAGTTCAGTTCAGTTCAGTCGCTCAGTCGTGTCCGACTTTTTGCGACCCCATGAACCGCAGCACGCCAGGCCTCCCTGTCCATCACCAACTCCCACAGTCTACCCAAACCCATGTCCATCGAATCGGTGATGCCATCTAACCATATCATCCTCTGTCATCCCCTTCTCCTCCTGCCCTCAATCTTTCCTAGCATCAAGGTCTTTTCAAATGAGTCAGCTCTTCACATTAGATGGACAAAGTATTGGAGTTTCAGCTTCAGCATCAGTCCTTCCAATGAACACCCAGGACTGATCTCCTTTAGAATGGACTGGCTGGATCTCCCTGCAGTCCAAGGGACTCTCAAGAGTTTTCTCCAACACCACAGTTCAAAAGCATCAATTCTTTGGTGCTCAGCTTTCTTTATAGTCCAACTCTCACATCCATACATGACCACTGGAAAAACCGTAGCCATGACTAGACGGATCTTTGTTGGCAAAGTAATGTCTGTGCTTTTTAATGTACTGTCTAGGTTGATCATAACTTCCTTCCAAGGTGTAAGCGTCTTTTAATTTCATGGCTGCAATCACCATCTGCAGTGATTTTGGAGCCCAGAAGAATAAAGTCTGACACTGTTTCCACTGTTTCCCCATCTATTTGCCATGAAGTGATGGGACCACATGCCATGATCTTAGTTTTCTGAATGTTGAGCTTTAAGGCAACTTTTTCACTCTCCTCTTTCATTTTCATCAAGAGGCTCTTTAGTTCTTCACTTTCTGCCATAAGGGTGGTGTCATCTGCATATTGGAGGTTATTGATATTTCTCCCAGCAATCTTGATTCCAGCTTGTGCTTCCTCCAGCCCAGCGTTTCTCATGATGTACTCTTCATATAAGTTAAATAAGCAGGGTGACAATATACAGCCTTGACGTACTCCTTTTCCTATTTGGAACCAGTCTGTTGTTCGCCATGTCCAGTTCTAACTGTTGCTTCCTGATCTGCATACAGGTTTCTTAAGAGGCAGGTTAGGTGGTCTGGTATTCCTATCTCTTTCAGAATTTTCCACAGGGAGTTGCTTTGCCTTGATGACAGGGATTTCTTTTACCTCTCTGTTCTTTCTTATGTCCTTCCGTGAAGTAGATAGATAAAGTTCCCTTTTCTTCTTAGCTGTCACTGACTGATTCACTGTCATATTGAGTCTCTGAGGCTGTAGCATTCAGAGAGCAGAGTGCTCGTCTTCTGGCCACATCACAGATCTTGGGTGCCCTGGTTCACTCTGAGTCTTAGCGTTGCTGAGAGTGGGGTCTGGCTGCTCACCGTTCAGAAGCCAATAAAGAGGCAAGGTTGGTGGAAAGGAAAGTTTGCTTTATTTTGGAGGACCGCAATGTGCAAATGGAGGAGGAGACAGACTTGTGCCCAAAGGCCGACTCTCTCCCATCTCCTGGCAGTCAGTGGGCAATAGCCTTTAATGGGGGTTTCAGGGATGTATCAACTAAGGAGGGAGCTAGGCCATGGGGTGGTCTGATCAGTGTCATCTTGACTGTTTTAAGTATAGTGAATCTTCAGTTCCAGGTCGGTTTGTTCGCATTTCCTTGAGTTCAGTTCTTAGAATTGTGGCGGCTTATGTCATGGCTACAGTCTGGTCATCATGTAGTTAGCTTCTGCCTGGTGGGGATTTCAGTATCTACAAAACAGCTAACAGGATATTCTCACAGCTCAGAATATTATCTGCAGCCTTTGAAGAGGAACTAAAAGTCCTTGACTTTGCTTAATGATAGAACTATTATTATTTGACTGTTTTCTTTTATTTCTGTATTTTCTCATTTCTCTGATTAAACGTTTTTTGGTTAAAGTTTTTCTGCAGACAAAAAGCAGGTGGAGGACATGGGTGGGGTGGGCAGGGACCATAAGGTCCTATTCCATGTTAGTGGGAACGCTCGTATTTTCTTCTAGTCCAAATGATTCTAGATGTAGTGAAAGTGAAGTCACTGAAAGTGTCTGACTCTTTGCAACCCTATGGACTGTAGCCTACCAGGCTCCTCTGTCCATGGAATTTTCCAGGTAAGAGTACTGGAGTGGGTTGCTATTTCCTTCTCCAGTGAATCTTCCCAACCCAGGGATCGAATCCAGGTCTCCCGCATTGCAGGCAGACACTTTACCATCTGAGCCACCTGGGAACAGGGGCTGTCAAATTTTCAAACCCAGTTGCAATTCCTCAGCTGCTTCCTGTAAACCAGCCCTCTCAAGCATGACAGACTTGGACCTCCTTGGGATAACCTGGTCTAAACAGATCACCTGAAAAATGTGATTTTTTTCAAAAATCTTTTTTTAAAAACTTGTGGTTAAGTATGCATAAAATTAAATTTATTATTTTTAAGTGTACACTTCACTAATATAAAGGACATTCACAGTGTTGTGCAGCTATCATCATCCATTCATCTGAAGAATGCCTTCTGTCTTCCCAGACTGAAACTCTGTACCCATGAAGCAGACCCTCCATTACCCCTCCTTCCAGCCCCTGACAACCATTCTACTTTCTGTCTATGAGTTGGATGGCTCTCGGTACCTCATATAAGTGGAATCATATAGTGTATGTCCCTTTGTGACTTATTTCATGTAGCATAATGTCCTCGAGATTCCTCCATGTTGTAACATGTGTTAGAATGTCCTCCTTTTAAAAGGCTGTATAATATTCCCCTGCGTGTTTGATGACTACCATTTGCTCATTCACACTTGAGAGCATCCAGCTTTTGCTTTTAAAGAATAAGACTGCTATGAACATGCATGTACAGATGTATGTTCAAGTCCTTCCTTCCTTTCTTGGGTATATATTCAGAAGTGGGATTGCTGGATCATATGATATTCTGTGTTTAATTTTTTTTTAAGGAACAGTCATACTGTTTTCCACAGTAGCTGTATCTGCACCATTTTACATTCCCACCAGTAATGCATAAGCATTGCAGTTGCTCCACATTCTGGCCATTACATGGTATTTCTGTGGTTTTGTTTGTTGTTTTTGATAATCGCCACCATCCTAAGAAGTGCAAAGTGGTATCTCAGTATGGTTTTGATGTGCCTTTTCCTAATGGTTAGCGATGCTAAGCATTATTTTGTGTGCTTATTGGCCATTTGTGTATTTTCTTTGGAGAAATGTCAGTTCAAGTCCTTTGCCCATTTTTAATCAGGTGGTTTGTTTTTGGCCCTGGCACAGATGTCTCCCTGATTGCCTAGAAAGGTCACTGCTTCTTAAGGCTATTGGGCACTTACCCAGGGTTCTCTGGGGCAGCCTCTTCCCTGCTTCTCAAGGCTATTGGGCACTTACCCAGGGTTCTCTGGGCAGCCTCTTCCCTGCTTCTCAAGGCTATTGGGCACTTACCCAGGTTTCTCTGGGGCAGCCTCTTCCCTGCTTCTTGAGGCTATTGGGCACTTACCCAGGGTTCTCTGGGGCAGCCTCTTCCCTGCTTCTCAAGGCTATTGGGCACTTACCCAGGTTTCTCTGGGGCAGCCTCTTCCCTGCTTCTTGAGGCTATTGGGCACTTACCCAGGGTTCTCTGGGCAGCCTCTTCCCTTTACATGTATGTCATGCAGACATAAATGCAGAGACTTGCCCCTCTGGAAAATTCCACCTGACACTGAAAGATTTGCCCTTCCCGCTTATTGTAAAGGAAGTTCAGTGGTGAGTGCTGCAGAAATAAGCCAGTTACTGCTTTTGGATAGTGTGTGATATTGTCATCTGACTTTTTACTAAGTTAAAATAAAATCTCTTTTGGGGAAAAGGAGGAAACAGATTCTGTTTTTCAGGTTCCCAATGTGATGATATTCTACACCAGGGGTTGACAGACTCTGGCCCATGGGCCATATCCCACCTCCTCTTGCTTTTACAAATAAAATTTTATTGGCACACAGCCATGCCCGTTTGTATAGTATTGTCTATGGCAGCCTTTGTGGGACAGTGGCAGAGCTGAGTGGTTGTGACAGATTGTCAGACCCACAAAACCTAAGACATTTCCTGTCTGGCTCTTTTTACTGAAAAAGTTTGCCAGCCCTTGACTATTCTAGACATTTAAGAAGTACCGTTAAACAATCGACACGATATAGTGGTGTTGACGGCTGACCATTCACTCTACACTCGAGTAGTTTGAAAGCTGTGAAGCTCGTGGAGGTGTAAGAGAAAATGACTTTTGAGAATTTGCTGAACTCCAACGTTGTGTCCAGATGTGTTCTTTAATTAAGGCTTTTTTGTTTGATTGGGGCCATAACTTTTGCATCTAGCAGGACTCCTGCCCAGTGTGGCTGAAAGGTTTCTAACACAGGCAGCATTTTTTAAAGTTACAGTATCTAGAGGACTTCACTGGCGCTCCAGTGGTTGAAGCCTCCAACGCTTCCAGTGCAAGGGGCACAGGTTCAGTCCCTGGTCAGGGAACTAAGATATCCCACATGCCATAGGTAAAAAAAAAAGTCACAGTATTTGACGCTTGCCTTTGCCCTGTGAAAGTCCCTGTTTATACTAAACTTCAGTGAAGTAGCTCTGATCTTTACGTACAGTAAGAGGAGTTATACTGCAGGGACGTGGCTGGGAAACGTATAGCACAGAAAGCTTGTGGCTTTTTACTCTAAAAATAGCATCCTGCTTCTTTTACCACTCCCTCCAAGCAAGAGGTGCAGCCTTGCTAAGGTAGCAATGGGCAGTTTTGGAATTTTAAGATGCCGTTGGTTTGCTGATTTTGTCTTGCCCTCTGTTCAACCGTTTAGCCGTTCATGCAGTGATCTTATGCTAATTACCAGGAGAATTGTTAAGGTGTACGGGCATGGACTTTGAGGAGCTTATATAGTATGTTTTGGCAACTCAAGGATATTAAATATTCAATTTAAAAGGTTTTTATTTTAAGCATAGCAGTGTGTACATCTCAATCCCAAACTCCCAAACTATATCCCTCCTTTGCTGGATAACAACAAGGACCTACTGTATAGCACAGGGAACTCTGCTCAATATTGTGTAACAACCTAAAGGGAAAAGAATTTGAAAAAGAATAGATGCATGTGTATATATAACTGAATCACTTTGCTTTGCAGTTGAAACTAACAGAACGTTATTAATAAACTCCAATATAAAAGTTTTAAAAAAGATTATTTATAATATCCTTTGAGATCATTGGGAATTCTAGACCTGTGCACACACAACATACACTCATAATCACCCACAAACACAGGCTCCCAGGAAATCATGAAGCTAGGAGTAACGTCTACCTGAAAATGCCTTTTCACACAGAATGGCAGGTAACCATTCAGTACAATCCAAATAGGATCTCAATAGTGGATGAATCTGGTGAGATGTCACATTTTGCTGTAGATATAATATTTATCTAAAGGCGAAATAGAGGCTTTATCCCATTTCATGAGGCTTACTGCCCCAACTCATAGTGAAAGCGTTAGTTTTCATTTCTTGTTGTTTAGTTGCTAAACGTCCGACTCTTGCGACTCCATGGACTGTAGCCCACCAGGCTCCTCTATCCATGGGATTTCCCAGGCAAGAATACTAGAGTGGGTTGCCATTTCCTTCTCCAGGGGATCTTCCTGACCCAGAGATCAAACCCAGGTCTCTTACGTTTCCTGCATTGGCAGGCAGGTTCTTTACCACCGAGTCACCAGGAAAGCCCATGGTTTAGTGCTGATCTATTGAAAGCTTTATAGCCTTTTTCCTTTACTTTTTGAGAAGAAAAGTTGAATTCTCCGCCCCCCCCCCCTTAATCTAATAATCAGTATTTCTCTTCCAGATGTGGTTCCTAACCTATAGTGATTTTAATTACTCTCCTCGGGAACCGCTCCCCAGATACTCTCTCCTCCATGAGTTTAAAGGCTTTAATGTTGAGCACAGTCTGGTGAGAATCCCCTTGCAAATGATTTTCTTCAGTTGGTATGAGGGCAGTATTTCCTTATTTTTGTATCTGTGTGTTTTTTCCCCCTAGGAACAGATTTTCATGATATATATTTCCCCAAATCTTTTCAATTTGTACCATCATCTTTTCAATTTGTAGACACATTTTGGAATTCAGATCTTGCCCTTAGAACAACTGGGGGGTCATCCATCCGCTCAGTAAGTGTGCCTTCTTATTTATGGCCCGATGAGACTTCATTCATTTCTGCATATTTTGTTGTCTACTGTTGATGTCAGACACTGGACTCGATGTTGGGAATACAGAAATAAATGATGTCAATTCCTTGCTCTCAGGGCTGGGCCACAATTGAGTGGGGGAAATGCAAACTCACAAAAATTTACAATGGAATATGATTGTAGAGATGTGTACCACATGCATTATTAAGTCTGGGGAATTTGTAAGCTTACTTAAGTCTTTCAATTGAGTTAGACTGTGGATAAGTGTATCAGATGAGAAACACATAAATGGTGTTTATTTACTCTGAGGTAGTAAATGGAGAAGTTGAACGAAATAAAATGCATCTATTATGACCACTGGTGTCCAGCAAGGCCACTGCCCCTGTGCCCCTGTTCTGCCTGCACTTTCTTCGTATGTGGGTCATTAACATTGTGTTTAGGTCAGATGAGAGTCTGTTCCATCTGCTGTGATAGCTGAAGTAAAATGCTGATGGAGATCATTTGAGATCGTCTCTGTGCTGCTGATTGCATGCTTGTGGCTCATAATCAGAATGATGCGAAGTAATTGTTCAAGCGACTTGCCACGGCTACGTTTTGTGTCGTTGCAACTGTCAGCAGTTTGGTCCTGCTCCTCTGCCTGAAGCGTGTTTGCCCAGCGCCTGTTGGATGGCGCGAGTCGCCCTTCACTGTTGTGGGTGACATCGGTTCTAGCATCCTCACTTGCTGCCCCCCATCTATTTTATAACCTGAAAAAGAAATGTCTGCTTATTTAGTGGGAGCAAGTGCTGGCTTTTGTGTTCAGCAGAATGCTACGTACCAGGGCTTCCATACAGAAATCCACATGCTTGTTGCCACAGTGCTCCTCTCTTTTTCTCTTTGGCCAGAAAAGCCAGGCAGACCTGGCTTAGAATTCTTGCTTTGTCACCTACTGGTTACATAACCTTGGGTAGGCCACGTGTCTTGAACCTTGTTTTCCTTATCTGCGCACTGGGTCTAAGAGAACCTGTTTTACAGAGATTTTGTGAGAATTAAAGATAGTAGATAAAACTTGTTGGCATAAGTGTTGTTGTTCAGTCATGAAATCGTGTCCCACTCTTTTGCAACCTCATGGACTATAGCTTGCCAGGCTTCTCTGTCCATGGGATTTCCCAGGCAAGAACACTAGAGTGGTTCCCTTTTCCTTCTTCAGGGGATCTTCCCAACCCAGGGATTGAACCTGTGTCTCCTGCATTGAAGGCATATTCTTTACTGCTGAGCCACCAGGGAAGCCCTTGTTGGCATAATTAGCCACCCAGTAAATGGGAATAGTTAATAATAAGGAATCCAGTGCTTACTCAGGATGACATTATACAATGGCAACACAGAACTTTCCTAAATCAGTAGTCTAAAAATATGTTGTAAGTGTGGAATAGAGAGTGTCAGCCCAGTTTTCCTAGCTACATCATATTTACCAGAGACACACAATTGGATGGGGGTGTCTTAGAATCTGAACCCTCATTTTCCATGGCTGGGTCTGCTCTACAGAATGTACTCCGGGCCAGCCTACCTACACCATCAAAGGATGCAAAGGTCCCTTTGAAAGCACATTTAAGAACATGTGTCATTTAGGTTCCACTGCATAAAAGAGACATTATACTGGATACTGCACACCACAGCCTGACCATCTGGTTTCTTCTCATGCAGAAAGCAGGGACCACGACAGAGAGAAGCAAAGCAGAAACTCTGTCCCTTTAAGAAGTTCATGGTTAGATCTAGGAACTTCTCACAAGCTCCTAAACTGTACCATCAAAAGAGATCTGTTAAACGTAGCTCACTCCATATTCCTCCATACAGTAAAGTCCCTAGAGGGAGTTGTGGAAGCGATGCTTTCTCTGCTTCCATCCAGAGCTAAATTTTAAGATCTAAGTTCTTATCTCCAGGTGTTGATGCTGTTACTCATGGACAACATAGAACAGTAGAAATCTCTTCTACGAACATGCCCCCCACCACAAATTGTTACTTCCCCTAAAAGTCGCATAAGCTGGACAAAGCATGAACTTTTCTTAGAACGTAGCGTGTGAAGGGTTTATCACTGTGCATTTGTGGGAACCCACAAGTCGAACTCTTGTGTTTCTCCACTTTTGGTCTCAGATACCAGAATTTTTCAGCTGGTATCTGATTTGGCATTTCTCTGCTGCCGCAATGTGCCCTGTCTTTCTTTCGCTGTGCTCCCTGGCAGTTCCCCACCTCCTGCCTGCTTGTAGGAGCAGGGTTGGCAATGCATTAAAGGGTTCCATTCATAATTGGAGGACGAGTTCACTCTACACTCTGCTGATCGCGGGCATACCTTCACTTTCCCGGTTACTAGTTTCTCAGCCGAGGACAAGCACGTGTCGTGCAACTCAGTTAAGCTGTATCACATACGTTTTTACCAGACCAACCATTCTCTTTGAGAAGGAAATTAGATTAGAAATATCGAGACCGCACAGACATTCCCATTCTTGATATCTTCTAAATATGGTAAATTCTGATTTTTTTTAAAAAAGTTTTCTAGTTTGTATAATGTGATTATAATTTTTAGGTTCACATAGGAGTCTACAATTTCCAGTTTACTTCTCTCTGTATCATGAAATCACTCCACCACAATCGGGCTGTAAACAGGGACACCTCTTGAACTTCAGACTTAACGATTTTCACACTTGAAAGAGGCATCTATATCCGCTGGTACTCCTGGTCTTTAAAATTTTGTCCCCTTTCAATGTATTGGAGACTCACTGAATATTGTGATTTGTGATATTATTCCCTGCAGTATATGTACTAGTTTGTAGTCTTCTCAGCTACACCCACTCAAACCAAAACAATTTTTTGTTGTTAAGGCTTCTGATATTTATACACGCTGCCTTTCCCAATCTTGATGATGATGTAGAAGCAAAAGAATCACATGCTACCATAAATGTAGTCATTTCTCATAAATGTGGGACACTGATAAATTCTGTAAATTCAACAAATACGGATTTAGTGGTTCGTTCTTTCATCGCAATACTCTTGTAGTCCTTAAACAATTATGATGGGTATGAATTTGTTGATGTTAAAAAAGTTTACAATATAACAAGTAAAATATTAGACAAGAACAATATGAATGGTATCATAGAATGTTATAAATACACTGTATATATGTATATAATTTTATTTATATAAGTATGTGTATGTTATATTCTGTATATTTGAGCATAGCTGAGACCTTGCTGCTGTAGAAGTGAAAATGTTCAAAGTGTTATTAGTGGAACTTTTGCTGCTTTGTATTATCTGGGGTTTTTTCCTTCCTTATCTGTATTACCTAATTGTTCATGTGGGCATGTGCCTAGTTGCTTTGGTTGTGTCCGGCTTTTGTGACCCCGTGAACTGTAGCCCACCAGGCTCCTCTGTTCATGGGATTCTCCAGGCAAGAATACTGGAGTGGGTTGTCATTTCCTTTTCCAGGGAATCTTCCCCACCCAGGGATCAAACCTGAGTCTCTTAAGTCTCCTACATTGGCAGGTGGATTCCTTACCACTGAGCCACCTGACAAGCCCTGATTGTTCACAGTAAATGGTTTTACTTTGTTTTCATTTTTCTCATCTCATTTTTGGGGCGTGGAGAAAAAGAGAATACAATACAGATACCCACAGTTTTCTCTGCCGTGTCTTGTCGTTACAGATCTGTAAATGTGTTATGCTGCACGGCATTAGGGGATTTTCTTTTTATTAAGTCTCTTCTGCGTGCCAAGGACTGCACTGAGAACCTGAGACATGATGTGAAGTTGGTATTATGACCGCCATCAATGCAAATGAGGAAAGGGTTCCGAGAGTTTATGTCCCCGGCATCGCACAGGTGGTGGGTGACGCATCTGAGACTCAGATTCAGGTTTGACTCTGAAATCAGTGTGTGGGGTCCTGGTGAATCTCACTCTAAACCTCCTGTCTGCCTTGAGGAGGAAAAGGTTAATGTATGCGAGTGAATTATAAAGTGTTGCTTTCGAAAGACGGCGCTCAGAGATTTCACCAGTGGGGCCAGGACCATCTCTCGGGGATTGCAGTGTTTCCCTGCAGGGCTTTCAGTCAGCGTGTGAACTTCCCAAGAGGCAGGATCACGTGCTTTCAGTACCCCTCTCCTCTCCCCGCACAGGCTGGCGGTCGGGGAGGGGGGTTTCTCCCTGGGGCTGTGAAGACAGCCTAGAAGATTCTGAGGCATCAAGTCTGGGAATCTGTGGCCAGTGGACACCTCCCCGAGAGGAGACTGTCCATCCAGCCCTAGAGGTCGCAGTGCTCTTTTCCTTTTAGGGAAAAGGAAGGAAAAGCAGTGGCTGGAGACTGGATCCCTGGTACTCTGGGATCGTGTGAAAATTACCAGTCTGGGGAGCTAGGCTCGCCTTGCCTCCTCCCCTCCTGAACCTGCAAAGCCGTCTTGAAAACAGCCTGTGGAAATTTTTAAAAACTTGGATCTTGCGCCGAGTTCCTTGGGTGATGCAGATTAAATGGTCTGTGGCTGTCACCGCCTTATCTGCCTTTGTCTTCCAGGCTTCCTCTTCCAACACTCACATCATCTCGGTTCTTTCCCACACTTTATCTCAGACACCGTGGCTTCCTCATGGGATTACTCAGTCCGCCTGATATGTGGGCGCCTCTCTGCCAAGTCCCCCTTCCCGTAGGAGCTTAATTATGGATCCCTTTGGGGTCATGGACTTCAGTGGCGCCGGCCAGGGGGGAGGAATGGATGGAGTTGTGGGTACCCCATTTTGGGAGAAGGCAAAGTGACGTGATGGGATGCTCTGGTTACTATGAAGACATCTTCAGTTAGCCCCATTGTTGGGGTGCAGACGTGGCGGTTTTAAAGGTCTACCTAAAAATGATTTCCCAGGCACCACAATATATATGAACTATATATTGTATGGTCAGGCCAATCAAGATGGCAGTTCCCTTGGTCTCTGCATCGCCTGCCCGACCAGGCTTGGCTTCACTCACATGACTATCCAATCCCTTAATTACAGGGCTTAATCAGAACTGCCTATGGTGCTTTCCCCACCCCAACTTCTGGTTTCCCTGGTAACTGGGGGAGCCCACCTGCCCTCTATTCCCCCTATAAATTGTAGCCTCCTCCCCCAATTAGTGAGGAGTGCGGCCATGTCCGTGTCTTGCTCATCGTCTGTTGCACACGGGGATTTGTCTCTCCAAGGCCTCGGTGGAGGACCCCCTTGTCCAGATGTCTCTGTTGCTGTCTCTGGGCTCTTCCTCTCATCTCGAGCCTGGGCAACTACAAGCCTTGAAGACCCGCGGGGTGCGGCCCCACGACACTCCTTTTTCAAAGGTTCACTCCTCTGGAGATAAAGGAATCATGCACATGATTATTTTCTTCATATTAATTGTTCAGAGCTCCGTCTTTAAAATTCTCGTACTCAGCCAAGCGGTGGGAGGTCCACGGTCTTCAGAAATTAGCTGCGTGCCTAGTAAGTAATCAGGGGCCCGGTGCTAGGGGGGGGGTCTCATCTCCCTGGCCCGCGTCCCCAAGCCAATTTATAGGATGGGTTTAATGTTTTATTTTTAATCTTTTTCTCTTCCAGTTTTCCAAAGAAATTAGTCCGTTTTCTGGGTGGAGAGAGACCAGACTGCTATTTTCACAGGGTGAGTGATCCTTTGACTCCTTCACGGGTGTGTTTTACTCGCCTCTCTTGGTACGTGCTTATAATCCATAGGCCTTCTCCCACCTGGTACTGAGATACTCTTCCTACTCATTGCGTCTCCTCTTCCCTTCAGAGGGGAGGGTTCCCCCTGGTGTTTTTCTGCCATTTGTTTTGGCTGTTCACAGGTTTTGTCTCCTCTAAGTTGGTCTTCCTCATTGGTGTTACCTTGTTCATCTCGCAGAAGGGATGAGAGAGGAAATTTTTTTTTTCCTCCATTGGCTGTTGCACAGAACCACGGCCGTGGGCAAGGGGAACCCATGCATTTTGTTCATGTGACATACTGTCTTAACACCACGACAGGGAATAATGGGATGTGAGCACTAGCTGGGACGTTAGAGCCCATCTGGCAAAGCCCCTGTATACAGACGGGACAGCTGAGGTCCCGAGGGCTTCCGTTCCCCCGCCACCCTCTTCTGAGCCTAGATTATGAGGGAGGCATTGGACTTTCAGCTGTGTGCAGTTATGGCCCCCCAGTCCCACACACAGCTGTCTTTTGAATCCCAGTGACCTCTGAGGATACAGTCAACAGGTGGTTCAACTTGATGTTATCCCAATGGTAAAGAATCCACGGCCAATGCAGGAGAGGCTAGAGACCCAGGTTTGATCCCTGGGTTGCGAAGTTCCCCTGGAGGAGGAAATGGCAACCCACCCCAGTATTCTTGCCTGGGAAATTCCATGGACAGAGGAACATGGCAGGCTCCATTCATGGGGTCGCAGAGTCAGACACGGCTGAAGGCACCCTCGCCACACCATACCTCCATCTGTCAAGACAAGTGGCAGGAGGAGCACTCTCCCCTATTTAACTTTCTCATACTTGACTACTACCTAGAGAAGCTGATGGCATGGAGGTACCCAGAACCATTTTTGTTTGGGACCTCATCTGAAAAGGCCTATTTTTTCTTTCCTTTGCGCCTTTCCCAAACCACCACATTTGCAACACCCCGTCACGTGCTGGGACTCCGTGGTCCACCTGTTTGCTGTTGGACTCCCAGGCGCACCTGCAGGTGGGTGCGGGCCAGCTGCAGAGCGGCACGCCCCCACCCGGGACCGCCGGCACCTGCAGAGCCAGCTTACCAGGGTTTCCGTGCTGTGCAAATTTGGCATGCAGTCGTAGACTCTCGGAGGAGCATTCCTTCTCTTAAAAAAAAAAAAAGGTATGCTTCCATGAAATTAAAAGACGCTTACTCCTTGGAAGGAAAGTTATGACCAACCTAGATAGCATATTCAAAAGCAGAGACATTACTTTGCCAACAAAGGTCCGTCTAGTCAAGGCTATGGTTTTTCCTGTGGTCATGTATGGATGTGAGGGTTGGACTTCAAAGAAAGCTGAGCGCCAAGGAATTGATGCTTTTGAACTGTGGTGTTGGAGAAGACTCTTGAGAGTCCCTTGGACTGCAAGGAGATCCAACCAGTCCATTCTGAAGGAGATCGGCCCTGGAATTTCTTTGGAAGGAATGATGCTAAAGCTGAAACTCCAGTACTTTGGCCACCTCATGGGAAGAGTTGACTCATTGGAAAAGACTCTGATGCTGGGAGGGATTGGGGGCAGGAGGAGAAGGGGATGACGGAGGATGAGATGGCTGGATGGCATCACTGACTCGATGGATGTGAGTCTGAGTGAACTGCAGGAGTTAGTGATGGACAGGGAGGCCTGGCGTGCTGTGATTCATGGGGTTGCAAAGAGTCAGACACGACTGAGTATCTGATCTGATCTGATCTGATGGAGACTGTACAAATGTGGGATCCCAGAAGGTGGACCTACCTGTGATTCTTTCAAGACACCTGTGCCACACCTGGCTCTGGATCACCTTCATTTAGGTTGACGATCTAAGTGCAGTTATTTCCAAAATGTCTTATCACCTCTAGAGCTTGGTCTAAACCTAGTATTGAGAGCCCATGTCCCTCATTGTATCCCACTTCTCAGCTTAATCACTTTATCTTGACAGACAGAGGGCTTCTCTTCAGCCCTTCCTGGAGTCCTTGTAAAGGAACTTGATTTTTCTGCTCATCAGGTTACAGAGATAGTCTGCTTTCTACCAGCGTCCTGTATAGAATTTAGAACGTGGATTGCTGATTTACTAAGGGACTGCCTATCTCGCCTGCTTATTACTCTAGAATTGATGTCTCTTGGCCCCACGTACTCCCTGTGCATGAACTGTGCATCATTAGAAGTGTGAGGGTGTCCATTCCCTCATCTTACCCAAGAAAAGCCCCGAAGGTTTATCCCCCAGAGCACACCGCTATAACATGGGACGCCGAGGCCTGCTGTTCCCCGGGGAAACTGGAGGGGCTCGGTGGAACCAAGAGATTGATCACGACTAAAGCAGGAGACAGTGAAGGACCTTGGGAAAAGGTGCCGAATTCCTTGCCTGTTTTGTGCTGTTCTTTAAGTAAAAAAACTGGTAGAGATGGGTATGACCTGAGGAATGGTAAAGCAGTAAAATAAGGACCACCTGAACCCACGCTGAGCCACTTAACGACAACTTCGGTTTGCTGCTGGGTTGTAAGGAGTTGGAGGCATCAAATCATTGTCCCCAAAAACTACACGCTGTTTGCTTTTACTGCTTGTGGGGAACCAAAAATACACCGAAGCTGTGAGTTTCTTAAAAAGCAACTCAGAGGCTGATCCCCACGCCTCGTGTTGGTGCCACACAGTTTCCTGTGCTGTGCAAGTGTCCACCTTGGGAAACAGGGGTCCACTGGGCTCCAGCTCATGCTATTTGGTAGGGCTGGACCCTGGAACAACGCTGCCGCCGTTTCCAAGCTCGAACAGCGCCCGGCCTCGATGGTATCCCTTTAAGGGAAATCCTCCTGCCAGCACTGCGATTTTATTTGCCAGAGGCCAAGAAGCAGTGGCATGTATTGGTTCCATAGCAACATGTCTGTGCAGCCAGAAAAAATATCATGGCCATGGCAGCCCGTGTGTCCTGAGCAGGATGAACACAGCCCTATGCCTCCCGCCTTTTTTTCCATGTTATCCCGCCCCGCCTTTCCTCTCCTGTAGAGAGTGCGGACTGGGTCATTGTTATCCGTCTCTGCTATCAACAGTTGCCTCCTGTCCCCACCGAGCTGGGGGCTCGATGAGGGGAAGGAGGTGTCTGTAGTAAAATTGTGCGGGTCCCCGAGTGTGCTGGCAGAGAACTGCCCAGCCCGAGGCGGTGAGAGCCTGTTCTTCTAATCAGCCCTCTGGCCAGGCAGCCCTGGCAGAGGGGCATGGTGGACAGAGTGCTTCCTGGACATGGCGCTCAGCTGCTCCTGGCTGAAAGTGGACAGGGAAACAGGCCACATTTAACGTGGTCCACAGAGGGTTGAGGAGACCCCTCTCGGGGCAGTGCAAGGCCAGGCCCTGTAGGGCTGCACCCAGCGATCCGTTGCACATGGCATATCTTCTAGGGGCTTCCACCAGAGGTGCAGTTTCTAAGTGCAGTCTCTCCAGCGTGTGTGGGTGGGGTTTTCACATTTCTTTGATGTTTTCTCGTCTCTAAAATCCTCCATGGGGACTTCCCTGACTGCCCAGTGGTTAAGACTCTGTACTTAAAATACAGGGGGTGTGGGTTTAATCCCTGGTCGGGGAACTAGGATCCCACATGCCATGTGTGTGGCCCCCCAAAAAAAATCCTATGTGAAACCATTGTGATCACTTTGGGTATTAGCAGATGCTTCCCCCCACCAAACTCCTGACTCATTTAAAAATCTTTACCATCCATTTGACATTTGATTTGTATTTCCTTTTTTGATATATAACACTTTGGGGGCCTGAGCAGTCTTTTTAGGTAAAGAACCTAGGAGCCATCCTTCTTACTCTTCATCTTTTTTAAATTATTATTTCTCTCTGAGTCTTATGGATAGTAACTATACCATTAATAATTTCTTCATGATAATGTTTTGGTCTCATCCAGTCTCATAAGGAAGCAATGAGGCAAGTCTGTAAATATTAAACGTCTTTCAATTTTTTAAAAGAGAAAAGATAGATTCAAAAATTTCGTTTGCTGGTGTGGTTTTAAAAAAACATGTAGATAGGAAATCATAAGGTAAGACTATCTGAAGATTTCACGTTTCCTCCTCTTCCTCTTTGTGGCTACGGACCATGAACTGTGTACCCTAGGGTTTCACAGTGGCACTGAAGTCATCTCCCTTCTCCCTCAATATTTGCTATTTCTGTTGAATTTGCCTTATTCCTCTTGAGCTAGACCTCTCGTGAAACCCCAACCGTGTCTTTGGAGCTATTAAGTAAGAGATTTGAAGGATTTTTCATTAAGATGACAGGTTTGATAGATTAGGATAGTGCTTCCTAATTTAGTTCTGAGGTCTGTTGAGGGAGGAAAGGTTTTTTATTGTATGAAAACCTTTATTTTCAAAGAGTACTCATTCCTTCCCAAGTCCTGAGCCAACTGAGAAATAAGACAAGTGTAATAAGGCAGATGGAGCCAGGGTGAACCTCTGGGACTGGCAACTGTTAACTGAGAAGTTGTATCTTAGGATGAGAATCTCAAAGAGCTTCTCTGGTCTGGGCTTGGTCACAGTCTACCTGCAGGAAAGTTTTGAGCCTGTGGGCCACTGTCTGTGTGAAGAAGGAAGGAAAAAGAGAACCTAATTCTCCCCCTCCTACCCCTGTGGTAGCGTAATTCTACCCAGTGAAGTTATGGGTTCCCAAGGAGAGGTGTGGTTCACCCTGGCTTTAGCCCCCAGCCAGGTACCTCGCTCCACATCCCTGGGAAAGAAAAAGGATGGAGTAGAAGGCCAGAAGGGTTAGGGGAAATTCTTCCCATGGAAAAAAAAAAAAGGGATGGAGTCTGGTGTCGGCCTCTGGCTCTGCTCTCACCTCTCTCTCTCTACACGTCTACAAATGGAGGGAGGGGGTCTGGTGTGTCCCGTTTCCCTCTGGCCGTCTCAACCCACTAGGTTTTCTTCCTAGCTCCTTGGTTTGCATTATCTCTTAACTGGTTTATTGTTAGTCTCCTCTGTTAGAAGGTGGCGAAAGCAGAAGTCTTGTCAGTACCATTAACTGCTGTGTCCCAGGACTCAAAGCAATATACGCAGAGGAGGCATTTGATAAATCTTTGCTGGATGAATATGTGAATAAATGTTTTTTTGCCTCTTCTTACATTTAATTACTTGGATGTCTTTGTGCCTTATCTTGCCTGGCTTGTACCTTATTCATATCATAAACTCAGGTCAGCTGTCAGTTCTCCATGGAACCTTCCAGCTTCCTTTCTTCCAGGGGAAAGGATCACTTTCTTGTTTGTAAGCGGTTGCCAGGAGTTGTGTACACGTGAGTGTGTGCAGCTGTGTGTGCATGCAAGTCTGCCTTTTCTGTGTGTGTGTGCACGCACTTTCTGGATCTGGTTCTGTAACACTTGGATTCACTTGTTTAGGTATCAATATTTAATCACCTTTACTGGGTTGTAAACTCCTTAGAAACTGGGCAGCCCCTTATTCATCCCTGTTTCTCTAATACCTGCCATCCAGCAGGAGCTCAGGAAATGATTTTAGCGTTTACTGTGTGTGCTTGCTCAGTCGTGTCTGACTCTCTGCGACCCTGCAGGACTTTATCCCCGCCAGACTCCTCTGTCCATTGAATTTTCCAGGCATTGTTATTTCCTCCTCCAGGGCATCTTTCCAACCCAGGGATCAAACCCACGTTTCTTGTGTCTTCTGCATTGGCAGGTGGGTTCTTTACCACTGCGTCACCTGGGAAACCCCTCCGCTGTGTCTCAGTACTTAACTTCCTAAGTACCTTACACGTATTAACATATGTAATTCTCACAACAACCTTACAAGATACATTTTTTTGCTCTCACTGTATAGATAAGGACACTGGGGCATAGAGAGATGAGGTGATTAGCCTACGGTCTCACAGCTAGTATGTTTCCATAGCTGTTATCATTGCTGGTCCTTAGGACTGTTTAAATATACAGATGAAGGAATAGGAAGCCCAGACACATATCATTAAACAGGACCACAGACACTGGGATCAACACAAATAAGAGATGGTCACCAGGCCAACCTATGATTAGTTGACAAAGAATCCTGAGGCCCATGCTGACATAGGTGAGACCCTAAAGTTTTACAGTAGCTATTGTGCTTAATTCCTAATTATCCATGCCAGTAGAATGGCATTAGTTACTGAAAGTAAATAATTGTCATTATATTAGGGGGATTATTTCTTAATGGGAAAATGTTAAATCATCAATTATGAGTTGAACAGTTGCTGTATGCAAGGCTCACTGCTAAGTTTAGGGGGACAGGGTGAAGAGGAGAGCCCTGTGAGTAGAAACGAAGGTCACCATGTTTAAGAGGCTCTTGTTAAAGAGGCATGATGACAAGTAAAGTCAAGGAAATTAAAAAAATAAAGGGCAGTGAGTATAAGGATGATCACAAGGCATTATTACACATGATTAATTGCCAAATGGTGATAGTGGAGGAAAGGAAAGCCATCGTGTTAGTCAGGACAGGATGGGCTTGTGCTGCAGAGAGTATCCTGCATGCTCACTGGCTTAAATTAAAGCAGAAGTTCCCTCCTCCCTCATCGAGGGTGTAGTGGATCTGGTGTCTCTGCCTTTCTTCTAAGAAAAGACCCTATTCTTCACGCATAGCTCCCCAATGTGGGCTGCATGGATCTTTTCATCCTAGAGGCCTTCCCCATGATCACAGAGGAAAGAGAGAAAGCCTGCAGAATTGTAGCAGCGATGAAAGCATTGCCCTGCAGGGGGCATGTGCCCCCTGCCATGTCCTAAACACGGTATTCAGTCTTTTATACATAAGCTCCCATCTTTCAAGTCTGCTTTTTTTTGGTTCTCTTCCACCCAGCACACAGTAGGTGCCTCATGAATATCTGTAGGGTGAAGGAGTGGGTGAGCCTAGGGATGACATGTCACTCATTCCTGATCATGTTTGTAACAAGAATGCACGTGGCAGCCCCAAAACCCAGACTTGAAGAAGTTAAGCCTGCCTTGATGACATTGACTCAAAAGAGGATTAATAATAATAAAATAACAGAGCTAACATTAGTTCATCACAGTGCATGGAAAATCATGAAGACCTGGGCAGGTTAGATCCAAGTCAGCTGGGGGTTGAGCTCCCCTCCCCAGCCTTTCAGGCTTCAGCCCTGTCTCGGCCACGTCACTGTCTGTCTGCAACTTGACCTCTCGGTTCATGTGTTATCTGGCTGCCCTCCTAGCCTGGTTCCTCCTGAACAAGGTAGAGATCACTATCCTCCTTTAAAAATGAAGACACTGAATTAAGGAGAGGTTAGCTTGTCTGGGATGCTGCTGGGATTCCAGTCCAGGGGTATCTGACTGCACTCTGGCATCAGGCTGTCGAAGGTGTACCTGCTACCCCCCATCCTGGGGTTGGCAGGCTGCAGCATCCTGCTCCAGGTCAGTGGAGAAGGGACATCTGAAGGGAAGTCGCTCAGTCATGTCCGACTCTTTGTGACCTCGTGGACTATAGCCTACCAGGCTCCTCCGTCCATGGGATTTTCCAGGTAAGAGTACCGGAGTGGGTTGCTGTTTCCTTCTCCAGAAGGGACATCTGGACAAGGGCAAAACATAGCTGAGCAAGGCATAGCAGCCGAATGTGAACAGTGAGTTGGAAGCTCTGGGTGTGAATCCACATGGGCAGTGGTGCACTCATAGAAGTGGAAAGATGGTACTGGAAACATAGGGTGGGGTCATACCATGTGTGTGAGACTAAAGAATATGCCTTTCAACCACATCGCCGGATGTAGTATTTGATCCAGAGAAGCCTCAATGCTGGAGGACCCATGAATGCGGTTTCTCACAGATTCTTGAAAACGGTGCTTGTTTGCTTCTGGGTTGGGGGCAGGGACATGTCACGGAGGGGAGAGGGAGGGCTCTGAGTACATATGGTCTCAGCATGGACAGGGCAGTGCTTGTGGACACGGCCTTAAAGTGGAGGTTGGTAGTCACTGGACGTTTCTCAGCAAGCTGGTGATGGAACCACTCCTGTCTCAGTGAGATTAGCTTTATAACTGTGTTCACAGCGTAGGAGGTGGTGAGGAGAAAACCAGAGACGGGGGCCATGGTTGGGAGGTTATTACAGGAAAAGGAGATAAGATTTTGAAAACTTGGGAGCGTTATGAAGGGGCAGATGTGGTCAACTCTACAAGCAAAGAGTTGATGAGGACAGGGTGACTGTTTGCATGTAAGAAGCAATGGAAGGAGTCAGAGATAATGGACTTTTTGAGCCCAAGTAGCCATTGAAGCTCTCCTATGTTATATATTTTTTTGAGCTTATTTTAATGACAATGTCATTCTGTGAGTTGAGGCTTCTTGGGTAGAATTGGAGGATCGCCTTAGATTAAGATAAGCCCCCTTTGAGTAACTGAGTGTTGTCTTGACCCCAGCTTTTTCACATCTCTCTTCCTTCGCTGCCCTGCCCTCCCCAAGGTCTTGGATCAGTTCTTAAATCAGCAGCAAAGTCATCAGGTTACAATTTCATCTCCATTCTGGCCCTCTGGTGGAGATAAAATGGCTTAAACATGAGCGAGAAAGTAGAATTTAATGTTGGGGCATCTAGTTGCTGATGAAAGAGGCCTTGTGGTCCATGCTCAGAACCGTGTCTCTCTTTCCTGCTGGTTTGCCTCATTACCAGACATGAGCTCCCACGGCTCTGGGAGGTGCGTGGTAACATTTTGCTGGTCGGTCAAATTTTTGTAAGCTGACAATTCATCTGAGCTTCACCAGGTCACTGCACACCATTTTCTCTTTTTTGGTCTAACAGAGTGCCAGTTTTGATTTGAAGGAGAGGAGAAAGGAGGCTGTTTGATGGAAGACAGGAGGAACACTCTGCATTCCCCTTTTACTTCCTGGGACTTGTCCTGTCACATTTCACAGGCTCCTGTCTCTAATGGTAGAGGACAGTCTAATGAGAGGAGCAAAGTGCGTGAACTGCACACAATTTAAACTCAGCTCCCAAGAACCAGGCTGGGTGCCGGATTCCTGGGACTCAGGAATTCATCAGCCCCAGTCTCTTTTCCTTGAATGTAGCCTGGAGAGATGCTTGCAGGGGAGAAGAAAACTCCTAACTGCTTGCCCTTATTCTCTGCTTTCCGCGTGGCTCTTGGAAGCAGGCATCTCCAGCCAGGGATGCAGAAAGTGTGATAGAGGAGGAGGCCTTCAGGTTGCCATCCCTCTTCCTCGAAGGCCCTTGACCTTCCCGATGCTTCTCTTGCTAGGCAGACCCTCCTGCTTGCCCTCGTTGACATCTGTACTGCCTCTCTATGAAAGCTTTGCCCCTTCTTCAAACTTCAAGGGTCCCACTTGACGTGGAGATATCTGACATTCCTCCTCATTTCAAGCCCTCTTGCCAACCCATAAAATCACCAGAGTTTGTTAGATTGATTCTTAAGTGATATAGCAAGATGGTCGGAAGCCTAGAATATGTCTGGGACTGGGGACGGTGTACATTTAGACAGAAAGGCTGAACTACGTATAGATTATGACATATTGTGTTTCAGAGAGAAGGTGGAGATAAGCTTTGCTCCCCATCTTGCAGAGTTTCACTTGTTACTAGAAGATTGTAAACGTCTCGAGTTTTCAGTGATATCTATGTTCTTTTGATGTACTTTGCAGGGAAACTCAAGCAGGAACAGGCTTCAGAGTAAGCTAACTAAAGCATTGCGGGCTTTTGATCACTTTTCATTAGCACGAACAATAATCTCTGTCCTGGCAGATTTTATTTGAAAGGGCGTTCACTGTTAAATGAAGATAAACATGTTGCTGGGTATTTAAGACATCTTCTCAATGCAGGGACTGAAAAATTCATACATGAGATTAGCTCTGTTGCCAGAGAGGGGATTCTCAACGGCCCAAACATTTCCCTAGCCATTGGCTGAACTTTGGAAATGTGCTTTGCTAAAAAGAACAGATACTGAACAGATATGTCACTTACAAAGCCTTCTGTTTCAGTGGTGAGTCCCAGGGGCCTCTTAACCACATCGTTGCTATGCAATATTTGGTCAAAGGAGATCTACGTTTAAGGAGGACATGTGATCACAGCCACTGACAAATTCCTAGAAAGTGATGCTGGCTGTTCGTTGTTCTTTAGGTGGTGGCAGTGGGGTGCGGGAGGACCTGAGCCGCTCTTCCAGTCACTGTTGTAATGCATATTCTTCTGTTGCTACTGACTTGGGCTTTGACTCTCTGACTTGCAGGAGGGAGGCCATAACTGCTCTTCTTGGTGTCTGAAAACCTACAGGCAGAAGTTTGAGCAAGCAGATTACAGGCTCAGCGATAGACGGTGCTCAGCCCATTCTGTTGCTCTTTGCTTACTGACATATTGGGGAAAAAATAGGGCTTGCATTCTAAAGTTATTTCTATCATAAAAGAGAGCGCCTTTTAAATGTTTAGGACTTGGGAACCCTTTTTTTTCTTTTTAATAAACTTAGTTTGTGCAAAATGGGTGTCCATGGAGTTCAGGTTCCTAATTGAGGGGGAACAGTAAACAAAGCCATTGCTTCCCGTTTCATTTACAGTGCATTCCTTCCCGAGGAGTTGAGGGTGTGGGGACGGGATTGGAGATCATCCTTTCCTCACATCCAGCTGTCTCCTGGTTCTGTGATCATCGTAGATGCCACAGCTCCGCAGTATCAGAGGCACTGGCGTTTTTTGCAGGAGTTATTTAGGGACACGCAAACCAGTGGGGCTTTCTGAGGAAGGGAGGCTGTGGATGAAAACCCTGTGGAGAAACCTTTCCTATCAGCCCTGGGCGGCAGAGCTGCTGAGGAGCCGGCTTGGAGGGTGAGAGCATCCCTGTCTCTGTGAGGCCCCGGGAGCGGCGGGCCTGTGTGTTCTGCTGCCAGCTCACACCTGGCTGCCTCCGGGCGTCCCATCCTGTAATTAGACCCACCCTGGAGTCTGCCCGCAGATGAGAGGGACCTGGTGAGGAGAAAGGTGGTGGGGCGAGGCCGCGGCCACTGTCTGAGCCGCGCAGGTGCAGGGGGCCGGCCGGCCGCCTGGGCCACCCCTCTGTCGGTGAGTTAATGGCTCGGGCAGCGCGGCGGCCTGAGACTGACCCTGTCACTTCCTGCTGCTGCTCCCCCTCAGAGGCGATCTTGTTCGCTCCAGGCCTCCCCGGCCTCACGTCTCGTATTCCCGCTCCTTGGAAACCACTTTTACAAGCGGGTCTATCAATTTGAACTTCCGAGATCACCAGACGGCAGTCTGGAGAAGAAAGGGCGTGGCCCAGGCTCTCTTTGTGGCTGGGATGGTTCTGCGAGAGAAAGGGAAGTTTGGAGATACCCCAACAACAGAGAGATGGAGCAGCCTGCAGGCAATAGCATCACGAGTCAGCCCCTAGTCCTGCAGCAGACGCCAGCTTATTCACACAGTATCTTTTGTGCTACAAGACAAAGGAAGTTAGGGATCGTTCGCGTCGTGGAAGTTGCTCTCTGCCCGTTTATGAGGGGGCGTGGAGGGTGGCTATGGTTGCCCTGTGAATTCTCCTGCAGGGTAGCTCCTGTGTGAAGTCTGAAGTCGGGCTGATTTGATTCGCATGCGGATGCCCCCTAGTGGCCAGCATCGTGCCCTTGAAGGCCCGTCCCCACGGCCACTGCCTCCCATCCCCCAGGAAACACCATCTTCCCAGCAGCTGAGTACATGTCACATCACGTCTGTATTTCCTTAGTATGCTTTGTCTACCAGGTAGGAAAAAATCCAAAGCTTTATTACAGAGCAGAGCAAACTTGCTGTTCCACCAAATGAGAAATCTTACATCTATAGCACACTTGTGTTATAATCTACTTGGAGGTGATGGAAAACTCTTTAAAGTTTTGATGTAAATATTTTCATAACTAATGTGTTACAGGAGAGTTATAATGTTGGCCAGTGAAGTTAGGCCAGTTAAAAGTCACTCAGTCATGTCTGACTCTCTGGGACCCCAGGGACTATATACAGTCCATGGAATTTTCCAGGCCAGAATACTGGAGTGGGTAGCTGTTCCCTTCTCCAGGGTATCTTCCCAACCTAGGGATTGAACCCAGGTCTCCCACATTGTGGGCATATTCTTTACCAGCTGAGCCACCAGGGAAGCATTTGGTCAAATCCTTGGCTGGCTTCCTATTCACAAGTGGACAAGCTTTATAAAACCACAAAATCTTCTCAGCTGTTGGCCAAGGCAAGATTTGTCTTTCTCACTCAGAAGGTTGATAGTTAACCTTTCACTGACTGTGGAGCGTTCATACAGTTTTATGTAATGAAAGCCTTATTCATTCACAATTATCTTTGGATTGTGTAAGTTTTGTTCTGTTTTTGATCGTTTTTTCCCCTAGTCAGTTAAGACACTCAGATATGAAATGAGTGGTTAGCATGAACTTGATCAAATGCATAGGAATCACTTGTTAAAATGCAGGTTCTGGATCCTAGGACTGAGGGTGGGGCACAAGATTCTGGATTTCTAAGAAACTCCTAGGTGATACCAATGCTGCTGGTCCAAGGACTGAACTCAGGGGAACAAAATAATAGTTGAGAGGAGAAGGAGACGACAGAGGATGAGATGGTTGAATGGCATCACTGACTTAATGGGCAGGAGCTCGAGCAAACTCGGGGAGACAGTGAAAGACAGGGAAACCTGGCATGCTGCAGTCCATGGGGGTCACAAAAAGTCAGACAAGACAGTGACTTTACAACAGTCAAGCTAGCAGGTGACACAGGCTGTGTCCTCCAGAGTCTTATAAGCTGAAAAGCGACAGGAAAAAGTATACAAGTAATTACAGCATAAAAGGCAATGTAATGAAATGTGTAATTAAGGTAAAGTGTCCTAGGGAGTTAGAGATGGAAGTGATCATTTCTGATTGGGAAGGTTGGAAATTTTTTATGGAGAAAGTGATTTTTGAAAGTGGACTTGAAGTTTAGGTTAGTCTGCAGCAGGGGTGGGTAGGATGGTGAAGGCCAATGAGTCAAAAAGCACAGATTCTAGGAAACAAAGAGTATGTCCAGGGAAGAAGCAGCCCATTTGCCTGGGATGGGGAAGATGTGAGATGCAGTTGGAAAGGTAAATAGAAGCGGTGCTATGGACTGTCAGGCAGAGACAGTCTGGACTTAAATCAGACAACAAGAGATTTTGCAACAAAAAAGTAAATTGATCGAGACTATAGTTTAAAGAGATTAATCTAGCATATGTGTAAAGGATGGAGTAGAGTGGGGAGGGACATCATTTTCCAGACAGGGAATGATAAGAGAGATAATGTGATTAAAATCAGCAGCAGGGAGACTAGAGAATAGATTGGATAGAGAAGGGTCAGAAGTTAGACATCAGGGTTTTAATCCTGGATGATTAGAAACATAGTTGCATAATCACCATAAATAGGAAAGTCAAAAGGAGCTCTTACACATGTTTGAACAGGAAAATGACCTGGATGAATATGCAAAGGCCACTGGCAAGAGGCCGTCCTTGTGTTTTCTATCTAAAATATTAATAGCCCCTCAGGCTTCTTACCCTGCTTTGCTTCTTCTCATGATACTTTTTGCTATCTGACATGATTTGTTAAATTTGTGCTAAGTATTGAAAGCCTTGCCCTCAAGGAGCTTATGTGCTTATGAGATTACATTGAACTGAGCATAGGCAGAGCGAGTGGCATATGCAAAGGCCTTGAGGTGAGAACTGCTTGGCACTTTCAAAGAACCTGAACCCGAGTGACCGAAGGCCAGGGTGAGTGAGACGGAGATGAAGTTAGAGCTGGCAAGCCACAGGTAACGAAGAGCCTGGACTTGACAAGGTTTATTTCATTGTAAGTACCTGGAAAGTCACATGAGGGCCTCGGTAGACAGGTGGATTGGAGGATGGCAAGGAAACAGGGAATGGGGGGGGTGGGGGGAACCTGAAGCTGACAAGAGAGGAAGTGATAGTGGTTTGGACTTGAATGGTGGCAGCAGTGTTACAAATATATGAGTTCAAGATGCATGTCTTCTCAAGGCCAGCTGTGTAGGACTTGTAGGTTTCTGATGTGGATGAAGGATAGGGAGGTGGTCTCAGGATAATTCCCAGACTTCTGGCTTGAGCAAGAAAGGAAATGAATATGTTATTCATAGGGACGGGGAGGCACAGAACAGAGTTTTGAAAATGTTGAGTTTAAGGTATACATTCTTTTTTTTTTTTTTTAATCATGGTAAAATACTCCTACAGTTTATCATCTTGATTATTTTTAGGTGTTCAGCTCAGTAGTATTAAGTATCAATGCACACGTGTTGTGCAACCAGTCTCTAGAATTCTTTCCATCTTGTAAAACTGAAACTCCACATTCATTAAACAACTTCCCACTCTTCTTCCCCCGGGGACCTGGCAAACACCATTCTACTTCCTGTCTCTATGAAGCTGATTACTGTCAATACCTCGTGTAAGTGGATTCTAGATACCATACAAGTATTTGTCCTTGTGCCTGATTTCTTTCACTTACCACAGTTTTCCTAAGGTTCATCCATATTGTGGCATATGTCAGAATTTCCTTCTTTTTAAGGCTGAATAATAGTCCACTGAATATATATACATTTTGTTTATTCACATTTGAGTGACTTCCATCTTTTGGTTTTTGTGAATAATGCTGTTATGAACATGGGCATACAAATATCTGTTCAAGTTCCCGCTTTCAATTCTTCGGGTACACACCCAGAAGTTCAGTTGCTGGATTGTGTGGTAATTCTATTTTTAATTTTTTGAGGAACCTCGATACTATTTTCTGCAGTGTCTGCATCATCTTAAATTCTCACCAGTGGTGCACAAGGATTCCAATTTCTCCACATCTTTGCTGACACTTGTTATTTTCGGTTTTTATTCGGTTTTGTTTGTTAAGGTGGTGAAACTTATTTTTAGTAGATCTCTCAGATAGGATGTTGTGTCTTTTCAGATATACAGATCAAGAAGAGATTTGGATCTGAGATATAGGTTCAGATTTAAGCTATCTTCCATCCTTTGCCAACTTGACTTGTAAACATTTTAAGGGCTTAGAGATTCAGTTCAAAGAATTAGATTTGTACTTAAACTCAGAAGTATGTTTGGAGTCAGAGTAGATTAACTTAAAAACATTTCTTTCTCTTCTACTTTCATATTATGTAAAATAATTTACAACTTTACAGTATCATTATCTTTATCATCTTTTGAACCACTTTATAAGGCATCTGATAAATAATTTTGAGGGCAGATGATCTTGACTTCCATTTAAGTCATTTGAGAAACAACATGTTTTGAATCTGTGTGAGATGCTCTTGTCACCAGAAATTTTATCCCAGATCACAAGTATTTGGGTCTATATGTATTGATTACATTTTAAATACCTTCCCAGCCAAAACAAACCATAACCAAGCTCAGGTACTGTGAACATAGATACAGGAAGGTATGATATATTGGGGACCAATGCTGTAACAGTATGAGATCCAAACAATATGGAGAGTTTTTTCTATTCTTCCAGTGAGTATGTATTCACAAACTATACAACTTAACCTCTTACTGTGTTGCTTTAGAAAGCAATCTTTAAAATGCTTTTTAAAAATTATAATGACATATCCAATGTTTGCAGCTGTAAAGTCAGACTCCCAAGAATAATTACTAGCTAAATCTGTTTTCTTCCTTTAAAAGAAAAAACAATCTTTTTAGGTGACTTTTGTAAGTATTCAAGAACTAGCTTTGACGGAGGTGGTTTCAAGAGAGTATGTTTTCCATAGAGAGTACTTTGTTGAGTAAAATTTAAGAGAGCAGCAGTATGGTAAGCTTTCTGTGGACTCAGAAATTAAGGGAACTCGGTCTTTGGTGCATTGGGAAAAAGCCTTCCCCTTGTATTCAGGGCATACATAGTAAATTATATTTGGCTTTGGAGTGTTCAGTGTAAAGAAGAGTTTCTACACAGTAGAAGTTCTTAAACACTAAAATCGTGATTAAGCCCATTTCTCATAAAGGTTTGTTAAGAAAAATACAAGCTGGATAATATGGTAGTTCTATTTGTTTTTTTTTTTTCTTTGAGGACCTTCCATACTGTTTTCTGCAACGGCTGCATCACTTTACATTCCCACCAACGGTGCACAAGGGTTCCAATTTCTCCACATCCTTGCCAGCACTTGTTATTTTCTGTATTTTTGATAGTAGCTGTCTTCAGTACATCTTCAGCCCTTCCTAGAGGCATGAGAAAGCTTTCAGGGTTCATTCTGACTCTGCAAAGCTGTGATTGGGTAATGCCTCTTATCCCTCACCCGTTTGTCCATCCACTTACCTATTCATTAATTTCAAGTACCTTCTATAGAGAATTTCTAAGAACAATGTAATAGAAAAGCTTTATTTATTTTTATCAGTTTAGGCAACAGAGGGAAGGATAGTAACAAATATTAAATCAAAAATATTTGTATTACCTCAAATACTGGACAAATCCATATTGAAAGTTTTTAACCAAATCTCATAGATTGGACTTAAGGAATTTCATTATATTTTAAGACTCAAAGCCCGATGATATGTTTCTGCAGTGCTAATTTGGGTGAGGAAGACAGGGCTCTAAATAAGCAGCCTTCATGTGTAACCTGGAAGGAGTATATGTATTTAATTGCCAGCAGGTCATTTATCTACTCATCCACTCATCCTTTCATTTATTTTTACCCTCATCAACTTAATACAGCGTTATCAATACTCATGAGCATGCCCTTTACTCATAGCATAGCATATGCTTTGAGCATAGAAGAGAATTGGGTAAAAGTAAGTACTGCAAAAGACCTTCCTCTTACCTTTAAGTTTCAAGCTTTGTATGCTACTGAGGCCCACTGGACTGAGTCCATCGCCTTGACTCCACTACAACAAATACTGGTATTACTTATTTCACAGCTCTGACCTGGGAATTGCAAGAGATTTACCAACATTAACTTATCAATCCTCCTAACACTTCTGAACAAGACATCAGGATTCTTGAACTCAGCATAAAAATGGGTTCTGTGGAATGGCCTAGCCACTACCATTAAATAAGGAGGGAGGAGGGGAATTAAAGCTAAAATCCTCCATTTCTAAACTACTTCTTGGTGGCCTGACCTGCACACACACACACACACAGTCTTATTTTCTGGAAATTAAAAAGGGGTGGGCAAACATTAACACTGCTCTTGTAAAAATATTCAACGAGACCATACTAGAAAAAAATCATTAGAACCCCAAAAGACCATTTTCCTTAAAACACTTTCTCCACTGGATTTGGTTCTTTATAAAATGATGAACTTAAAAATGATACAGCCTGCTTGCTGTCACCCAAAAGATGAATCACAGCATGTGAACAAATGAAAACAAATCTCTAGCTAAAAGGCCCAACCTCTCTGTTACCCTGGAAATAATAGTTCTCATTTTTCCAGGGCTTCCGATGGCCTTCCAGTCCTGTGCAACCAGTTTATAATAAACTCTGATGCCAAGATTTTTCAGTCATTTCCCTGCCAAAACCATGATGCTTTCAGCCTGGGAGTAGGCACTGTCCCACGGATGAAGGGAAAAGGAGAACCACAAAAAAAAGGATTATTTCTTCCAGGAGGAAATGGGATAGCATTCCTCCTTGGGACAGCATTCATCATGCCTGGGTCTGTGGAGGCTTTTATGAGAAAGCAGAGATTTTTTATAACTCACTTAGTCTGGCAAGTGAAGCAACACTGAAATTCCTTAAATGTCTAAAAGATAGGAGCATAACAGTTTGTTCTCCGTCATCTGAAGTTATCACCAAGACCCTAATTTGCTTTGCCCCTGACCATGCTTTTGGAATAAGGGCCTCGTGATAACGCCCATGGATCGGTTATAATACAATATTTCAGGGAATTTAAGTACTTGGTAAGCAGTCAGCTGCAGTTTTGTTAAGGAATGAAGCCTGCTTTTTCAGCAAATCTGGCTCGTGTTCGTATTAAATGCCACCCTCCTCCCCCCGCCTTTTTTGGAAGGGGTACTCTCCAGACCTCATTCCTGACTGCAGCTTCCTATTTTAGAAGGCTGTAGATGCCCTTCTCCCTTCCGATGAAGCCCAAAGGCGTTCTTTACCTTATTGACTTTTATAAGATTGGGGATGCCCAGCCTAACCTAATGATAGAAACTCAAAAATAGGACTGATACCAGCACCCCAGGCACACCTGATAGAAGGACCTATTCCACGCTCTTTACTCAACTTCTTGGTGAAAAAAAAGTCTGGTGGCATTGGTGCTGGCTGGTTAAACTTGATACATGGTAGGCTTACTGATGAGTCAAGGTTGGCATCTGGGTTACTGATGTGTTTGCCGTGTTCGCTGTGAGGACTGGTGGCCCACCCTTGTGTGTTTCAAGGTATCCAGGCTGATCACAGCTGAGAGAGAGAACTATATAGATGGTATCTGGCTGGGTTTTGGCCCCTCACTCAGTGGTCTAGGTATACATAGCTGATATGAAGTGGAAAGCAGTAACTGTGATCCAAGTTGGGAAATAGAACTAGAGCCACAAAAGCTACAGAAGTGGAAGTGGGGGAGGTGAACACAGGAAGAGGTGGGCTCTTGCCCTCATCTAGCACCTCAACCAGCCGTGCAAAGTGGTTCGTACTTGAACTCTTCCCCTAGAGGACTCTTGGCGAGGTCAGAGAGCTGTTGAATGCCAGTGCAGGAAAGAATTCAGGATTGGCTTAACACAGTTTGAATTTTAATTTGCCCTGTGTAATTCACACATGATGAACCGGAGGCCAAGCAGTGGAGACTTTTATGGGGTAGCAGTTAGCATGCGGTTCCAGCCTGGCGTCCAGGTCACCCGCTGGCTTCTGTCAGCCACTAAAATGACTTGTCACCCTTTTTAAGTCTTTTCTACTTTGCTTTGCTTTGTAGTCCTCTGACTGTAAGATCGGAGATATGACCATGTTCATGCAAGCATTTTAAACTAAAAGTCTCTGTTCAAAAGTAAAATATGTACCAGTTTTCTCTAATTTCTCTGATCCTCTGGTGATAAGATGCATGATAGATGTAATGATTAGTTTCCTAGGGGAATAAAAGAAATGCTATCACTTTTTTTATGACCTCATGAGGTTATAAAACAAGTCCCAAGTTCAGAGGTGTTAAAATATGGGAAATAAAACTGCATGGGTATCACAGACAAGCTCGGTGATAGCCATAGGCTCTTGGGCCCGGATGTACCTGCTCCTTAAAGGTGTACTTTCCGTGGAGCCCCAGACAGTCCTGGGGTGCAGACGGACTCCTAACAGTTCATGTTAATAGGGATCAGTGAGGGATTAAGGAAAAAAAATCCAAAGTATTCATTTCTAGCAACCTAAACTGGTAGCTAGTAGCTAAGCTGGTAACTAGGAGTTTCACTGACCATATGTCTTAACCACATTGACCACATTTCTCACTAAAGAAGGTCCCAAGTGTGGATGAGAAGGAGTGAGAGATACAGCAGGTGGGGGGCAAAGGGGAAGTGAAGAAGCTGGGTATTCCACACCCTAGATCATTAAAGTACATTATCAAGAGGTTTTTAAAATAACATACTTATGTACAGAATTTCAGTTTTGCAAAATGAAGCATTCTGAAGATGGACGATGGTCGTGGTTCTATGCAGTGTGAATGTACCTCATGCCGCTGACAGGTTAGACTAAACGTGGGGAGCAAACAGCGTGGTGCATAATGTGTGCAGTGAACAGTCGGCATGATGACTTGAGGGCGTATCATGGGACTGGTGGATAGTGAGGTCATAAGTCTGTGAAATAAAGGAGCAAAGTGTAGAGGGTTCATTATGCCCTGATAAGGAGCTCAGACCCCTCAGACCAGTGGCCTAAGATTTTCTCAAAGCCCCCCAGACCCCCATGGGGCTGCCTCCAGAAGTCCTTGGTGGTGATCAGGGGATGTGTAAGGAATGGAGAAACCAGCAGGTCACTATGAATAGTCTGAATTTAATTTGTTTTTTTGAGTTAGATTTCTATATAAAATTTCATTTGAAGGTAGGGTTCTGATTAAAAAAAGAACACTTTTGAAAATCACTGATGGTGATGAGAAATACCCCAAAATGATAAAAGTTGGTGACAAAAATTAGTATTCAGAATTCAGAGTGATGAACATGTTTTCTCCATGTCTGAACCTCACCTGGCAGCACTTTGCACTTGATATTCAGTAAAATGTTCACTGGGACTGTTTTAGGGATGTGACTTGTATGCTATGTCTAGAAGGGTGAATTTAAATAACATACTGCTCGGTAACTCAAAAGGAATTTGTAGAAATATAAATGCACTTTCCCCTTATTCTCTTTTTTCTTATGTAAAATTGTACTGGAGTAATTTCTTTTAGCTGAGTTTCCTGTCTGTTTTAGAGACATTAGCTTTTATAATTTGATGCCTTGGACCCAGCTGACAATCTGATTCTGTATGTGGGATTGAATTTAGTGGAAAATAATAGTTAATTGTATTTTTTTTAATGCTTACAATGATATTCCGGGCAAGTTTTGTTTCTTTATGGACGATAGCCAGATCCCTACTGTTTTTCAATTTGTTTAAACGCAACAGCTTATACAACATATGTACATGTTCAGTTGAAGATAAAGGATATCATTATTTTTAGCCGATTACAAAGAAAACCACATTTTCTCTTAAATCTCTTGATATAAAGTAATTTGAACACAATTTCTGCACAAATCATTTTCAAGAGATTGGCTGTCAAGTGTATTTTTTAAAGTAGCACTCTCCTAAGAGCCAATGAGACTTTGCAAATTTAGATATATTCTAAGCCTGGGATGTGGTTGAAAATGTCAGTTTTTAAACAGCGCTTTGAGAAGTAGTTAGCTTAAAAGTGTAGCAATTCAGAGCATACAAAGAATGATTTTGAAGAGTAAAGTCTTGATACACTGGAAAGAAACTTGACAGATTCACTACAATTAAGAGACAAGCAGCTACGACTCCCACTTGTGAAAAACTTTTTCTCATCTAGCCAACTTCTGACACTGGCCTAAGAAAACCTCCGGTAAATTCTTATTCCTTTACAGCTCCAAGTTTGTTGTATAGAAACTCTCCCAATTTCCTTATGTAGTAATAACAGATACAGAATAATAACTTTGGAGCCCACTGCCCCTAGTCTGAAGGATGAATAAATTAGATCTATGAAAAATGATCAGACTGAAATGTGTTTTTCTACAGGCCTGTGTGTATGTGCACACACATTCACGCGTAGACCCACACATTTGTTTGAGTGCACCAGTTAGAAAAAGGAGGAAAAAGTAACTTGAAACTCACTTCTCAGCTTCTCCCTCCATAACCAATATGTTTTTATCAATTCTGACTTTTTTCTATTGTGGTGGAAAGGTTTGTGAATGTGCCCTGTGCTTTGATAGACAAGGCAAACTTATGTTGCTATTGTGTCTTCTCTGCTATAAGAATCTAAATATTTAAGTATTGGTGTTTTTGCCTGATATTCTTGACTCTTGTGGTTTTCAGCTGCTTGAGCTTTGTAATCATATGTAGGCATGAGATTAAATTCACAAGTGAACCAAGTGTTTCCTCCGTGCTTGTTATTTCTGTACTGCATTAAAGGTGTTTCATGGCGTGTTGCCAGTCTTATCCTACACTGGGAAAAGAGCTGCTGTTCCCCCATCATCTCTGGAAACTTTACCCAGTTATTACAGTTCGGAAGTCATGTCACACCGTCCTGAAGTCAGACATACCCCTGAGGCCCACTTCCCTTCTGTGGACACACACACTCACACACCCACACATCCTCACACACCCATGTACATACAACAGAGAAAGAGAAGTAAATCACGGAGGCAGCGCCCACTGTTATTTTCAGTGAGTACATATATCCTGCAAGGTGAATACTGGATGCAAGATGTAAAGCTGCTGTTTCCCCTGTGGGCCCTGGTACCGAATGATGTGACCACATCCGTAACTTCCACCCCCTTGAAAATGACTGAGAGAGAGGACATAAAGGATACAGACTTTTGGTTGGAAAGAATTGCACTGAAATCCCTTCTCTGCCACTTCAGATATTGTGATCTGGGGCTGTTGCTTAATCTGTCGGCATGTGATTCCCCAACAATCATGGAGAATAATAATAACGGAAGCCCTCCTTGTCTGTGGCTTTTACAAAGATTAAATGAGAGCAAATACAGAGAACTGTTTTTGTTAGTTTTAATCTGCAACTATAAAACTTGAAAAAAAATAGATGAATGTGTATCCCTAACTGCCTGCAAGCAGTGGGAAGTGGCTGGAAGAGCGGGCTCTGAGACCCAGAGGAGTACGTAGCAACCCCAGGTGCCTGACTGCAGGACACTGGCTTCCCCCTGGCTTGCACATCAGAATCCTGTTGCCTGGACTGCACCCCAGATCAGTTAAGTGAAGATCTCTGCTGGGGGTTCCCAGGCAGCAGTATTTTTAGAGCTTCCTAGGTGATCTCAATGTGCAGCCAAGCTTGAGAAACGATGTTTCAGAGGGATTTGAAAGTCTCCAGTTCCCCTACAGACCGAATGGACGATGTCCAGACTGCCACAACCTATATTTCATTCTTTTGGCTTAACAAAACAAGGACTTGAGCATCATGCAAAAAGAATATTATATCTGTCCCTGATGGCTCAGACAGTAAAGAATCCACCTGTAGTGCAGGAGACCCAGGTTCAATCCCTGGGTCGGGATGGTCCCCTGGAGAAGGAAATGGCTACTCACTCCAGTATTCTCCATGGATAGAGGAGCCTGGCAGGCTACCGTTCATGGGGTTGCAAAGAGTCAGACATGACTGAGTGACTAACACACAGCACAACAAAACAAGGACTTGAACATCATGTTGAAAGAATATTATATCTGACTCAGTGTGAATTCACTTAAGTTCTCTGCAAGGAGCCAATATTAATAGGCAGGTATTGGGGTGGTAATAGGAACAGAGATCTCTAGATCTCTGAATCTAGAGAAGACAGAAGCAGCTCACTAGAGCTGAAGAAACAGGTGACAAATGGAATAAAAATAATGGAAAACCCAGCAATTTCAAGCTACTTGTTGCTTTTGGAAATTGGTCCTTGCCAAAGCACCATCCAAGAACTGATTGACTTCCTGGAAAGCTCAGGATTATGGCCCTAGGGAGTCAAGTTTCTTGAAAACTTGCTATATCTTCAGAATGTGGGTTGGGGAAGACAAGTTTATTCACTTACCTTCTCTGTAACCAAAAGTCAGTTAAGGAAATTTGCAAAACGACTTATTTTTTAAAGAAAAAAAAAAAACTTGAAGGAACTAAAATCACTCCATATTCAAATCTCTGTGACCTTTATTCAACTAGGGGTGCTGGGAAAGCTGGAAAAACACATGGGATCCATGCAAAAGAATGAAGTTAGACTCAACACCATGTGCAAAAAATTAGTCCTATTTAAGTTGTTAATCCATTTATTTAAAGTATATAACTTAGAATAAAACATAGGGATAGATCTTTGTGACTTTGGATTTGATAATGGGTTCTTAGACTAAAAACACAAGTAAAATAAGAAAATAAATTGGACTTCATAAAAAGAAAGCAAACTCATGTGAATCAAAGGACACTATGAAGAAAGTCAAGAGACAACCCACAAATGGGAGAAAATACTTGCAAATCATGTATTTGATAACAAAGTCTAGTTTCTGGAATAGATCAAGACCTCTTAGAACTGCATAACCAAAACACAACTCAATTTTAAAATGGACAAAGGACTTGAATAGACATTTCTCCAAAAGCAAAAGTGTTAGTCATTCAGTCGTGTCTGACTCTTTGCGACCCTGTGGACTGTAGCCCACCAGGCTTCTCTGTCCATGGGGTTCTCAGGCAAGAATACTAGAGTGGGTAGCCATTCCCTTCTCCAGGGGATCATCCCGACCCAGGGATCAAACTGGGATCTCCTACATTGCAGGCAGATTCTTTATTGTCTGAGCCATGAGGGCAGCCCCATTTCTCCAAAGAAGAAATACAAATGATCAATAAGCATGTTCAAAAGATGCCCAACATCTTTAGTGGCTAGAGAAATGCAAATAAAAACCACAATGAGATACCGCTGTCCATCAAGATGGCCATGATAAAAAGTTAAGAAAATAACAAATATTGGCAAGGATATAGAGAGATTGGAACCCTCATCCACTGCTTTAAAACTGTGTAGACACTATGGAAAACAGTTTGGCAGTTTCTCAAAAGGTTGCAGAATGACCGTGGCCCGGGAGTGCCACTTCTAGGTATGTACCCAAGAGAACTGAAAACAGGCGTTCAAACAAAAACATGTACGGGAATGTTCATAGCAGCATTCTTCATAATGACCAGAAAGTGGAAACAACCCAAATGTCCATCAACTGATGAATGGGTAAACAAAATATGGTATATACATGCAGTGTAGCCAATATTTAGCCAAAAAAGGAATTTAGTGCTGATCCATGTAACAACATGGATGAATCCTCAAAATGTTACGCACAGTGAAAGAAGCCAGACACCAAAGGCCACGTATTGTCTGATTCTGTTTAGATGCGATATCCAGAACAGGCAAATCCGTAGACACAGAAAGCAAGTCAGTGGTTGCCAGGGGCTGGGAGGAGGAGGGAATGGGGAGTGACTGCCTTATGGCTATTGGAGGGTGATGAAAATCTTTCGGAATTAGATCATGGTGATGGTTGCACAACAGCATGAGTGTAGTAAAAAACCACTGAATTGTTCCCTTTAAAAATGATTAAAATTGCAAATATTATGTGAATTTTACCTCAGTTAAAAACTATCTCTCTGACCCCATCTGTTCTTCAATTTTGCACTTTTGATTGTAAACCAACACCTTGGTGGTGGTGATGGTTTAGTTGCTAGGTCATGGCCGACCTCATGAACTGAAGCCCGCCAGGCTCCTCTGTCCATGGAATTTCCCAGGCAACAGTACTGGAGTGGGTTGGCTTTTCCATCTCCAGGGGATCTTCCTGACTCAGGGATTGAACCCAGGTCTCTGCCTTACAGGCAGTTTCTTTACCAACTGAGCTACCTGGGAAGCCCAAATCTGGTAGCCCAAGCTTAGCTGTTACTGAAGGGTCTTTTTCCATCAGTTATCCTTTGTAATTCCGCTCTCATCCTATACTTTTCCCCCTCCAATGTCAGCTTCTGCAGGGACCAGAACACAGGTCTTCACTTCTTACCAGGATCTCATTCATCACTCCTCAAGCTCTGGTCCCCAGCAGAGCCAGTAGAAATACAGCAGCCATGTACAAGGTTCCTCTGCCGATTCCACACTCCACCTGGGAAGTTCTGCATCTGCTCACCCCCACCTGGCAGCTCGGGTGCCTCCTGCTTTGCCCATGAGGCCTTCCAGTTTCCAAAACTGGAAACTAGGTTTCAATGGACTCATCCCCCACAGCATCGCCACAGAATGTAAGCTCTTAGGGACAGATGGGAAAACCCTCATAACCTTTCCTGGCAGGCCCTTGGTGACTCCTGCAAGCTCAGTACAGTGAAAGTCACAGGTAGGAAAATGTAAATTTGTATGAGAAGATCTAAGGCTGTTACTCACAGAGCTTAAGTCCTTTTCATTCTAGATAATAGCTCTGATAGCCTTGGAGGTTGATCTCAGAGCTTATAGAGTGGTCTAAAAGTGGAAGGAAGCTGTATTCAACATTCTCTTAATTTCTTTCTCCCCCTTTCCTCCCCTCCCCACATTCTTTTTCTGCTGGGGTCAGCAGAAATGGGAATCTTTCTTTTTTTTTTCCTTTCTAGATCAGTATTATTATGATTCTGATTATACTGAAAGACCTGTATGGGAGGAATGCTGCGATCTGAATTAAAAATAGCATTTTCTGTCCTCCCACACACAGCACTTGAGTGCTCTGAATGCCTTTTATAAATGCAGACTTTCTGCCTGGCTAGATAAAAGAAGCTGTCACTTCATTTCCATAACGAAGTCATTCCCAGGAGAATTCCATTGTTTTAGCAATAGAATTTTTGTAAAAGGCCTCTTATTTTGCCTGAAAAAGGTAACAAAAATGAACTTCGGAGAGCTCATTCGACAAAACAATTAAGGAGCGAGAGATTTTTCTCCTCTTTTGATATGTGAGGAGTTCTAAGTGTAAGAATCCCCTGAGCCATGGTATTAGGATAAACCCATAAACCTGGCAGATGAAGGTGGTGGGAGAATGTTACTTTTTCTTCTAGAAGGAGTGGAGGTGCACCACTCCCTAGCATGTGGGTTCCAGAGGCGTGCGTCCAAGTGTTGTTAATTATTTATTTTTTAATATTTGTTATTTATTTTATCTGGCCGTGCCAGGTCTTAGTTATGACACGCGGGATCTTTAGTTGTGGCATGTGGGATCTAGTTCCCTGCTGCTGCTAAGTCGCTTCAGTTGTGTCCGACTCTGTGCGACCCCATAGATGGCAGCCTACCAGGCTCCCCGTCCCTGGGATTCTCCAGGCAAGAACACTGGAGTGGGGTGCCATTGCCTTCTCCGAGGCCAGGGATCAAACCCAGGACGCTCCCTGCACTGGGAGCCCAGAGTCTTAGCCACTGGACCACCAGGGACGTCCCCAGGTGTTGCTACTTCTAAAGAGTTTTAAGTATTTGTTTTTAAAGAGATGTAGGACACTTTGGAGAGGCAGTGGCAACCCACTCCAGTACTCCTGCCTGGAAAATCCCATGGATGGAGGAGCCTGGTGGGCTGCAGTCCATGGGGTCACGAAGAGTCAGACACGACTGAGCAACTTCACTTTCACTTTTCACTTTCATGCATTGGAGAAGGAAATGGCAACCCTCTCCAGTGTTCTTGCCTGGAGAATCCCAGGGACGGGGGAGCCTGGAGGGTTGCCGTCTATGGGGTCGCACAGAGTCGGACACGGCTGAAGCGACTTAGCAGCAGCAGCAGCAGGACACTTTTAAGATGCTCATTATATATGGAAATTCCTTGTAGTTTTTCATAAAATGTGGTCATCTGTTATAGGACTCTGAAAGCCAACTGTGGCTGTATCTTGCTGGGGTTGCTGGGGTCCTGTTGCTTAGAAAAGAATAGTTGATGTTGCCCCTTATTTGACATTGTAGCAAGTGGAATTGTCACTGAGTCCAAGCTCCTAGTGCTCCCTAGGCAACAGGCCAATAAATTCAGACATGAGTTGTTGGGGAAAGGAGTAGTTACTTTGATATTCAGAGAACTGGCAGATGGAGAGGATGGTGGACTCCTGTCCCAAAGAAGCATCTTGACTGAGTTAGAATTCAGACTTCTTTTACACTAAAAAGGGAGGAAGTAAAGTCAAACATTTCCTGGTTTAGGTCAGCCTCTGGAGGGGAGGTGTTAATTTTGTGCTTTCTGTAGTCATTCACAGGAGGACCTGGTCTGGCTGTTTCATGTAGCTAAACAAAAGTTATCTTAGCTAAATGCTCATTACCTGGGGGGAGGCAGGATTCTCTGGGATGGCCCATTAGGTATATTTTAAGCTTATAGGCAACACATCTTTAGTGATTTACTTGTAGTAAAACATAAAGGTTCTTCCTGGATGGACCTAGAGATTGTCATTCTGATGGAAGTAAGTCAGACAGAGAAGGGGAAACATCATATGGCCTCAGTTATACGTGGACTCTAAAAAGACATGATACAAATGTACTTATTTACACAACAGAAACAGACTCATTTAGAGAATAAACTTATGGTTGGCAGGGAAGGGGGAAGGATGGAGGGAAGGGATAGTTAGGGAGTTTGGAATGGACCTATATACACTGCTGTATTTAAAATGGATAACCAACAAAGACCTCCTGTATAACACAGGGAACTCTGTTCCTTGTTATATGAAAACCTGGATGGGAGGGGAGTTTGGAAGAGAGTAGATACATATATATATATATACATATGTATGTATGGCTGAATCCCTTTGCTGTCCACCTGAAACTATCACAACATTGCTAATCAGCTATACCCCAATACAAAATGAAAAGTGTTTTAAAAAAATACAAAGGTCCTTCCCAGTTACAGCATAGGAGGTACTTTGTTATACAACATTACTCGTAACTAGTTGAAGCAGGCATGTGTCTGTGTGTGCATGCTTTTTCCTACCCTCCACGCAACAAATCTTTCCTCCAAATCCCGTATCAAATCTTCAACTCCATGTTAATAAAAAGAAAAGGATAATTGTGTTTATTGGTACTTTCTTGGCACCAAGTAACCCACATCAAAGTCTACCAGCCTTTGGTGTTTCAACAGGTAATCCCCAGATTTAATGCCAAGTGGCATTTCTGTTCCATGGTGTCTCAGATGAACCCACTGAAATCTCAGTTTTAAGCTAGCATAGTTTTATTAAGCTTCCTCCCAAAGAAGAGGTTTTCAACAGCATCTTTGTCAAGAAGTACCTCTGTTCTGATTGCATCAGAGACTTGTGAAAAAAAGAGGTTAATATATAGTCATTGTATCTCTTGGCTTTTAATTTAAGAAAATGGACAAAAAGTAGGCAAAGGAGGTTGATTTTAATGTAATTATGGAAATCCTATTGATCCAAACATTATGCAAAGTTGGATAGTTAAACTTGCTGATTTTGAATTTGGGGAAATCTGTTTCACAAAAAAAGTCTTTGAATAGCCTTTAATCATGTAACAATACCACAACTTTTATTGGTTTATTTTTTACTTTTTATTCTATATTGAGGTATAGCCTATTAACAAATACAATGAAGGGACTCAGCCATATGTAGACGTGTATCCAAAGCATGGTTGGAGGTCCTAGTTGGAACTTTGCTTTTGCGTAAAAACATTTCATTAAATGAAATTAAATGAAAAGGAAGTCATGGCTTTGATAGGGTGCTTCTAAAATTTTAATACCTGTGGTGAATTCTGTTCCTTGTTTCTGTCCTAAAGGATGGGGCTGGAGAGTGTATGCAAATTCTGTCTTGTCATTTTACTATGACTTACCATTTGGTGTTTTTAGAAGTCAGGCCAGATAAAATAGTTGACGGTACTATCTTACTACTCTTAATGTTATGGTGAGAAGAGAATGAGAGCAACATCTTGGAATTTTTTTTCTTGAGATTTTTACTGATTTTGTTATTAAAAGGAGAGAATTTGTTATTAAATATTAATATTTATTAAATAATATTTGTTATTAAAATAGAGCAGAAACAGAAAGAAATGTAAAGCCAGGGGGAACTCTTCACAATAGCTACTCAGGGACCATAACAGCTCATAGTTTCTGAAAAAAGTGAAGGTGAAAGTTGCTCAGTCATGTCTGACTCTTTGCAACCCCATGGACTATACAGTCCAAGGAATTCTCCAGGCCAGAATACTGGAGTGGGTAGCCTTTCCCTTTTCCAGAGGATCTTCCCAACCCAGGGATCAAACCCAGGTCTCCCTTATTGCAGGCAGATTCTTTACCAGCTGAGCCACAAGGGAAGCCCAGGAATACTGGAGTGGGTAGCCTATTCCTTCTCCAGTGGATCTTCCTGACCCAGGAATCTAGCTGGGGTCTCCTGCGTTGCTTGCAGATTCTTTACCAGTTAAGCTACCAGGGAAGCCCATGGTTTATAAATGGTTATAAGTGATCAAGACATGAAACAGGTTCTGTCCCTGCCTTTGCCATTTTTATCAGGCACTTTTGCAGCATGCACCCAGACTTCTCACTGACCTTCTCCAGCAGGTGTGAATAGAACCCTCCTCCTGGGAGAAGGTGTGTGATGGCTCTTGGCAGCCTGAAAGGGACCTGCAACCCAGGGGGTGCGGAGCCGTAGTATGGTCTTTAAGTGTCTTCATCTAGATTGTTCTGTCTCCTGGGCCACAGTGCCTTCTGTTGGGTCTTAGCAACCCCCTTTGAAAGCAGAGTATTAGACAAATAAGGTTGGGGAGGAATTGTCAATAAGGAGCACATGCCATCTTGATCTTTAAAATCCTAATTTCCTCGAGACATCATTCTACGGCTGTTCAGTGAAGATTATGTATTTCTCATATTTTTTTTGCCTTTACTTCTTGATATGCAGACATACGTTTCTCTGGATGCATAATTGTATTTCTCAATAAACTTTGCTGTATAACAGTACGGAGATATAACCAGCATACAAATACAGACACCTGCCAGGTCTGTATGTGTGTGGATAGAGCCTTACCTTTTGTGATAAGCTGTGCTAATCCTAGGAAACAGTGGCATGGATCAAGATGAGTTTTTTGGCTCTTTTCTAAGTTTCATCGTGGGTTTTTTCCCAGCATGTTTCTCTCTCTGATTATGTGTCCTTTCGGTGGATGCTAATTTTAGTTTTCATTACCTAAGCACCAGCCAGATAATATCAGGGAGATTGTCCACAAGATATTGCCTGCTAGATATTCATGGACTGCCAGTTTGGAAAAGGATTTTACAATGGATAAGTCAAACAAATTATTGATTGGTTGATTGAAAAGGATGGCATGATGTGATGAATGAGTCATATTCTTCAGAATACCCTAGGTTTGAGCTACAATCAACTCCCTGTAGTTCTACTTGAAATCTGACTGGACGCCTATACTCTCGGGGAAGTTCTGTTGCTGTCCCTGGGGAAGGGGAGCATTGGGGGTCCCCCACGACCGCCATAGATGCTCCTTTGTGAGCAGGGTGCAGACAGAAGCTCTGGACCTGCTAGTCTGAGCTTACCCAGAAGAGGCATTTCTGAACTCTGTAGTCAGTAGCTGTTCCTCTTCTTCCCTCAGGATGAAAATACCAAGAGAGTCAGCCTTTAGTCCTGAGTTGGGAAAAGAGGCTCTGTGGTTGATTGACGGAGCAGTTTCCATATTGGTTTATGCCGTGACTTTTCTCCAAGTCAACCAGAAAGGAGCTCACAGAGTGAGGAGACTTGAGGACATGTCAGAGGAAAAGAAAAATGCCACATTCTCAGTTAAGTCACCCAGTATGTGTCAAAGGCTTACCATTGGCAAAGGCATTAGCCTACCCACCTTCTTAGAGTTCACTACAGTCTGTCTAGAGAAATGGTGCCTGTTTGAGGATAAAGAATAAAACGGCTAGTATCCTCAGGAAAAGAAATCAAAACCATAGGAGTTCTCCTCCAAAACCAAACAAAAAATACTTCTGATGGAGAAAGTTGTAGCACAGGAGGATGTAAAGGAAAAAGTGATGGAAGAAGTAGGACTTGAGTGGGTCTTGGTAGGTATGCCTTTGATTCTCACTTGCAGGTTGTAAGACTGAGACCCTCACTCTAATGCTGGTGATGGGATGAGCATCATACTTGGCTCCTGGTGTCCATCTCGAGTTTCTTGCCACACGAAGTTTCCCCCTCTCCCTCAGTGTGATCTTTCGTGGTTTGAATCTCATTGCTGGAAGAGCCTGTTCTTTTGAAGGGCTCTCCTGATTAGGTCAGGCCCACCAAGGACGGGCTTTCTGTTTTAAGGTCAGTTGATTTAGGGCCTTAATTTTATTTGCAAAATCCTTCACAGCAGCACCACCCAGATTGTGTTTGATTAAATAACTAGGAGAGGGTACATGTGCACTAGGGGGCCAGGCAGTCTTGAGGGCTACTTTTGAATTTTGTCTGTCACAGCACAACTAAAACATCCAGGGATGGATCTGACTTTTGGCGTGGCCACATCCAAGGTAACTCACTATCACCAGGACTCAGACGTCCTGGCTTTCAACCTCGTTCCATACTGCAGAGCTTCATCCTCATGTGGGCTTCACTGGTGGTAAAAACAGGTCTGTGAGTAGACCATGTTTCCTGATTCCTCTTAGTTCCAGTCAGTCGGAGAGGGCCTTTGGTTCATGCCCATCCCTACCTAGATCCAGTCATCATCACAAGAGGGATATGTATTCTGATTCTCCAAGCCTAGATCACGTGCCTGTCTTTTTATTTATTTAAAATTTATTAAAGTATAGTTGATTCACAGTGTTAATTTTCTGCTGTATGGCAAAGTGACTCAGTTGTACATATATGTACATTCTTTTTATACACATATTCCAGGCCAGAATACTGGAGTGAGCAACCTTTCCCTTCTCCAGGGGATCTTCCCAACCTAGGAATCGAACCCAGGTCTCCTGCATTGCAGGCGGATTCTTTACCAACTGAGCTATCAGAGAAGCCCAAGAATACTGGAGTGGGTAGCCTATCCCTTCTCCAGCAGATCTTCTCAACCCAGGAATCGAACTGGGGTCTCCTGCATTGCAGGTGGATTCTTAACTGAGCTATCAGGGATGCCCATAGTTGAGTCACAGTGTTGTAATTTTCTGCTGTATGGCAAAGTGACTCAGTTGTACATATATGTATATTCTTTTTAATATTCTTTCCCATTATGATTTATCACAGGATATTGAATATAGTTCCCTGTGCTATACAATAGAACCTTGTTGTTTATCCTATATATGATAGTTTGCATATGCCCATCTCTGGACCCCGGAGAAGGCAATGGCACCCCACTCCAGTACTCTTGCCTGGAAAATCCCCCTGCAGTCCATGGGGTCGCTAAGAGTCGGACACGACTGAGCAACTTCACTTTCACTTTTCATTTTCATGCATTGGAGGAGGAAATGGCAACCCACTCCAGTGTTCTTGCCTAGAGAATCTCAAGGACAGGGGAGCCTGGTGGGCTGCCGTCTATGGGGTCGCACAGAGTCAGACACGACTGAAGTGACTTAGCATAGCATAGCATAGCATCTCTGGACCCAAGGCATGAGGTTGACCAAGCCCAAATAACAAAGAAAGTGAGGTAAAGGTCGTATTCTAGAAAGATTGCTGTTTAGGAAAAGTTCTAGTCCTAAATAAAATGAAATTTTACAGAACTCCTTTATCAAGCATTATAAGAAAGTCAATCAGGAAAAGGCCACTACATTTAGAAGACAGGAAAACATTCCTGACCTTTAAAAGAGAAGTTTACTTTTTAAAGTGTTGAAATCAAACTCTACGGGTTTAAGAGGTACCTGATGAAATACAGTGTGGAATTTATACTACACTTTAACATGTTTTATGGTGAATAGGGGAGAAGTGACAGCCATTTGGAAATGTATCAGAGTCTGGGGATGATTGAGTGTGTTTGTAAGCTGTGAAGAAGTTTTTGGTAGAGAGAGGACTGAAGGAGAGACAGAGGGCAGAATTGACCCCAACAGGACCTGAGCCAGTAGGAGACAAAGAGCCCCCAAAATTTTCCCAGATTTTAAAGTGGTATGGGATTTTGGGGTGGTTTGGTCATTTGTCACTTCTGTGGAATAAACAGGTATCATTCCTTCCAACGTAATCATCTTATAGTGATTAAATTTACTAGAACAATCCTTAGTCTCTGTCCGGCTATGTAATTGACAGAAAGACTTAGGCTTAGAGTAGTGATTCTCAAAGCCTCGTCCTTGGACCAGCAGCATTAACATTACCTGGGAACTTGGTAAACATGCAGGTTCTCTGGCCTCACCCCAGACCTACTGGATCAGAAATTTGGGGAGTGGGACCCAGAGACACAGTTTCACAAGCTCTCCAGGTGTTTCTGATAGCACTTCAAGTCTGAGAACCACTGCCTCAGAGCGTGCTCATCTCTCCTTCATATACCACGAGGGTTTCCATAATGATGGCTTTTGAGAAGCTAGGAAAATCGAGGATAAAGGCTCCTGGTGGTGGGGGAGGGGACTGCACGTCTTGAAAGGCGATGGCAACTGTTCAAAAGCCATTAGTGACTAAAAATAGAATAGACTTGAATAGAAGAGAGAAGGGTACGTTATAATTTAATTGTTCTCAGGTTCACGCAGTGCTTTCATTTTGATGACAGGCACAGAGGACCTCCCAAGTCCCTCCCTGGAGGACAGAGTGAGAAGGGTTGACATTATAGCTGAGAGTGGTGCTTCCTTTGGCGTAAGGATGAAGTCGTAGAACCGGTTTTGGATATGGATTGTTTAATTTAAATTCAGGCTCTTCTCGACACTCCTAGGAGGCTGCAGAAGAAGGGCATGGCAAGGTTTCTTTCATCGAGGAGCTTATAAACTTTCTGAGCCTTTCAAGACTTAAATCAATCCACTGGACTATAAAAAGACAATATACCAAAGTGCTGAATTGAAGAGAACCCGCGGTAGAGGCTGTAAGTGCTGTGGGCAGTCAGGAGGAGGAGAAATTGACATTGTGTCATTTTCATCTCTGGACAGAGGATGAAACTGTCAGCCTGGCATAATTTCCCAGGTCTCATGGCAGAGTTTTAGACAACTTGGCAACTTTTTCTTCTTGCTCATTGTTTTCTTCCCGAATCTGTGAAAGCTTGTCAGAACTACTGAGTCAAAGTAAAGGTTTATATTTCATGACTTTGAACTTGAGAGAATGTTGATATTTGGGTTTATAGGAAAAACCAAATGTGTAGGAGATACTACATTTTATCTGGTGTCTTTAGTGAAAAGAGACTCAAACAGAAGTTTGACTTACTCGTTTCAAACAGACTTTCAAACTTACTCCATTCATGGAAGAACATGAATGAGCCTGTCTGAGGATACCTTCATTGTGTAGATGAAGAAAGCAAATTACTGATTTGCCTTAGTGAAAAAATTAAGCAGTACCAGTTCTGCGATGGTAGGGAACAAGAAAACAGTTCAGATAAACACAATATTTCTGAGGCTTTTTGTTTTTATACACCATGCAGTTCTGGGATGGTAGGGAACAAGAAGACAGTTCAGACGGACACAGTATTTCCGAGGCTTTTTATTTCTATAAACCATGCTGCTTACCTGGGTAAATAAACAGATACCAAACCGAGAACCAAAAGAGAAGGCACTCAGACACTCTAGAAAGTGGGCAAAAATGCCATTTCAGTCCAGGAAAGAAATAATAAAGACGTTGTAATAGTCAAGAGGAAGCCAGCCAGTTTGGAACCTAATAGAAGGTAGTCAGAAGTGTTTTGTTTTGTTTTAAGAAGTTTACATGTAATGTGATCTGATTTTAGCCCTTTGCGGGGTAGTTTCTTAACTCCAGCTGTGGCATGTGGGTATGAAGAGGGAGCTTCACTTTACTTCATTGTGATAATGGGGTTATTTATGATGCCTTAGGAATCCACATTAAGTATGATATCTGTACTGAATGATGTTCCCCTAGCAAAAATTGCTAGCGTTTGTTGCTCTGATGGCCCAATAGTTGAAAAGAAGAATCATTTCCTGTTTCAAGGTATTGACAACGGTTCTGTTGATCATCTTTTGATCAAGGAGACTCATTTGAAATAGCCAGGGGGGAAAAGGATGAAATAACAGAACCTAATAGTACAGGTCTAGTGAGATCGCATAATGCAGAGGCTGTTTCCTCTGCCTAGAAATGTGATGCCGGGTAATTCTTGCTCATCTTTTTCTTCCCTGTTTAAATGTTGTTTTTGTAAGACAGATCTTCCTTCTAAGTGACATAACCCGGTATAGGGTGATTGCAAATTGCAGTGTTTATTTGTCCTTCTTGATGTCTATCTGATTTTTAAATTTTATGCATATGTTAAAAATAACATACTCTGATTTTTTAACATCTGTTCCGCTTGAGGCAATGAGGTCCTTAAAGGCCTGGTCCTTTGTCTGTTTTGTTCACTATTGTGAACAAAGAACCTGTTGGGTATAGTAAGCTCCAAGTAAAAAATGTGTCCCGTGAATGAATGAATAAGAAAGCACTTTGTACACGTGAAACTAATTCAATGTTTTATGTCAATTACAACCTCTATTTTAGAAGAAAGAAAGCACTTTGTAAACTGAATTCACTATAAAAGTCATGGTTAAGTATTTTCATAGAAGACACCTCCTTTCTCTCTTTAATCCTCACTTTTTTCTCTCCAATTTTTTACTTCTTTAAAGGTCTGCTTGTCAGTGTTTTGCCAGTTCCAAACCTAAGATTTGGTATTATTCGTTCTTGCCTTTTTTTTTTAAGATAAGAGATCACATTTTTCCCTCAAAAATATTCTTTACCAACCATGCTAATGCTGGGATTCCAATTTTTGTTCAGTGTGCACTTATGACTTTGAAAGGAAAACATGGCTGGTACTTGTGAATGATTTATTTGGGAAGCAAACAAGATTCTAGAGTAGTATTTAACTTCTATTTCTTGTCATCCCCAAAGCCACTCTCGTACGTCACTCTCTGCAAAAGTACACACGTCAAAATACCTTGAATAATATTGGCCTAGGAGAAGTTGCTCCTGGCCCTGTCTTACAGAAGGGCGGTT
>NW_011494846.1:3125810-3146022 GCF_000754665.1 Bison bison bison | reverse complement strand
TGGGGTGGGGGGAGGGGGAGGCAAGAAATCTAGATTCAAGAAATAATTAATGAGATACTGAGAGTAAACTCAGGTCTTTTCTTTAAAAGCAGCAAACAAACAAAAATCACCCAGCCCTTTCCCAGAAGGGCCTCCACGTGCCACTTCTTTTTTTTCTTTTTAAGATCCTCATTTCTTTTCTTTTTTAATTTATTTTTTATTTAAGGATAATTGCTTTACAGAATTTTGTTGTTTTCTGTCAAACCTCAACATGAATCAGCCATAGGTATACGTATGTCCCCTCCCTTTTGAACCTCCCTCCCATCTCCCGCCCCATGGCACCCCTCTAGATTGATACAATGCCCCTTTTTGAGTTTCTTGAACCATACAGCAAATTCCCATTGTCTATTTTACATATGGCAATTTAAGTTTCCATGTTCCTCTTGCCATACATCTGACCCTCTCCTCCCCTCTCCCCATGTCCATAAAGTCTATCCTCTGTCTTTTTCTCCATTGCTGCCCTGAAAATAAATTCTTTAGTATGTTTTTCTAGATTCCATATATATGTGTTAGAATATGATATTTATCTTTCTTTCTGACTCACTTCACTTTGTATAATAGGTTCTAGGTTCATCCACCTCATCAGAACTGACTCAAATGTGTTCCTTTTATGGCCGAGTAACATTACATTGTGTATATGTACCACAGCTTCTTTATCCATTCATCTGTCGATGGACATCTAGGTTGCTTCCATGTTCTAGCTATTGTAAATTGTGCTGCAATGAACAATGGGATACACCTGTCTTTTCAATTTTGGTTTCCTCAGGGTATATGCCTAGGAGTGGGATTGCTGGGTCATATGGTAGTTTTATTCCTAGTTTTTTAAGGAATCTCCATACTGTCGTCCACAGTGGCTGTGTCAATTTGCATTCCCATCAACAGTGCAAGAGTGTTCCCTTTTCTCCTCACCGTCTCCAGCATTTATTGTTTGTAGACTTTTTGATGATGGCCATTCTGACTGGTGTGTGGTGATATCTCATTGTAGTTTTGATTTGCATTTCTCTAATAATGAGCAATGTTGAGCATCTTTTCATGTGTTTGTTAACCATCTGTATGTCTTCTTTGGAGAAATGTCTGTTTTGGTCTTTTTCCCACTTTTTGATTGGGTTGTTTGTTTTTCTGGTATTGAGTTATATGAGATGCTTGTATATTTTGGAGATTAATCCTTTGTCAGTTGTTTCATTTGATATTATTTTCTCCCATTCTGAGGGTTGTCTTTTCAGCTTGCTTATAGTTTCCTTTGCTGTGCAAAAGCTTTTAAGTTTAATCACGTCCCGTTTGTTTACTTTTGTTTTTATTACTCTAGGAGGTGGGTCATAGAGGATCTTGCTTTGATTTATGTCGTCGAGTGTTCTGCCTATTTTTTCCTCTAAGAGTTTTATAGTTTCTGGTCTTATGTTTAGGACTTTAATCCATTTTGAGTTTATCTTTGTGTGTGGTGTTGGGAAGTATTCTAATTTCATTCTTTTACATGTGGCTGCCCAGTGTTCCCAGCACCATTTATTGAAGAGGCTTCAATATTGAAGAGGTTTAATTTTGTACAGCTTTTGCACAGCAAAGGAAACTATAAGCAAGGTAAAAAGACAACCCTCAGAATAGGAGAAAATAATAGCAAGTGAAACAACTGACAAAGGATTAATTTCCAAAATTAATTGTATATTCTTTCCTCCTTTGTCAAAAATAAGGTACCCATATGTGCCTGGGTTTATTTCTGGGCTTTCTGTCTTGTTCCATTGGTCTATATTTCTGTTTTTGTGCCAGTACCATACTGTCTTGATGACTGTAGCTTTGTAGTATAATCTGAAGTCAGAAAGGTTGATTCCTCCAGCTCCATTCTTCTTTCTCAAGACTGCTTTGGCTATTCAGGGTCTTCTGTGTTTCCATATGAACTGTGAAATTTTTTGTTGTAGTTCTGTGAAAAATGTCATTGGTAATTTGATAGAGGTTGCATTGAATCTGTAGATAGCATTTGGTAGTATAGTCATTTTCACAATATTGATTCTTCCTACCCAGGAACATGGATATCTCTCCATCTGTTTTATGTCATCATTGATTTCTTTCATTAGTGTCTTACAATTTTCTGTGTACAGGTCTTTGGTCTCTTTAGGTAAGTTTATTCCTAGATATTTAATTCTTTTTGTTGCAATGGTGAATGGGATTTATTCCTTAATTTCTCTTTCTGATTTTTCATTGTTAGTATATAGAAATGTAAGTGATTTCTGTGTATTAGTTTTGTATCCTGCAACCTTGCTAAATTCACTGATTAGCTCTAGTAATTTTCTGATTCTATCTTTAGAGTTTTCTATGTACAGTATCATATCATCTACAAACAGGAAGAGCTTTACTTCTTCTTTTCCAATCTGGATTCCTTTTAGTTCTTTTTCTTCTCTGATTGCTGTAGCTAGGACTTCCAAAACTATGTTGAATGATAGTGGTGAGAGTGGACACCCTTGTCTTGTTCCTGATCTTAGAGGGAATGCTTTCAGTTTTTCACCATTGAGAATAATGTTTGCTGTAGGCTTATCATATGTGGCCTTTACTATGTTGAGGTAGGTTCCTTCTATGCCCATTTTTTTAAGAGATTTTGTTGTAAATGGGTGCTGAATTTTGCCAAAGGCTTTTTCTGCATCTATTGAGATGATCATATGGTTTTTATCTTTCAGCTTCTTAATATGGTGTATCCCGTTGACTGATTTGCATATAATGAAGAATCCTTGCATTCCGGGAATAAACCCAACTTGATCAAGGTGTATGAGCTTTTTGATGTGTTGCTAAATTCTGTTTGCTAAAATTCTGTTGAGGATTTTTGCATCTATGTTCATCAGTGATATTGACCTGTAGTTTTCTTTTTTTGTGTTTTTGGTTTTGGTATCAGGGTGATGGTGGCCTTAATAGAATGAGTTTGGAAGTGTTTCCTTCCTCTGCAATTTTTTGAAAGAGTTTTAGAAGGATATGCGTTAGCTCTTCTCTAAATGTTTGATAGAATTCTCCTGTGAAGCCATCTGGTCCTGGGCTTTTTTGGGGTGGTGATTTTTGATCACAGCTTCAATTTCAGTGCTTGTAATTGGGGTCATAATTTCTATTTCTTCCTGGTTCAGTCTTGGAACATTGAACTTTTCCTAGAATCTGTCCATTTCTTCCAGGTTATCCATTTTATTGCCATATAGTTGTTCATAATAGTCTCTTATAATCCTTTGTATTTCTGCATTGTCTCTTGCAACCTCTCATTTTTCATTTCTAATTTTGTTGATTTGACTCTTCTCTTTTTTTCTTGATGCGTCTGGCTAAAGGCTTGTCAATTTTGTTTGTCTTCTCTAAGAACCATTTTTTAGTTTTGTTAATCTTTTCTATTGTTTGTTCCTTTCATTTGTTTTTCATTTATTTCTACTTGGATCTTTATGATTTCTTTCCTTCTACTAATTTTGGGGGCTTTTTGTTCTTTTTCTAGTTGTTTTAGGTGTAAAGTTAGACTGTCTATTCGATATTGTTTCTTGAGGTAGGATTATATTGCTATAAACTTTTTTTTTTGACTGCTTTTGCTGCATCCCATAGGTTTTGAGTTGTCATGTTTTCATTGTCATTTGTTTCTAGAAATTTTTTTATCTCTTTTGATTTCTTCAGTAACCTGTTGGTTATTTAGAAACATGTTGTTTAATCTCTGTGTGTTTGTGTTTCTGACAGTTTTTTTTCTTATAATTGATATCTAGTCTCATAGCATTGTGGTCAGAGAAGATGCTTGATACAATTTCAATTTTCTTAAATTCACTGAGGTTTGATTTGTGACCCAAGATGTGGTCTATCCTGGAGAATGTTCTATGTGCACTTAAGAGGGTGTTTTCTTCTGCATTTGGATGGAATGTCCTGAAGATATCAATGAGATCCATCTCATCTAATGTATCATTTAAGACGTGTTTCCTTACTAATTTTCTGTTTTGATGATCTGTCCACTGGTGTGAGTGGGGTGTGAAAGTCTCCTACTATTATTGTTTTACTGTCAATTTCTCCTTTTATGTCTGTTAGTGTTTGTCTTATATATTGAGGTGCTCCTATGTTGGGTGCACAGATATTTGCAATTGTTATGTCTTCCTTTTGGATTGATCCCTCAGTCATTATGTAGTGTCCTTCCTTATCTCTTGTAATCTTTATTTCAAGGTCTATTTTGTCTGATATGAAGATTGCTACTTCAGCTTTCTTTTGCTTCCCATTTGCATGGAATACATTTTTCCATCCTCTCACTTTCAGTCTGTATGCGCCTTTAGGTCTAAAGTGGGTTTCTTTTAGACAGCATATATATGAGTCTTGTTTTTGTATTCATTCAACCAGTCTGTCTTTTGTTTGGAGCATTTAATCCATTCACGTTTAAAGTAATTATTGATATATATGTTCCTATTGCCATTTTAAAAAATTGTTTGGGGTTGATTTTGTAGATCTTTTTGCTTCTCTTGTATTTCTTGTATAAGTCCCTTTAACATTTGTTGTAAAGTTGGTTTGGTACTGAATTCTCTTAACTTTTGCTTGTCTGAAAAGCTTTTTATTTCTCCATTAAGTTTGAATGAGATTATTGCTGGGTACTATAATCTTGGTTTTCTATTTTTCCCTTTCAATACTTTAAATATATCCTGCCATTCCCTTCTGGCCTGCAGAGTTTCTGCTGAAAGATAGCTGTTAAGCATATGGGATTTCCCTTGTATGTTACTTGTTGCTTCTCCCTTGCTGCTTTTAATATTCTTTCTTTGTGTTTAGTCTTTGTTAGTTTGATTAGTATGTGTCTTGGCGTGTTTCTCCTTGGGTTTATGCTGTATGGGACTGTGTGCCTCTTGGATTTGATTAACTATTTCGTTTTCCATGTTGGGGAAATTTTCAGCTATAATCTCTTCAAAAATTTTCTCAAACCCTTTGTTTTTCTCTTCTTCTTCTGGGACCCCTATAATTTGAATATTGGTGCATTTGATATTGTTCCAGAGGTCTCTGAGTCTATCCTTGGTTCTTTTCATTCTTTTTTACTTTATTCTGCTCTTCAAATATTATTTTCACCATTTTATCTTCCAGCTCACTGATTCGTTTTTCTGCTTCAGATATTCTGCTATTGATTCCTTCCAGAGTATCTTTAATTTCAGTAATTGTGTTGTTTGTCTCTGTATGTTTATTCTTTAATTCTTCTAAGTCTTTGTTAATTGATTCTTGCATTTTCTCCATTTTGTTTTCAAGGTTTTTGATCATCTTTACTCTCATTACTCTGAATTCTTTTTCAAGTAGTTTGCCTATTTCCTCTTCATTTATTTGGACTTCTGTGTTTCTAGTTTGTTCCTTCATTTGTGTAGTATTTCTCTGTCTTTTCATTATTGTTTTTTTAACTTATTGTGTTTGAGGTCTCCTTTTCCCAGTCTTCAAGGTTGAATTCTTTCTTCCTTTTGGTTTCTGCCCTCCTAAGGCTGGCCCATTGGTTTGTGTAAGCTTTGTATAGGGTGAGATTTGTGCTGAGTTTCTGTTTGTTTTTCCTCTGATGGGCAAGGCTGAGTGAGGTGGTGATCCTGTCTGCTGGTGACTGGGTTTGTATTTTTGTTTTGCTTGTTGTTTAGATGAGGCGTCCTGCACAGGGTGCTGCTGTGGTTGGGTGATGCCCCGTCTTGTATTCAAGTGGTTTCCTTTGTGTGAGTTCTCACTATCCGATACCCCCTAGGGTTAGTTCTCTGGTTGTCTAGTGTCTTGGAGTCAGTGCTCGCACTCCAAAGTTCAGGGCTTGATCTCTCTCCAAAGACCAGCCTAGGTCCAGTCTACCAAGAGGAATTTCACCTGAAATGAAAGGACCTTTACTTGAGTTCCAAAAACCAGTGCACAAGAACACAATGGAGATCTCTGACTCAGCAGATACTGGGTATTGCCTGCCACGTGGCCAGGCCTCCTTGGATTGCAGCAGATGACCAGAGGGTCTGTCCTTGGCAGTAGTCAGCAGAACTCCACATACCACTTCTATCATGTTATCCTTGGTGGCTGGAAATGGCAGATGGCCAAGTGGAAAATTTCACAGCCCTGCAAACATCAGCACACTAAAAACTGCAGACCAGCAGTGCGAGCGAGCTGGGTGGTGTGGACCAAATAATCATGTCCCCGGCACATGCCTTCCTTATTAGTTTTGGTCTCCTCTTTCTCTTCCCTTCCTGTTCCAAGGCTTTACTTTCTTCTCCCTGAGATTCCAAACAGCTTTGTTTCCTGCCCTGTGAACCCCTTGACCACTAGGTGGAAGAAGAAACATTTGGACGCTTGGGTGCACCGGCGATGGTTGATTGTGGGTGCCTTGCCAAAGCTGACTTTTATATTCTGGCTCAGAGCTAAGCTACAGACTTCTGACGGTGAATAATCCTTTGTCTTTACGGGGCGCCTTTCTTCTTGGGAACTTGGAGTGCCTTGCCAAAGTGTTCTTATTGATCTTCCCAACAATTTGATGAGGTATGAATATGGCAAAAGGTCATAGTCCGGGCACCCGCCCTTTTGCAAGAGCATCAACTCGAGTGGCTTATTTTGAGGCCATGTTGCAAGTTTGCATCTCAGCTGGGATTGCGTCTGAAGTCTCCCAAAATTGGCTTCAACTTTGGGGTGGGGGTGGGGGAAACGCTTGGCTGCACCATGCCGTCTCCTGGGGCAAGAGCAAAAATATCGCATTTCCTTTTTAAGCAAAGTGTACTGGAAAATGGTCTTTGGTGAATTACCCATCAGTCTAATTGATCTTCGTTTGTTGCGATAACAAGGGATTTGACAGAGTGTTCAGCTTTTTATTTTCTCTTCTGTTCCCACGCTAGGTACTTCTCCCTTCTCTGTGAAAGGAAGAAAGAACACACCTAGGCCCAGGAGCACTCCAGCTTCTTGTGGGAAGTCTCCATGGTGACGTACAAGCTGGGGCTACCTGTGAACTGCGCATAGTGAATGTTGTAAGTTAACAAGAGTCGAATCTGCACTGGCTTGCCTTGCAACGGTTTGTGAATCACTGGATGCTCGAGCCAGGGTGCTGAAGACGTGTTAGCATTAGCTCTAGGTGATCCTCCAATTAATTTCTTCTTCTTCTTCTTTTTTTTAAAGGGGAGAGGTTCTGTTGTTATTTGCTGTGAAGTTGACTTTCTCAGCTTCTGTTGGGAACTGCTCATTCTCTCCTTCTGGAATAAAAGGGTGGAAGACAGTGATTATTTCAGCCTAGAGCCAAGTTTATAGCAGCCTCTTTAAACCCTGCTCTGCAGTTCTTTTAGGTTAGTGGGTATGGGGTAAAACCTTTCAGGCTAATGATTCCCAATCAGGGAATCACACTCTGTCATTATTTTCTTTACATGGGGTTTTTGATTGGAAGGAAATGTTTCTGGCGTTGAAAAATCTGAGGTATGCAAGCTAGTACGGTCAGCTCTTCAGGGTGCTTTTCTTGCTTAAAATTGGCTGATTTATTAGTTTTTGTCAGGCTGCTGGGTTGGGATTTTGAGATGAGTGGTTTCTGCATTCAGCTGCTGGTCACCTTTCATGAGGAGGTATAGGATCCAGTAATTGAAGAGAAAGCACACTGTGGGCTTCCAGAAGCTTTAGTTTACCACAGAACTTAAGGGTTCACTCAGCTCTGCTGCTTTCTGGAGATTTTACCTCATTGCTAGACTGTGTCATAAGAAAAAAATGCTTAGAGCTTTGTCCAGGAAAGAATAAAACTACAGGAAATCCAGGCTAGCCTATGAACATATTACCTTCAAATTTTAGAACATGAAGCACCATCTTTGACCAGGTTTTTTTGTGTGTGTGGAAATATCTATCATATATATTTGTGCACACACATCTTTACATATTTGTGTGTATGTGTATTAAATATAAATATGTATATACACATGTGTGTGTGTGTGTATATATATAACTGTGCATTAAGTTTTCAGTTTCTTAATAATTTGGTCAGGAAAGTTTTCCAGGCATTTATTACCTATTTTTTTTCCAGTTGCATAAACAATTTTGAGAGAGCAAGGAGCAGTGATATGAGGGCATGTGTCTAGGAGAAAAAGCATTTACCGTTGAAAAGATAAATTTCCACTGAAATTTTATTTCTTGGTTTTCTAAAAATTTGTATTAAATATGCATGTTTATCCATATTTCCCGAGGGTTAAATAGCCATATTAAAATAAGCTTATTGAACTCGAGCGCTCCCAGTGCCTCAGGGTAAGTGGGTGATGGGGGATGCTGGTGTTTTCATGGATTCTCATTTTGTATGTATGATCACATTGGTTCTGGTGGAAAGTACAGGGCTCCTAGAATTATTGACCTCAATTCTATTTCTGGTCCTAAGGTCAAGGTCAAGGTCAAGGTTTGCAACCTTGGGCAAGTCACCGACTCCTGCGAAGTGTTGGTTTATAATCTGTGTTGCTCTATGCTGCTTGTTTATTGATGAGTCTCCATCTTAGTTTGGGGTTCCCACAAGCAGCAGAATCTTATTTAAAAAAACTCTTATTCTAAAAGCTTCTATCACTATTAAGGAATACTTTGGGGACCCTGTTAGATCTGGGTGCTACTATAGCTGTATGTTTTTCTAGAAAGTATTTCCCAATCAGGCAGCCAACAGAATGCACGTCTGATGATGTTTTTTTAAGCATCTTTTAACCTAGGAAACAAGTATCTTATGGAAAAGTGCTGTAGATTTCAGGCTACATTTAAAAAGAACAGTGCGGGAACTATAATCAATATAGCTTTTGTTTCGAATCTGGTGGTGTGTGTTTTTGTTTTAAACCATTGCTTTGAACTGCTCATGTGATACCCTGTCATACCTCAAACATTAAGTGAGGTTTTCAAAGACATTCTAGAGTGTAAACCTTAAGATGCCACAACTTAAAGTCATTTAAAAATCCTTCTGTAAATGGAATGGGTTGAGCAAGAGGAAGAAAATGCTAAATTCTTTTGAACTCCAAAGGACTTTTTCTTCCAAATTACATTCACTTGGGGAGGCGGGGGAAGTCCCAGTTTTCTTAGTAAATTTGGAAGTTAGTAACCTTTTGCAGTCTTGCTATATTTTTACAGCACTGAGTTAGTTCGGTTCAGTTCAGTCACTCAGTCATGTCTGACTCTTTGCGACCCCATGAATCACAGCACGCCAGGCCTCCCTGTCCATCACCAACTCCCGGAGTTCACTCAGACTCACGTCCATCAAGTCAGTGATGCCATCCAGCCATCTCATCCTCTGTCGTCCCCTTCTCCTCCTGCCCCCAATCCCTCCCAGCATCAGAGTCTTTTCCAATGAGTCAACTCTTCACATGAGGTGGCCAAAGTACTGGAGTTTCAGCTTTAGCATCATTCCTTCCAAAGAAATCCCAGGGCCGATCTCCTTCAGAACGGACTGGTTGGATCTCCTTGCAGTCCAAGGGACTCTCAAGAGTCTTCTCCAACACCACAGTTCAAAAGCATCAATTCCTTGGCACTCAGCTTTCTTCGAAGTCCAACTCTCACATCCATACATGACCACAGGAAAAACCATAGCCTTGACTAGACAGACCTTTGTTGGCAAAGTAATGTCTCTGCTTTTGGATATGCTATCTAGGTTGGTCATAACTTTCCTTCCAAGGAGTAAGCGTCTTTTAATTTGATGGCTGCAGTCACCATCTGCAGTGATATTTTCTCCTCATTTTGGTATCCTGGTGTCCCAAAGCCATGCCATTATAATAGAGGAGGCAGGAGATTTTTCGAAGGACTTGAGCTTGCATGTAGATGGGGTATGGTGGAGGGTAGATGAACGTGTTAGTAATAATCATGGCAGCTGCTGGAATTAGTGGTGTCCATCTTCGGCAGCTTGTTGCCCCAGACTCACTACCTTTGTTGTTCTCTGTTTGTCCCCATCATCCACCTGTCAAATGCCACTGTGGCTCTTGCAGATGGACTTTGCTCCTCAAAGTGTCTCAAACTGGCTTTAAGGTGTGGTATCTTGTACAGAGAGAAGAGGCAAGAAAACTGACCTAGGAGTTGGAAGACCTGGATTTTACCCATGGTGCTGCAATTAACCCTACAGCCTTGAGGACCCGTTTTATCTCGAGTAATATGAGAAAGTTGAGTGTAGAGAGCTCTGATGATTCTTCTAAAGACTCTAACATTGCTTCGAATATCAACTTTGGATGAGGCTGGCTGGATGGTCACTTTCCCCTGTTTGGCCTCTTAGAGTCAGTGATCTGGCACAACTTCAGTTTGTTGATACAAGAGCATTTAAAACATTGAGCACAGTCTTGTGGTTAAAAAACCAAAAAAAAAGAATTATTGTGTGTGTCACAATGACACTACCCTTTGCAGAGGACCTTCCCAGGGACCATGCGACAGTAGAAAGGTGTTCACTTGAGCACTTTTTCTAAGAATGCAGTTTTAGTCATTTAAATTTAGGATCCATACTCATTGGTCTTTTTGAAAATTAAATATGAGCCACTTTTGAAATTTAACTTTTGAAAAATAATCCACCTCTGTTCTCAAATATTACTTAGTATATAAACCGGGAGGCCGTGACCTGTAATTCTCTTCTGAGCTGCTCTGCTTTCTTGAGTAGCTCTTCTCCAGCTGCCTCTTTTAAGCAGCCTTCCCCGACCTATATAAAGCAGCACCTTGTCCCTGTATCCTCTAGCCCAGGGGTCCCCAAACTCCAGGATCTAATGCCTGATGATCTCAGGTGGAACTGAGGTAATAATAATATGAATAAAGTGCACAGTAAATATTGGGGAAGGAAATGGCAACCCACTCCAGTGTTCTTGCCTGGAGAATCCTAGGGACAGGGGAGCCTGGTGGGCTGCCGTGTATGGGGTCGCACAGAGTCGGACACGGCTGAAGCGACTTAGCAGCAGCAGCAGTAAGTGCAATGTGCTTGAATCATCCCCAAACCATCTCCCATCCCCTCCCCGGTCTGTGGAAAAATTTTTTTCCCACAAACTGGTCCCTGATGCCACCAAGGTTGGGGACCGCTTCTCTAGCCTACTTTTTTTTTTCTTTTAAGCACCTTACATTTTATACATGCATTTATTAATTGCCCTATCTCCTCAACTAGACTGTAGGATCCACAAAAACAGGGATGTTGTTCTTATTATTTTCCTGGTGAATCTATAACGCCTAAAATGCGGCTTGTCCTAAAGTGGGCACTCAGTAAATATTTGTCAAGCAACTAAGGACAGAGTGAGCCTGTGCCTGGGTTTCTCCTGTGGGAGCCTAAGCCATACAGAAAAGAGCCCAAAACATGGTTCTTATGCAAACGGCTTCAATCTGATAGTAGTTTGGTCAGGTAGACGGTGACATGCAAAGACTAGTTCACTGTCTTTTCCTTAGAAGTAGACGTCAAATGTTGACAATGTATATAAGTCAATGTGGGAAAGGAAGCTGTTTGTTTAAAAAAAAAAAAAAAAAAAGGCTTCATGGAACTATCAATAGTGTTTGGGGATTTTCTGATACTTAAATTCTGCCTGATGTGTGTTTCCTCTCCTCTTCCATTTGAGTGGTTTGCTTTATGGGTTGTTTGTGAGCAGCCTGCCCTGGCATTCTGTGAAAGGCAGGGTGTTGTGTTTTATAATCCCATTATTTTATCATCTTTCATGTTTTCCATTTCCAAACTGAGAGATAGACTTGGCGTCGTTGGTTTACCTAGAAATTCACCATTTACTGAATAGCATCATTTTCATTTTCTTTCCTTTTGAGAGATGTGTACTTTGGAATGAAGGAATAGTGAACTGATACAAATTGGGTCCATCGAATGTCTCTCTGGTGGGAAGGGAGAAACCAACAATCACTTTCTTAGGGAGGCATCGTCTTCTGTGGCTTTTGAGGATAGCAGGTATCAAGGTTTCTTGAAGTTTTTGTTTATCAACCCCCTTTTCAGAGTGCAGGAGTTACATTATTTCTGGGAAGAAATGGAAAGACTGAAATAAACACCTCTGTGCCTATTTAGACAGCATTATGCTGTCTTTATAAGCTTTGAAAAATGGGAACTGAATTTCCAGTCTCCAGAGTGAGAGAATTACATATACACACTCTAATCAGAGCGATTTGGGAATTTCCCTATGTGTCTGTCAATTTGTACCTTTTAGATTTGCCATCTGTGATACCAATTTTTTTTATGATCTCTAGTGCTATCATAGAAAAAAAAAACTGAAGTCGATAAAAGGGATCACAAGGGAAGAGATTTTACTATTAGATAAATGAGGGGAAAGTCTCTTTTTAAAAAATTCTTTGCTTATAATGACCCTACCAGTTGGTCTACATGTTATAAAGGCAAAGAGGCTCTCATATTTCATGCAAGCACTCTGGGTGTTCTTTATGTAGCCTCAAGTCTTCTAGAGTTTTCTCTTTCACCCATTTCTTTCTCTTTCCCAAACTTCCTCCAGTTGCTTCTTCTAGATGGCCTCACTCATTCCTGGCCATTGCTGCCTTGCGGCTGGTGGTGGTGTTGGGGGCTCTGCATGAGCTGCTGAGAACTGAGAATTGATGTCAGCCCTACTTCTGAGTTGCTTGGCCGAGGGCAGCCCATCCCAGGCACACCTGTTTTCCTCGACATCGTCTTCCCCACCTGCTCAGCCCACTTGCCTTAGCATCTCAGAGAGGAAGAGAGAAATACCCAGAGTGCTGAGCAGTTGTGGCAGGGAAAACATTCGTGTATCTTCTGCAGTGTTTTGTCCTGTAAAGGAACGTGTCCACAGCCTGGTCAGACCGCTTTCTAACAGAGTAGTGCTGAAGTAAAAAGGTTTTATGTTCTGTTTACTGTTTTGAATTCACTGACTGGATCCTGTTTATGAAAAGACTGGTGTGCTCAGGTCTGTGAGGGAGGCAGGGGTGAGTCATCTGTATTCAGTGCCCTCTGGGATTTTCCCTCCACTGTGCTGGTCAATACTGGTCAGCACAGAGTCAGTGTTCTGAAGCGGGTGTGAGTACGATTCCTGAGACTTGGGTTTTCACAGACAACTGAGCATCTGAATTCGGCCTTGAAGCAGGGGTTGGATTTCCACCCCATATATGTGTGTGTTTTGAGAAGGCGGCAGAGCGAGAGAAGATAACTCAAGTCTTTTTGTTTAACTGCTTCTTCGCCTGGGCAGGTGAGACCTCAGAATCCGTGAGGACTGAGGTGCCATGACCACTGATCCAGACGTGGAGTGGGGGCTTGGGCACGTGGGACCCATTCCTCTTCGGAGTCATTTTATGTGTTTATGAGCAATAGCTAAAGCAAGAATTTGGGTCACTTAGAGAAGCGGCATCTCCCCAACCTGTGTAAAATGTAGTGTTTTCAACTGAACTTCAGGCTGAAACCGCACCCAGGACTAAAAATGTGTTTCTCAAGTGGAGTGCCTTTGACACGCTCGCTGTGGGAGAATCTGTGTACACCGAAGGCAGGGCGAGGATGCCTGGATGGGGGTGATGCCCAGGACGGGGAGTCTTAAGCCACTGCAAATTCTTCCAGACAGAGATCAAATCTTTTTCCTACTCGGTAACTTGGAGACTGATCAGCTCTACCACCTTTGTTATAAATATGTATGAATATGATGGTCATGTATAAATATGCGTGATGTATGTCTTTCTTTCCAAGTATATCATCATAGTAGTATTTTCATTCTTCGTCTAAAAGACTGTTGTTTCTCTTTTGTTTTCTTAGAGGAAAGAGTGAGACACAGATAGGGACTAAATGACATCGTTTTGTCATAAAGCCAAAACAAAACCTGATGGTTCTTACCAGCAAACGTATCAATTTTGGGGACAGATGTATAAAGACAAATGAATAATTTCACACTTTTAATTTCCCACATTTTTTAACTTTTGTGAAACAGTCATTTTTTTTTTTTTTTAAGAAAATCATTCATCCCTCCCTCCCTCAACATTTCATACTAAATTTCCAGTGCTAGCTATGTCATAAATGATGGTAGGTGGACTTGCAGAGTGAAAGAATGGATCCATCTTCTCTATGTCCTGAGGATTTTGTTAACCTTTTGCAGACCCCTGAATAAGAATGTTATATAATTCAAAAAAAAAAACTCTTTTGCAACAAGTATAAGCTGCTTTTAAGGTGAGATAGTAAAATTAGCTGTTTGACATCTGTGTTGGAGGATGTTAGTGTCTTGGTGTCAGCTCCTCTACTTTTTAAGGTATTTATTTGGCTTTGCTGGGTCTTAGTTGCATCCAGCGTGATCTTTAGTTGCAGTGTGTGGGATCTAGTTCCCTGACCAGGGCTTGAACCTGAGCCCCCTGCATTGGGAGCGCAGTCTTAGCCAACGGACCACCAGGGAAGTCCCCAGTTCTCTATTTGTGCTTCTGTCCTGAAACTACTTCCTTAAGTAGACTCCTCAGAAGTAGAAACCTTAATGGGATGCAAATGGCAACGTCCTTCAGAATCTTTTTATTTCCAAAATTCAGTTAAGTTCTCGTCATGCTCTTTGGACTCCTCAGCATCTTATTCCACCTCTAACTCGCACATCTTTCTCAATACCTTTATCACGCATGTCTTATGACCTTCTGGCCACAAGTGTCCAGCATTAGGACTTGTCCACAGTGCCAACAGAATTCACTGCTTGAGACCCCTGCACAGGTAGGCGCTGGACTGTGCTACATCTTTCATTCTGGACATAAGCCATCCTCACGTCAGGACGTCGATGTTTTGCATATTTGGAAATGAAAATGCTCTTGCTAAAATTATTTTCTAAAAATTTTGTATTAGGTGGCTCTTCACTTCATTTTTCTTTCTTTCCCCCGCAGCCTTTGCAGCTCGCGTACAACTGAAAAATTGTCATTTCTCCAGGGCTAACATCCAAGACTTTGATAGGCAGTCTCAATGCCTGGGGCTCCTATGAGTTGCTGCCCATTCTAAGCATCGTAAGACTTACCTTGCAGAACAAAGAGAACTGGACCCAAAGATCGTCCCCTTCTTCTGACCTGGCAAGCTCTTCTTTCCCAGTGTCCTTTGTCTTTCTCTCTTTGTTCTCCAAGAAAAGGGGGGGATGAGATTAGGATGCTATTGTTCAGAACGGGGACAGCTATTGCCTGTGCAAACAGAGTTTTCCTTTCCCTTTCTTTGGCAGCTTCAGTTGTTCTACCTGTTTCTGGCTCTCCTTCTTCCACAGTGAACCTTTCTGCCCCGCCCCACTTTCAGGAGACTAATAAATTAAAGATACAAGTGCCAGTTGGCTCCTGTGAATCTACCAGCTCACATAATTCCGAACGTCATTCAGCCTCTATCTTTAGTGAGGTTTTAGCCCTTTCTGTGTCACCACCGCATCAAGCTCATGTGTACATTAAGGGTAGTACGTCAAGGTGAGAGCTCTCTGCTGGGTTATGTTAGGCCGTCACTCCTTTAGTGGCGCAGACAAGCTGCCAGTTGGTATCTTGTTGCTGTCATTGGAGTTTGCAGTCCAGGTCCCCAGCTCTGCTGGCGATCTATTTCTGAGTCCCAGCGATGACGCCAGTTGTCCTGGCAACCTGCTGGCTGGCGCATCCATAAAGGCCAGCAGAGGGATGGCAGTGGACGAGGGTGGCCTCCAGAGGGTTGGAAGGGAGTTGGCAGTCACCTTGCTCAAAGAGAATTTTCCATTTCCTGCATCTGGGCTGGCCTCCAGGAAGAAGATGTCCATATCATGGGAGTGCCGCTTGGGACTGTGAACCACATGGTCTTTCTCGTCCAGATAGCATCCCGTGGAGAATAACACACTGATTAGTGGCTGATCCAGGCAGAGTGTGGGGACTGCCAGACCAGGGTGCTGGCTGATCTCAGGACGTTAGATGGTATCAGCTTTTCTTGTGAATCGGGTCAACGTTCCTGTTGTTCATCAGCACTGGTGTTCGGAGTTGGGGACATGGGGTAGATGTTTGGGAAGAGTTAGAGGTCGAGAGAGGAGGGTAGAAGGGAAACACCACAGTGGATCTTGACTCCTTGTCCTGTTGACAGGTCTGGCCTAAAAGCAGTTGAGTGTAACTAGAGCTCTCTGACTGGGCTCCAGTAATTATCTGTGTTCGCAGCATTGCAAAGGAGCACCCCTTGTCCTCTTCTCTTTAATTCCTCTCCTCCTCCCTTGATGTCAAGTTGAATTGGCACTAAATGACTTGCCCCTCCCTCCTGATTTGGATCCAAAAGAACACAGAAGCTTTCTATCTTAAAGTCCCTCACTTAGTTGGCCTTGCCTTGATTGAGCCTAAAACTGGGCAGTCAGTTGGCAGTGAATGTCTTAGGGATTGCATGCTATAACCATTTCATCAGAGAAGCCCCTGGCCAGTGCCTGTGGCTGACATTTTTTCCTCGGGAATGCATCTGTTTCTGTTGGCATGGAGATGTCAGGATATGTTTCTCACACACACACACAAAGCAAAGGTGGGTCTACCAGCAAAATTTGGGTGCTGGGGAGCAAGGGAATCTGGTGAAAGAGATATCCCCAAAACAGTTGAAACCCACAAATGACATAAAATATTATTAGTACCTTTCATTACTTAAAGAATTTTTTTGTATTCACAGAGACCTTTTAGTATTTGCTGAGATAATAGCACGTACCTGTGTCTTCAGGATGAGGAAGCCAGTTAGGGTGTAACCAGGTATTTCTAGCACATTTTATTGTTTGCTGTTTGCATGCTTAGTTTCATCCAGCTCTTTGCAACCCCATGGGGTATAGCCCTCCAGGCTCCTCTGTCCATGGGATTTTCCAGGCAAGAAGACTTGTGTGGGTTGCCATTTCCTTCTCCAAGGAATCTTCCTGGCCCAGGGATCGAACCTGGGTCTGCTGCATTGGCAGGCAGATTCTTTACCACTGAGCCATCTGGGAAGCCGAGCACATTTATACTCAACATATATAAATGCCTCCTTTCATAGCTAGAATAAGGATAAATGTTGAAGATCTGGAATTGAAATTAACAGAAATACTATTTGGAGGAAAAAAGAAACTGCACGGGAGTTGATTGTACTTTCAGAGTATCCTATGTTTCCAAGATGTTTCTTGAATAAATCAGTTTTGTTTAACAAGCATGTGGTATGCTCAACCAGGTCATTATTTTAAGTTGTTGAAAGGGTTTAAATTCTCGAAGACATTGTTTGTTTCTCAAACAATAAATACCTCTTAAGTGCATTTTGATACAGTGGAGAAACAAGGTTGATTTTTTTTTTTAAGGATCATTATGTAACTCTTAATTCAGTATCTGATGCTAAATAGTCATCATTCTTCATGGTACACAGGCAATGAAATCAGTTCTCTCATATTGATATGAATAATAGATACAGACTGTGAATCACATTAAAGTTGGAAGATTAAAATCCTTCTCTAGGTTGGTTGCTTTTTTAAAAGAAATCTGGAGAAGCAGATGAGAGCCCAATTAGGACTCATGAGCTTCATGCTCCTTTTTCTTTTTCACAACCTCTCTAGATATACAGTAATTGGAAGCATACCTAGTACAGAAAGACTGGGGTCTCCCTCCCTCTTGAATCTGAGTCACAGAGGTAGGTGTGAATCTAAATATTCATAACGCAAGGAGAAGATGGGGATGCCCGGGGCTTGGTGCAGAAGCATCAGACTAAGGATGGACCCCTGGGTCTTTCCCCTCCACCCCTGTGAGACCCAGGGCAAGCCACCTTCTTTCTCTCTGCGCCTATTCCCATGTCTTCCAAAGGAAGGTAGTTCTTTATTCCATTGGACAGCATCAATCAGATTTAAAGGTGTTCATCCAACTAAGGACTTTTGGACTCATAGGTATAGTGTTAGTCACTCAGTTCTGTCTTACTCTTTGTGATCCCATGGACTGTACCCTGCCAGGCTCCTCTGTCCATGGAGTTCTCCAGGCTTGAATACTGAAGTGGGTTGCCATTCCCTTCTCCAGGGGATCCTCCTGACCCATAGATCGAACCCAGGTCTCCTGCATTGCAGGCGGATTCATTGCCATCTGAGCTACAGGGACTCATACCTGGATTCAAATCCTAGATCTGCTGCTCAGTAGCTGTGTGTGTCCCTGAGGAAACTGCCCAACTTCTCTGAGTCTTACTTACCTCATCTGTAAAATAGGGATGGTCATACCTATGCTGCAGAATTGTTGAGAGAACTGAATGAGATAATGTGTGCTAAATATTAGCCCAGAGATTGCTCCCTAGTAACCATGGCAGCTATAATGCTGTTATGATAATAAATTGCACAAAACAAAGTTTATCGTGATGTGTTGCTGAAACAAACAGGTGAACAGAACAGGTGAACAGTTGAAACTTGCTAGTCTCTTTGTTGTGGAGATGTCTCCTCTGTAATGGGAATTGTCATTAACTGTCAGTGTCTTTGCGTTGCCAGTGAAGTCGGTTATGTCTTGTCAAAGTCTTCTGCTTCTTTGACATGTGTAGTAGAGTCATTATGATGGTGAAGGTGGCATCGTTTGTCAGAATTATCCATGTGCATAGTCTAAGGGACCTTGGTATTTTAGGTAAATTTTTTAGCATTAGTCAAACTGAAAGGCACAGCGAGTTTGGAAGAGACACTAGTCTTGTCTCAAAAAGAGTAGGGAGATTCCCAAAACCTACTGATATGAGTGGGACTCTGAGAAAGAAAAACTACAGTATTTTGATGTAGTCACCATGTCTAGGTGGAGATAGGTGAAAATTACCTGGGCTAATTCTTTGACATTAAAGACAGAATAAGTCAGAAGATGGAGGTATACATTCCTGTATCTTCTTCCAGCAAATATGTATCTGGTGTGTGCGCTAAGGAAAGCTTCCATAACAGCTAAAAAAGCTTCCAGTCACTGGAAAGAGAGGTGAGAAGATAGGCAATTCCTGTCTTTTAGTGGTACCCAGAGGATGCTATGGATGCAGACCAATGTGGCATCTTCTGGGCTCAGAGAAGCCTTCACCCCTAGACCTGACGAACTGACAGGTGTTAACTGGGAAACAAAGTGGGTGTACCATTTGGCATACATATGTAACAAGCCACCCCAACGTTTAATGACTTGAGACACCAAACATGTATTGTGAGCCAGAGCTATTCTAGGCTGGGTAGCTTGACTAGGACTGGTTGGTCCGTGATGACCTCACTCTTATGTCCAACTGTTGTAAGGCTGGTTTGGGGGCAGGACCATCCACTGGGACAGCTGGTCCCTGCTTCACATGGTCACTCATCCTCCAGGTGGCTCGTCTGAGCTTTCTTATTGTGGTCTCAGGGAGCAGCAAGAGAGGACAAAGTCCAGCACGCAAGTGCTTTTAAACCTCTCCTTGGAAAATCTTTGCTAATCTCCCTGTGGCTAAAGCAAGTCATCTAATAAGTTCAGATTCAAGGGATGGGGGAAGCATGGGCATTAACTTTGGTTGATTGCCTGGGGGATGCTGTGTGCCAAGCTCAGAGATGAGAGAGAATGTGCCATCTTGGAAAAGTGTACAGAGTCCAGAGTGTCTAGAGCAAAGCAGGGGAGAAGTGGCAAGGCCAGATCACCAAGAGCTTCTTTTCAGGAAGCTCTGCGGAGAAGTTTGAAATCTATCTTAAAGACAGGAGAGGAGTCCTTGAAAGATTTGTACTAGGATGTGGACATAATCAATTCCATATGTAAAAACATGGGTGATGGCAAATGCCTAAGAGCATTTGTCCACCTGGACAGTTTGGGGAAGTTTCTAAACTTTCTAATCCCGACCTAGACGTCCCAGGAATTGCTGGAGAAGACAGAAACACTGCAGCTGAGAGGTGCTTCCAAGTTGACATGTGCTTTCTAAACAGAGACCAGAAAGAGGATGCAGAGCCTCCTGGCGTGTCAGGAAGGTCAGAGGCTCAGGTCATGGGCAGTGTCTCAGTGAAGTCTTCCGGGAGGGGTGAAGGGGGTTGGACTTTGCGGGCAGTGTTCGTCACATCTCTTCCTGATGGGATCCTGCCTGGCTTCTGATGGGTTACTGATGGGTTGATTGAAAGACTCGTTAAAAAAAATGTGTCTTTGCCTGGTAGGTAGTGTTACAGCGTCACCCCAGCTGAAGACTCTTCTTGCCAACTGGTTTCCCTGTTAACTTCAAAATAGGCAGTGTGTTCCAGGGGCTCTCGGACCCCCTAAAAAATCCGTCTCTATCCTTGGATGGGACCAGGGCTCACTCATTAATTTCAAGAACTGACCTTTTAACTATGCTATTCAGCGTCACTCTTTAAAAATACTAAAATAGAAGTGAATGTTTCATTTCACTAAATTCAAGTCACTGAGACCGAGAACTTGTGGTTTTCACCGGGCCGTTTGGGACCCA
>NW_011494846.1:3121188-3125710 GCF_000754665.1 Bison bison bison | reverse complement strand
GTTCAGGCCTGGAGGTTATAGCCCCGATGTGGAAAGTACTATCTTTTATAGATTAAAAAAAAAAGAGAGAGAGGCAGGGGACACCTAAATATGCATTAAGCAGATGATAATTTGCCATGTTTTCTTTTTAATTTTCCAGTAAAAACATGGGAAGTACAGAAGAGCGTGGATAGGGTGGTGCAGGCTGCAGTTGGGGTGGCCTCTGAGTTCTACTCTTTGCCTTGAGGGACACCTTCCCTGCCCGTCACACTGACAGTGAGTGAAAATCAAGGGAAGAGAGGAGGACGAGACAAGGAGGACTGAAAACCCAGAGCCTGGTCTTCCAGGAGCAGGCAGGCCGCTGTTGTAGCTCAGAGTCCTATATTTTCTCTACTTAGAGAGTTTCAAAACCAACCTCTGGTGAGGATACTTAATGGTATTAGCTCTTTATTTTGTGCTCACTGATACAAGTGTTGGGTAACCACCGAAGTCAACTGAGGGGACAGGTTTGCCCCTTTGCGACTGGAGACTTTGCTCCTGTACTGGGCAGCCCTAATCTCCAGGCACTGCCACTTGAATGGGACGCATTTTCAAACAGGAGAGGGTTTCAGAAACTCCGATGCAGGGTCAGAGGCAATAGAGGCATTTGTTTGCTCCTGAGAAACAGCTAGCATTTTAGACGTTTTTAGCAGAATGTCTCAAACAATTATGTAAAGGAAGGGAACCTCAGAATTTAAAATGTCCCAATGGGGTGAGCTTCACTGTTCTGTGAAATGGAAATGAAAATGTGGTGTGTTGGGGAATTCTTTATATGTAATATATAAATATATATAAAATCTATTTATTTGGCTGTGCCAGATCTTTGCTGTGGCATGCGAACTCTTAGCTGTGGCCTGTGGGATCCCTGACTAGGGACTGAACCCAGGCCCCCTGCATTGGGAGTGTGGAGTCCTAGCCACTGGACCACCAGGAAAGCCCCATTGGGGAATTCTCGATTCTACCTACTTGCTTTACTGGAGGATCACAGGACAAACACTGACTGACTGTATCTGATCCTGAGAGGAAGATATAATTACTGTGCTCAGCCTGGTGACGTCACAGAGTCCAGAACGATGCCAGGTGAGGGAGGGAGCCCAGCCGTGTGGATCAAGGAAGGTCCAACTCCTATATTCTTTCAGTACAAGCAGGACCTTCTAGGAGGTTTTGTTTTGTTTTGTTTCCAGAGTGAGGAGGGTTCTAGGAGGTTTATCATGAAATATTAATCAAAATAATATGTATCTCTTTACAGATACCTATTCAGTCTGTCCGAGCACGCGCAGCGTATGCAGGAGGAAAATAGAATCTTATTTTTAAAGTGGGGTGAAGATGGCAGGGTGTGTTTGCTACCACCTGTATGTTATTTCACAGGTTTCGTCAGCTTATTTCCTCACCCACCTGTGCTTTCTCCAGTACTTAAGCAATGTAACGAGGCCAGGAATCCACCAGGGACATGGGCACACAATTAAAATGAACGCTGATCAAAACCACCTCCTGTTATAGACTTTTTGAGAAGTTTTAATAATATTGCTGAAGTCTGAACAGGTGGAACTTTCTCTGAAGCTCCTTGATGAATATCCAGAGGTAGTCACTGTCAGCTAAGGTCTGACAGCAGGTGTGGAGACTGGGACGCCTGGTAAGTATTCTGAGTGTCTTACGATGGGAGACAGGCTATCCCGTTCAGAATATGGTTGCTTCTCCCCATTTTAGGTACACTCTCTGTAATCACAGTAGATTCTCTCTCTCTGTCTCTCGCTCTCTCGAACACAAACATACATAGACACCTATTCCCCTGGTGTGCTCCACTGAAGGCAGACCAGCTGCAGAGGGGTGGCATGACTCCAGAGAGCATGGCAGCCTTGCATACAGCTAACTTTCTGGGCCCAGATTCTAGGATAACGGGCATAAGGTTAAAGCCCTTCTGATCCAGCCTCTTATCTCTTATGCCGTTCACAGATTTGGATTCGTTAAATCTAACCTCTTTGTTGCAGCCGACTCAGAAATGCAGAGCTCTGAAGCCCATGTATTTACTTACTCCATCTCAATCTTAGATTTGCTGGCCGTACTTCAGTTCACGAAACTGAAAACTCCAAATTAGTTTCCATGATGAAATATGGGGCCAGAGTTGAAAACTGTTTAGCAGAAGCCACGTTTGATCTTTGGATAGAACTCCATCCAGGTTCTGCCTTGGGACGTTTTGCATTGCTGGGAGCCTTTTCAGACAGAAGGGAGAGAGACAGGATGAGAAAGCAGGTATGTGAGCACCTGTGGCAAAAGGTCATAGGTCGTGTGGGGAGAAGTTCCAAGTAGCACAACTGGATTTCAGCGGTTCCCATGGACCCGTGGCTTTCACTGTCTGGACTCCCTCTTCTGTATTGGACCTCATCTTTCTCTCTCCCAGATGCCTCCAATCAGTTCATGTACCTTGACTGAGCTGGGGAGAAACAGTCTGGTAACAGCATATTAACCTGATAGGGACCTCAGCCAGAATAGTCACACTTTACAAAAGCTCGGGGATTCAGGATTGAAATTTCTTAATGGTGGAATTTCAGCTGATTGTGGAGGAGACCCTTTAGGTGTCATTTTTTTCAAACATGTTAGGAAGCAAGCACCTGCCCATCCAGTCAATACATGCTATCCATTCTGGTCTTCTGTGCTATAAATTTTCATGTATAATAACTGATGGCAATCTTTATAATACTCTTAAGAACTTTGCATATAAATTTCAAAGCTATGGTATGCTTCACCAACTTTCTTTTGTTCCCAGTTTTTAAAATTGTGATTAAAATACACACAATTTACCATCTTAACCATTTTTGGGTTTTTTGTTGTTCAGTTCAGTTCAGCCGCTCAGTTGTGTCTCTTTGTAACCCCATGAATTGCAGCACGCCAGGCCTCCCTGTCCATCACCACTTAAATTTTTTTTTTAATGTTTTGTATTGGGATATACCTGACTAACAATGTTGTGGTAATCGCAGGTGAACAGTGAAGGGACCCGGCCATGTGTATCGTCTTAACCATTTTTAAGTGTAAGTGCAGTGGTGTTAAGTACATTAGCATTGTCGTGAAACCATCACCACCAGCCCAGAATGCTTTTCACCTTGCAAAATGGAAACTCTTTACCATCAAACACTAACTCTCCATTCTCCCTCCTCCCCGCCCCTGGCAAGCACCATTCTGTCTTCTGTGTACCTCACACAAGTGGAATCCTACAGTGCATGTCTTTTTATGACCAATTTACTTCATCTTGCATAATGTCCTCAAGGTTCATCCATGCTGGGGGCATGTGTCAGAATCTTTTTCCTTTTTAAGGATGGATAACATTCTACTGAACATATAGAATATATAGTCTACTGAATATATATTAAATTTATTCACCCATTGATGGACCCTTGGGTTGCTTCCAACCTCTTGGCTGATTTGCATAATGCTCCTTTGAACATGGGTGTGCAAATATCTGTTCAGGACACTTCACCAGCTTTCTTGTATGTGCTTGCTGGACATAGTTGCTTGAAGAAGACATGCATCTACCCTCGATGACTCTTTTTCACTGAATAGAAAAAGATGCCCAGGAGTGTTATCTGAATTATCTTTTTCATGCCCAGGTGTGTTGCCTGAAGTATCTTCTCTGCTAAATCTCACCTGATATGCCATGAATAGCAGTTCAACGCTGGGGCCTCATATAATAAAGAATCTGCTTGCAGTGCAGGAGACCTGGGTTCGATCACTGGGTGAGGAATCTCCCCTGGAGAAGGGAATGGCACCCCACTCCAGTCTTCTTGCTGGAGAATCCCATGAACTGAGGAGCCTGGTGGCCTATAGTCCATGGGGTTGCAAGGAGTTAGACACAACCGCACAACTAACACATTCATGCATTTGTTCCTCCAGAATTGAGCAAAGCCGTCTACTTGTTTTACTTTAAAATGCAAATATCCCTGGGACAGAAGCTACAGATAAGATTTTTAGCACTTGGTGTGAATTAATCAGATCTCATCTTAGAAGCCTTATCTGTCCCTCTCCCTAGTTCTTAACTGTTGGTTCCCTATTGTGTGTGCTTGCTAAATCCCTTCAGTTGTGCCCCACTCTTTGTGACCTCATGGATGGTAGCCTGTCAGGCTTCTCTGTCCACGGGATTTCCCAGGCAAGAACACTGAAATGGGTTGCCATGCCCTTCTCCAGGGGATCTTCCCGACCCAGGGATCAAACCTGTGACTCTTATTTCTCCTGCGTTGGCAGGCAGGTTCTTTACCACTGGCACCCACCTGAGAAGCCCAATAAATATATTTATTGCCTTGCCTTATTACTGCATTTATTATAGCCTTGCCTTATTACAAGTATCACACTGTATTAAAATTACTCAATGATATTATTTTGCTTCTCCTGATAGAAGCTTCTTAAGGACAAGATCCTTGTACAATTTACGTTGGTTTTTCAGGCCCTAGTAAATGTTGCCCACAGACACCTCTAAATAAAAATTCATCCATTTATTCACCAGGCATTTATTGAT
>NW_011494846.1:3075508-3121088 GCF_000754665.1 Bison bison bison | reverse complement strand
TTATTGAGTACCCACTCTATGTCTTCAAATGAATCTTAAAATTCTGACTTTCTAGTTTTGGGTGGCTGAAGATCAATTCTGTCCACCGTACAGTTTTGGAAGATTTTAGAAACCTTCAGATCTGCCTTTTACCCTTTTTGGTGCCGAACCTTGAACCAGATGAGTCACTCAACCTGTCAGTTTTCTATCACAAACCTCCCCAGTTTCTTGCGCTCCTGTTCAGAAGCAGCATCTGTGCAAGTAGGTTTACGTTCTTCTGTTCAAAATTAAGACAGTGAGACGAGGAGACTGTGTCCCTGTCTCCAACCAACATCAAGCATGGACATTTTATAAATACATGCATTCACTTAGCCCATTGTTAATAGTAATCTCCTTAGAATGGGGGCCAGGGTTCGAGTCCTTGGGTTAGTATGCTCTGTGTTGACTTATAACTGTATACCTCACTGTATACTAGCAACTCACAGCCCAGGGATAACATGCACTCCCTTAAGGTATGTCCCCCTTCATCAGGTGATGGTTATTACCTTGTAAATGAATCTATCCTGAACTAAATTATGACTTTAGGCTCCAGCCTCAGAGTCTGTTAGTTCTCAGCGATGTTACTATCAAAGCTAATAGATTATCATTTGGGTTTATACTGTTGTCGTCACTGTTATTCTAACAGTGACATTAAAGGTTAAAGGTGTTTCCCGTAAGAGATTTCAAGATGAAACTGTGATTATTGGTACAGTTCCCTATTTGGTAGGTAAACAGAGTTAAAGATTCGTTGGTCACTAGATCGAAACAAATTGGAAATCTTTACCAAGAACATATTTACAGGATTCATAGGATTCATTTTACAAGGAACAGAAAAAAACAGGAATAAGTGGAATCCTCAGACAATCTTTTAGTCTTCTTTTTAGACCATAGTTTGGCTTCTTCCTCTATTAAACATTTGGACAGAGTTATTAGCAGGTAATAAAGTTTAAAGTCAACTGGTTTTAAGACATTTCCCCTTCTGGCGCTCTCGTATTCCTACTTTAATGCAGTCGAAATGAAAGTTACAGAAAAGGTAATAGCAATATGCCTAAATACTGAACTACAGTAAATAGCTATAGTGAATTTATGCCCATAGAAAGGAAGAATTTGAAACAGATGGCTTTTGGTTAAAGGTATTTCCTGTAACAGATTTCAAGATGAAATTGTTAGTTTAGCAAAGACGATAAGTCTTTAGAAACACTGTTGCTGGAGTACCCGTTTTTTAAAAGATCCCTCCCCACCCTAAGGACCACCACCACCACCAGTCCCTCCTCTGTATGTAAAAACAGCTTTGAAGGATAAGAACAAACACCGAATCTGACGTTGCTGATTGGCTCGTGCGTCCCTCTGGTTTGTGGATGGGGAACCCAGCTCAGTTGTAAAACAACTCAGTCATGCTAATTTCTGGTCGTGTTGCTACATTATCTTCATAAATAATTTGCATCGTGGGGTGTTTCTGCATATCTTGTGCATTTTAATGTTATTTTTAGCCAGAAATTTTTATTTTACAATAACAGTTTTTTGAATAGACTAATCAAGAAGCCTCCTCCAGAGTCAAGGAAACAAGTGCTGAGAATATGTCAGGGGGGTCTGTCTCCTTTCCTCCTCAGACACTTCCCTCTGCTGCTGTTCTTGCTGCTCTTGCTATTACTTTTTGTAACTTTAGTTCTTTGGAATTTCCATTTCTTTTTTTTTTTTTTTCTTTAGACATCAGAACGTGGCTGTTGAAGTAATTTATGTCACGAGAGGCTGCACTACAGTGATCTGAAGCCAGCGTGGCTTTTGTGTAAGGCACTAGCTTTTCTGCCCTTAACAAGGAGAACGTTACTGGAAACTTGAATTATGAGATGGAGTGTTACCTCTTTGAAACAACTGTCTCTTACAAGTAATCTCTGCAATAGCTTGAAGAGGAGTTAAACTAGAGTAGCAACATAAAACAGAGAAGGAAATGGCAACCCACTCCAGTGTTCTTGCCTGGAGAATCCCAGGGACGGGGGAGCCTGGTGGGCTGCCATCTGTGGGGTCGCACAGAGTCGGACACGACTGAAGCGACTTAGCAGCAGCAGCAGCAACATAAAAAACCTGCCATGTTGTCATTCAGCCACTCAGTCATGTCCAACTCTTTGTGACCCCATGAACTGCAGCACGCCAGGCTTCCCTGTCCTTCACGATTTCCTGGAGCATCTCAAACTCAGGTCCATTGACTCAGTGATGTCATCTAACCATCTCATCCTCTGTCATCCCCTTCTTCTCCTGCCCTCAATCTTTCTCGGCGTCAGGGTCTTTTCCCGTGAGTCAGCTCTTCGCATCAGGTGGCCCAAGTATTGGAACTTCAGCTTCAGCATCAGTCCTTCCAATGAATATTCATGGTTGATTTCCTGCAGGTTGTCACCTGTAGATGTTGGCATTTGAGTGTTTTCTTCCAGAATCTTTTCTATGGATATGTGTACAAATAAACAGAGGCGGTTTTACAAAAATGGAATTGTAATTGATAGACTTTTCTGAACCTTCTTTTCTCACTCTGTCTTCTGTTGGGAACATCTTTCCTTGTTGATAAATATAGGTCTTTAAAATGTTTATGGCTTCTGAGCTTTCTGGTGCACGGATATAAGAGTGAAGATTCTCTGACTTCACCAATTGTATGTGCCCTTTTTGTTCCTCTGTTTTTTCTCTTTTCTGCTAGGATCCATCACATGCCTCTTGCTCTGCTCTTGACTATGGTCAGGTGAAAAACCCGAATGAAGACAAGATCTAGGACCTCTATTTGATAGAGAGCTGTGCTCTTGAGTTCTCTGAATCCAGACTTCTGAGAGAGTATTACTCTTCCGTCTTGGCCTCCTCGACATACTCAGCATGTCTTTTCTTGGGAATTTTACTTTCCCTTAGATTCCCAGTATCTTCTGTTGACTTTCCCTCAAGTCTGATGACTCATTACCTCACCTGCAGTGGGGTTCCCTTTCTCTTGGGTCTCTTCCTTTGGCCTGAATCAAGCAGAGACACTTCTTTTTGACTCCATCACATCCCTTTCCAGTTGTCTGGAGTGAGCTCGCTCACCTTTCAGACCCCATTTTGAATCTCTAGGCCAAGTCCAGCACCTTCAGTCTGATCTGCAGTTCCTTGTCGACTTGTGGCCTTGTCTCGTGGTCCAGTGCAGTGCTCTGTTGGCCGATCTTCCCAACTGCTCTACCTCTAAGCCTTGCCTGTGCCATCACCTCCATCAGAAACACCATGTCCTCCCAGTTCTTGACCCGCAAACCAGTCCCTGCTGGGATTTCAAAACCTGGACAGGAGTCATCTTGATGGCGTCTTCTCTGGTGCCTTCCATAGGGCTCCAATCAAATCTGGAAAGTCATCTGGAAGGAAAAACCTCAAACCAGTTTTGTTTTTTTTAATTAACAGACTTTAATTTTTTTCAAGCAGTTTTAGGTTTACAGAAAGTGGATGGGAAAGTACAGAGTGTTCCCACATTCCCCGCCTCGCTCCTGCCCCAAGCCAGTGGCCTCTGTTATTAACCAATAATGATATATTGGTCGTAACTGAAGTCCAAGATTTACAGTCGAGTTCATTCTTTCTGTTGTATTGGCTTGACCATAAAGGTTATTTGGATTTTTCCATAGTTCTGATACAGTCTATGGGTTTTGACAAATGTAAAATGATGTGGGCTTTGCTGGTGGCTCAGTGGTAAAGAATCTACCAGCCAATGCAGGAAATGGGGGCTCAACCCCTGGGTCAAGAAGATTCCCCTGAAGGAAGACATGACAACCCACTCCGGTATTCTTGCCTAGAGAATCCCATGCCTGGTGGGCCTGGTGGGCTACAGTCCATGGAGTTGCAAAGAGTTGGACATGACTTAGCGACTAAAACAACAAAACAGCATAATGATATGTATCCACCAGTACAGTATCATACGGAATAGTTTCCACCCTAAAAATTCCCTCTTCTCCATCTATTTATCTCCCTCCCAACCCCCAAACCCTTTTCACTATCCTCATAGTGGCCTTTTCCATAATGTCAGATAGTTGGACCAATACAGAACGTAGTCTTTTTTACTGGCTCCTTTCGCTCAGTAGCATATATTTAAAGATCCTCCGTACCTTTTCATGGCTCAATAACTTACTTCTTTTGATCACTGAAAAATATTCCATTGCACAGATTACTGCAATTTATCCATTCACCTACTGAACGAGGTCTAGGTTTCTGCCAAGTTTTGGCAGTTCATAAAGCTGCTATGAATGTTCACGGTCAAGGTTGTATATGGACCTAAGTTTTCACCTCCTTTGGGTAAATACCATGGAGTGTGATTGCTGAATCATATGGTAAGACTATGCTTCATTTCGTAAGAAACTGCCAAACTCTCCACAGTGATTGTACCATTTTGTGTTTCCTCCAGCAATGAGTGAGAGTCCCCATTGCTTCACGCCCTCACAAACATTTGGTATTCTGGATTTTGGTCATTCTGGCTGGTGTGTTTAGTGCTATTTTGTTGTTTTGACTTGAAATTCCCTGAAGACATGATTTGGAGCATCTTTTCATAACTTATTTGCTCTCTAAAGATCTTTTGTAGGAAGGTGTGTATTTAGGTCTTTTATGTATTTTTTTTTTAATTGGATTGTTTGTTTTCTAATAGCGTCGTTTTTCCTGTAGCTCTATTTTTGCTGTTATTTCTCTTTTAACTCAAGCTGGTTCTTACTGCTCATTAGATTGCTTACTACTGGAAGGCACACTCTCCTTCCTTGATGAACCCATGTATCTCTCAGAGTGGTGTTCACTCTGAGTCCTCCTGATGTGAGCTTATCTACCTCCTTTTGTACCCAGGCTGCTGCTTTGTTAGAATATCCAAGACAAGAGCAAGAATCAAGAAATGTAGCTTGCATAACGTAGATCACAGTATTTAGGTCGATTTCTGAAGCTGGTGTTAAATTCCAGAAATTCCTTGGCTCCTTTACATTAATTCCTAAATTTTACTCTTTGCCGTAATGATTTAATAGCGTATTTTTAAAATGTTATTTCGGGTGCCTGTGTAGTTTTCCCTGCAGACTACAGAAGTCATTTTAACTTCATCTTTCTCACCTGCTAAAAGCAGTAAATTGACAGCAATAAGTGAGAGAAACAAGCTGCTGTGTATCTAATACGAGGAATTGCATGTTCTATGTGTGCAGTAATAGTTAATGTGGGAGGAAGTCAATATTAATTAATTTCTGAGTCGCTGACTACATTATAGATAATGCAGAGCTTCCCAGCCCATGTGTTACAATGGGCTACAGATACGTCAGCCTTTGGGCATCCTTAAACCCTGAGGTTATAAAGCCCTGGTGGGGGTGGGAGGCCGGGGCTTGACCACTCATGCTGGTATGTTGCTGGCCAGGTGTTAGTTTCTCTGTAAGTTGTGCCGAGAGAGAGGGAAGGGGGAGAAAGAAAACACGCGGAGGAGAGAGCCCCAACACTCACTGGCATAATATGAAGTGGGGAAGATAGCGATCTACAATCCGCAAGCATCAGTTCATTGTCAGCTCTCCAATAGCAGAGATTGTGTCTGCTTAGCTCACTGCTCTGTCCTCACACCTAAAACAGAGCTTGTTATATAATAAATGCTCAATAAACATTTATCAATTTAATTCATGAAACATACCTGAATAATAAATTCATCACACGTTGCTTCACCCACTCTGTTCTTTAATTTCTAGAGCCAGAACCAATTTATGTCTATATAACAAGTAGAAATTTACATGTAGATAGTATGGCTCTTTTTGTGACCTAAAGTGGCACAGCCAACAGCATGGTGCTGGTTAAGGAGGTTGAGGAGCCATTGATTCTTTCTTACCCTCTCTTATCTGAATTATTTTTAAGTCTGGACAATGGTGGGGATGATAATTACATAATTTGCATACAGCTCATAAAATTTATTGCTTTACATCGATGTAATCCTCAGAGCGGCTCTTAGAGAAGTATTTCTTTCTATTCCCATTTTCATAAATGATGAAACTGGTGCTCAGCAAAGTTAAATGATTGTGGAAGATGGCATAAACGGAACTTGAGCCCAGACATTTTAACTGTTTACTTCAAATCTCAAGGACTTTTCATCTGTACCAAACATTATAAGGTTTCTTCTAGACTCACTTTTAGGGCTTTCCTGGTGGCTCAGACAGTAAAGGACCTGCCTGCATTGAGGGAGAAGGGAGAGGTTCGATCCCTGGGTTGGGAAGATTCCCTGGAGGAGGGCATGGCAGCCCATTCCAGCATTCTTGCCTGGAGAATCCCCATGGACAGAGGAGCCTGGTGGGCTACAGACCATGGGGTCACAAAGAGTCGGAATGACTGAGTGACTAAGCACAGCACAGAGACTCACTTTAAAGCCTAGATGTTATTTGATACAAATTGATGGTGATAAAGTAAACTTAGGAATGCTTAAATGAGGTAAACATTTCTAAACCTTTTTTGAAAAATGTAGGCTTAAGCTAGATGCTAGTGAGACTTTTTCAGGTCTAACTAACTCTTAAAGGTCTGAATTAGTGGAATTTTAATGTGGATTAATGGTCGCATTTTCAAAGAATAAAGTGATTAAAGCATAAACCTACCTGCTGTTGTAGAACTAGGTGAGGTGAAATGAGATGAGACTAGACGGTGCACCATGAGAACAAGAAGGCTGTGAAGAGGCAGGCTTATGTGGACCCTTTAAATACACTTGATACCTTTGGACAGGAAGAAAGGCCTTTAAAATCTCACACTGGCAAGAGGAAAAGAAAATCGGCAATCTCTCTTCTTTTTTTACCCTTTCATTTGAATATTTAGTCACTTTGGTCTACTTCGGTTTTGATTCACAAATGAGTTTTCAGAAACTGCCCTCCTGTTTTTTGTTTTTTTTTTTAATGAAATGTTTAATTTTCCCTCTGAAAACAGACACAATCACTGGGACATGAGATGGATACTCCTACATCTTCTCGTTTTGTCAGCTGAATTTAATCTTACACTATCTACAAAATCGGGAAAGGTTTTCTCATACAATTCATGAGCAGTTCTGGACATCCCATACTCATTCCTGCATTTAAGTAATTCTCCAAATATTTATTGAATGCCAGCCACAGAATCTTTGGCCTAAAGAAGCTCACAGTCTTGACTCTGGGTCTCGACTCACCAAACACCTTGTTTCTCTTCCACCAAATTCCAGACTTTCTCTGTCTCTGGATACAACTGAATGCTGTTTGCAGAGTTTGTCCTGCTTGTAGTGAGCAGCCATCTAGCTCAGTAGGCACTTTATAAAGCTCGAGAGTTTGAGGGAAAAAGGCAAAGGAATCAGTGAGTAGCTTGCTGTTTGGTTTCCAGGAAAGAGGACTGCCCCGGTGATCCTGGAAGAGCTTTGCCATGCAGCTCCCTGTGCGCGCGCATATTCTATACATCGGGGCAACATCTTCTGTGTCTTACACAAAGAAAGCAAGGCTAAAGATAGAATCCAGGGGCATGAAAACCTTTTAACCTTTCCAACAACCATGTTTCAGTTCAGTTTGTTCCCGTGTTGGCTTTCAGAAGGGGGAAGAAGAGAGAGAGAACTCTTAATTACAAAGGCCACGTTTCTTTCAGCTATACTATTTTCAGTGCTATATAATTTGAAAGCTGAAGTGGCAAGTGCTTGCTTTTAAATGTGGAGAGAAGGTGCCCCCTCATTTTAGGCTTCTCTGATAACTCAGTTGGTAAAGAATCCACCTGCAATGCAGAAGACCCCAGTTCAATTCCTGGGTTGGAAAGATCCACTGGAAAAGAGATAGGCTACCCACTCCAGTATTCTTGGCTTCCCTTGTGGATCAGCTGGTAAAGAATCCACCTGGGTTTGATCCCTGGGTTGGGAAGATCCCCTGGAGAAGGCAAAGGCTACCCACTCCAGTATTCTGGCCAGGAGAATTCCATGGATTGTATAGTCCATGGGGTCGCAAAGAGTCACAACTGAGCCACTTTCACTTTCGGTTTTCATGTAAGGCTTAGAAAATATTGACTTTGATTTAAACAAAAGGAAAGGTCTCCAGAGCCTCGTAATGGGGATTGGTATTGTCAAGAGGCAGACTTTTTGTTCTCCTGGTGTTGGCCTTTGGTGGAGTCTGCTCCTCTTTCCCTCCCCTTTTTTTATTCCTCTTCTCTGGATCAGGTGTGTTCACAGATGACCACTAAAGTGGGGCTCATGGAGGCTAGGATGAGACCCAAGGCTGGATTTCTGGCAGAGCTTCTCCGTAACTCCCAGGAACAGGATAAGCTGCATCTGTGGCCTGGAAAGTCCATTTCCAAGACAGAACATTGATCCCTGTTGCTCAAATAGGCTGGTCAGCGTTCCTGCAAGGTCCCGAGAACAGAGTGGAAGCTATTTACTGAACACTGAGTCTGGGTCTAGGTGGATTTTATATGTTATTTCTTGGAAGATATACAGACATCTTGACAAGGTGGATATTGCTATCTCTATGTTGCAGATAAGAGAGCCTACACAAAACGGAAGTGAGTCAGCTCAAAGCTACCTTGCTAATAATAAACATGCTGGTTTTGACCCTAAGTAAGTCTGAGTAATAAAACCCATGCCCTCTACACCACATCACATTCCTTCCCTTGAATCAGAAAGTACCCGGCGGGACAGGTGATGGCAGGGACCATGATACCACAGGTGGATGAAATGCTTTCTGCCTCCTTCCTCCTGTTCTCTGAAACCCCATTCACGTATGCAAATGTGTTGCGTACATGATGGTTCCAGCCCTTTGCCTGCATAACTCTACACGTGAAAAAGATTCAAGAGACCACGGAGACACTACTGGCATCCAAGTATTTGCTGTCACGTGGGAGAAAGTTATACAAGAACTCCATTTTTTTCCTTTTCCTTTTCTTTCCTGTATTTAGGCATTGTAGAGTTACAGCACTAATCACCCACAGGTACAAATATCATCCTCTACCTTTATTTGATGATTTACAAATATTTTTATTATCTTTTTTTCTTTTCTCTTCTTTTTGCAGTTGAATCCAAAATATGTATTTTATGACATTGATTTGATATTTTCCGTGGTAAAAGTATTCAATAAGGCCTCCCTCATAGCTTAGTAAAGAATCGTCCTGCAATGCAAGAGACTCTGGTTCAATTCCTGGGTCAGGAAGATCCCCCTGGAGAAGGGATAGGCTTCCCACTCTAGTATTCTTGGGCTTCCCTTGTGGCTCAGCTGGTAAAGAATCCGCCTGCAATGCCAGAGACCTGAGTTCAATTCCTTGGGTTGGGAACATCCCCTGGAGAAGGGAAAGGCTACCCATATAATGTATAGTATTCAATACATTGTATGCAATGATGAATCATTTAAAAAGACAAGTATAGAATTTAATACAGTAATAAACAGATCAGCAAACATTATTCTCTTCACTTTCCAAATTCTAAGATTTCCCCCACCCCACGCCCACCGACACCCAGGACCCTCTTTACTTTGTCGATTTTTAGTATCAACTCCTTTTTCAAACACAATCTGGTGTGAAACCTCAATATATAAAACTGATAAAGGAAAAATTTGTTAGTATAATGTTTGTTAAAATTCAATGTATAATGCTGACATAAAACCCAGAAAAAAGAACAATGAGGCTTTGTGGATGAATGCAGAAATTTAAAATCAGTGTTACGGATGACAGCTGCAGGCTTTTCTAACTTCAGTTTCCAATTTATTCCCTTTTGTTGTTGTTGATTTTTTTTTTAATATTGTTGCACAGTCTTGAGAAAATAATCTTGGCTCCCTAAAAAAGTGAGTTGCAAGTAATGATAGGGTATTGTATTTTTTTTTTTTTTTTAAGAGCTACCTTGCAATCTCAGGGTATTTTTACATTTAAACTTATCCACTTAGAACTTATTCACTTAAAACAAAAGGAAGAGTAGAAACGGCTTCTTTCAAAGTTGAAATCATTAACTATATGAAACAATTTGCAGTTTTTAATTGGAAAGGCTGCAATTTGGGGAACCAATGGTCATTTCCTCAGCTAGTCCAAATCTTCCATTAGAAGCAGAAAATACTTTTCAAATTATAACATTAATAAGATGCTCACTGATATCTTTAAAAAAACGAAAGAAAAGGAAACCTATAAGACAACCTCTGTCTATTCAATTCCAGAAGGTACAATTTACCTTGTTTGGCATAGTGAATCCAATCTTGGAATTTCATGCTGGCATTTTGCTATCATACATGGTAACCTAGGTCACTGCAATGCCAATACATCAATTTTGTTCCACCATTTTCTGCCACACACTTATTATGCCAGAATTCAGAGTTTACTCAAATCAGAGTATAAATAGTCTATTTATGTCCCTTAAACTTCTTATAAGCTACTGGTGCCACATCTTACCCTTTTTTTTTATGTTATATAGTTTTTTTTCTGTAGAAGAAACCAGATCATTTGTGCAGTAGAATGTCCACCATCTGGCTTTCGCTGGTGGCGCTGGGCATGTCCCCTTGTTGTCTGTCTTCCTCGGGAACTGCTGGGAAGCCCTAGAGGCAGTGTTTGGTTGGTTTGTTTTGCCTGACAGCTTCACAGTTGGTCTTGTGTTAGGTCATTGGTTAGTAGTGTATCTTTTTGCAATGAGATCTGTGTTTAAATTCCTAAATTTACAGGCGATTGCGAAATGATGCTAGTCTAATTCTGTTATTCTTTGTTCGTTTATTACCAGGAACCATTGTTCGAGACGAGAAACTTCCCCTCACCTACTGTTTGTTTACTCACTGCTTCCAGTTCTGTATAAAAAGCAGGATGAATACTTGACTCTTATTTACCAGTCTTGAACATAAAATTTGTTCATAATTTTCTCCTTAGTCACCATTTTTAAAAATATTACTGTAAACTCTTGAACTTAAATGATATATATCTGGTGTGTTTCAATCAGTTATAGTTTTTACCATTAACTAATACGCAAATGGCCTCATTTTGACTATTGCCTGCAAACTATTCAGTTTGGTTCTTGAGTCCTTTCCATGTAATACTAGTTTTCTGGTTTTTTGGATTTAGATATATATATATATATATAGTTGTCTTACTTTCTAATATGACAGTAAGTTCTAGACTCCTCCTGTACATTTCCTACCTCAGACCTGGGATCACCTTTTTTGCAAGAAAACCTGCTTCCTATTAGTGAGCAATGGCATTTGGAGACCACAGTCTGGGCTCAGGTGTTCTCACTATGACTGGGTTTGTCATTGTTTCTCAGCCTTTTCAGTGGGCACAGCCAGAGTTAGGAAATGAATCAATTTCTCTTTCTCTCTCTCTATAGATATATATAAATATATAAATTTAAATATTTATATATTTATGAATTTAAACATATATATATATATATTTTTTTTTAGGTGAAATACATCATGAGTTTATACTGGTGTGCACTGGTGTGCCAACTCTTCTTGATCTCTTTCATCTTACTCCAGTATTTTCTATTTTCAAGCGGAAAATAGTTCTCATTCGCACCAACACAATTTACTCATTTTACCCACACTACACTCACCATAATTTCTGAATAAAAATACCAGTGACACCCCAACAATATGTTTACCAAAAACTTTTCACTTTTGTTTTGGATTTTAGTCCTTTGGGCTAAGGATGTACAGTTACTTCATAAAGTGCTGGGGTCACTTGGAACAGTTCCTGTCTGAATGTTTATGCCAGTAACTAGATAGATCTTCCTTAATATAATACCCTTAATGCACCCCTGTCTCTCTCTTGGAGCCCCAAGTTCCTGGCCTTCTTATAGCACTTTCACCTGTTTGACATCATCCTATACCTTTCTCTGAGAGCTGTTTTCACATATAGGCATATGTATTTGTGTGATAATATCATTAATGTCTTTTCTCCCCAAAGAGAAGGCAAGCTCTCCAAGAGTAGGGACCATGCTTGTTTTAGCTCCTAGTAGCATAGTGCCTGGCGTATGGGAGACACTGCATAAGATTTGGTTTGTTGAATGAAAAAATAGCTGAGATGTATCACATGATAGACTGAGATCAGAGAAGAAAGAATGTTCAAGAGCAGATATAAAATTAGGCTGTGAAGTACAGCATCATAATATGTGGATGGTTATTGATGATACTGAGTCATCAAAGAAAGGTTAAAATTTATTATTCTTTATTTTAAAGGCAGTTACTGGGACTTCTCTGGTGGTCCAGTGGTCAGCAGGATTCTGAGCTCCCAGTACAGAGGACCCAGGTTCGATACCTGGTCAGGGGAGATCCCATATGCTGCAACATCCCATATCCCACATGTTATAACCAAGACCTGGCGCAGCCAAATAAATATTTTTTAAAAAATAAATAAAAGATACCTAAATATAGCACTGTGAAAGAAGCAGATCTTAGAAAAATTTCAATTTGGTAAGTGAAGTTTTAGAAAGTGAAGAGCAGTTAATTTTTGTAAATACTTCATTTCCCAATAACACAGATAAATGTTTTCATCCCACTGTGAGCACAAATAGTGTCCTGTCCCTTATTTCTGCCAGTGGAGGCTGAGGGGACACAGAGCATTGAAATGACAGTGAATAAGGAAAGGATTTATTGATTTCCATGCCATCTCTTTTCCTTGATCATATAAGAATTGCCAGAAAGGCTAAAAAATGGGCATCAAGGGAAAAGAAGAAACAGTAAGATTCTTGGATAATCCTCCACCAGATAATTACGATTTAACTGGGTCTGTTTTGATGTGTGCACATGTTTCTGTACACGGAAAAGGATGAACCCACAAATATTATAAATGCCAATTTTTGAAGGCTGTTGGAAAATGCAACCCATAGCATATGGTATCAAATTAATTTGGGGTTTCACTTGTCTCGGTCTGATGTGGGCACATTGAATTATGAGATAATAGTTTGGCATCCGTGATTGCAGTGCTTTTTGTAAGCTTCTCAATTTCACAAAAATTCCTTGAGGTCAAAGGATGTGTGGTGACCCTTGTTTAGCAGATGAGGACAGAGGCGTGGGGCTTGCCTGAGCTTTGGGAATAACTCATCAGTAGAGCCAATGAGAGGTAGGTCTGTGGACTGTGGCTGAAGCCTCACCATTTCTGCCTTTACTTTCAGTGTTTTCTTTGCCTCCCTTCTCTTTCACGCCGTTGAATGCAACCTGTTTCACCCTGCTGCCATCACTGTTAGAGGGAGAAAGGAATTTACAACAGGATGGATTGTGTGTGAGAGTAAGGAGCTGCACAGCTGAATTCCATCAAGACATAAAAGTACCTGTAGCCCTGGCAGTATTAAAACATTCCAGTGATGTTTTACCATGGCTCTACCAGGGCTCCACGTGACAAGGAGGGGCCCAACCTGGAAAGACCTCTCTCTCTCTGTGTAGTGATAGATTGCTCTTGTCTGCCCACCTCCAGAACCTCCTAAGAGTGTTTGGCTTTTCGTAAACCCAATCCTAAAATTTAATTTGAGGTGGAATAGTTGTTTCTCCTGTAGCCTATGTGAAATTTGGGGTGTCAGCTAATTGCGTTAAAGTTGCCAATAAAGAAACGCTTTGAAAGTGTGAATCACCAGTTACCTCTCGGAGGAGCTACTGAACTAAGGGTTAATAGCAGTAGGTATGACCTCAGCTGCTGCATTCAAAGTACAAAAGATTCTACACTTGATTTCACAAAGTGTGTCTGAATGATACCGCTTCCTATTTAGGTGATTACTTTAAAGAATATTTATAGACTTTAAGGAATATTTATAGACTTTGCCAAGGTTTCTCCAAACCTTCACCCAGTTCCTAAATCTGACACCCAAACAGGAAAATAATTTGGTACAGAACCCATCATGTACTTGTTGAACTGATGCTGTCAATTAAATGCTATGTGGGAAAGGACTTTGCACTTCTTTAGAGCATAGTATTACTGCTATATATTCACTCCATACTGAGAGGTGAGGACTGAGTTCTGTGGTGCCTCAGAAAAGATCAGAACTTTAAGTTCTAAAACATAGCTTTGAAGGATCAGGATACACAGAAACTCAGAATATTTGAATGTCAGCCCAGATGCTGGCAGACTTCCATTCAGATTTTGTCGTGAGTAAAATGTGTACTCAGTGACTAGGTTCAAGCCCTTGGTCGTTTATAAGCAAATCTTTCTACTTTTCCTAAATCATTGCCAAAAAAAAAAAAATAGGTTAAGCAAATTTTGTGGTGGTGCTTATGCGTGCACAGACATGCATGAGGCCCCTACAGCTTCCAAACTTGGAAAGCATATTTTAACAGCCCAAGTAGATCTCTGCATTTGATCTATATCAGAACCTCTTTTTTTTCCCCTCTTCTTCATGCTTTTTAATTATATAGCTGAAATGTTTTACCTATTAAATCTGTTTGGTCTTCAAGCTGTAAACATCACAAGCAGCTAATAAGCTTTAGGAAAGAAAAGGAAATTGACATTTAGTATAGAGGTTCCACAAAACCAATGAAAGGCTATGCAAATGAGCTAGAGCAGACAGATTTGCATATCCTTGTTGGTTTCATGATGATATTCTCAGTGTGAGCCTGGCTGACTTGCCTTTTTACCTCTTGGGATGTGGCATGTCCCAGTGGCAGAGCGCCCTGCAGGGTCAATTTAACAAGTGTAACATTGTAATTTTCCATGAGGTTTCTCAGAACCACGGAGCAAAATGCGGCAGTAAATAGTGGCAGAGGAAACCGATTTTTGAAGTAAAGGCCTTGGCAGCCAGGGCAGGGAGGGACATTCTATCAGTCTTTAATGTTGCCAGGGTAGGATGAGCAAGTTTTGGTATTGGTGCCATTGCATTTTGAAATAAATATATACCCACCAATTCCTCTGCTCTTTTGTTTTAGTCGCTAAGTCGTATCTGACTCCTTTGTGACCCCATGGACTGTAGCCCGCCAGGCACTTCTGTCTATGGGAGTTCTCAGGCAAGAATACTGTGGTTTGCCATTTCCTTCTTCAGGGGATTTTCCTGAACCAGGGATCGAACCCTCGTCTCCCACTTTGCAGGCAGATTCGTAACCACTGAGCTACCTGGGAAGCCTTCCTCTGTTCTTTTGAGAGTACTACATGCCCAGCACCAAAACTTTTGCTCAGAGACTGGAGAGATTTTGCAAGCCTCTGTTGGCTGTATCAACACCAGAAAAGCAGGCTAAGGAATCTGCTTTTGCCACCATCCTGTTAGAATAAGAGATAGTAGCCTACTGGCCAAGTTGTGTATTTGTTTGATTAATTGTATGTCTTGCCTGACATTGACATGTGGAAGCATAATTGCATGGTGACCAAGAAGGATTTGCTATTGTCAAGACTGGGATTTGAACTATACGCTCTGGCATCCCTTCCCACCTTGGTTTCTCACCCGTATGTGAGAGCTGTGAACATTAAATGAGAGAGAAGGCAAATTCTTACCGTGCCTGGCTCATAGTAAATGCCTAATAGATACTATCAGAATTTTGAAATGCTTTCCAAATTATAATCAGGTTTTCCTTTGTAATATAAAAATTTTAAAACCGTCAAGGTAACTTTCCGAAGAAGAGAAAGGAAATGAAATCCGCCCCTGAAATGGACTTGGAGGAATTTAGAGGGTCTTTTCCAAGTTGTTATAAAACACCTCTGAAGTAAATTTGCCCATTTCTGCCCACACCAATCCTATAACATTCCAGGAATAAAATCTGCACTTGAGTTTAAAAATAAAATGGTGGAACAAACTGAATTAGAAGTCCTTGGCAGACATCCCCCCCTCCCCACCCAGCAGAATGTTCTCTCAATTGGTGGTATCGCAATAAAAAAGAAGATGTATCTTTTTAAATCTGCCTTTCTTCCTCTTCTCTTCAACCAGTTGTATTTCTTTATCTTAAAAACCCAGTTTGCTTGGATTTGACCTCATCCCTCTGATATCTGCACTCCCACCCCCCACCTCAAATAAACCACATCCGCACAGACCTTCCTTCCCAAGAAAGCATGGAGCAGGGCCGTTCTCTGATGCCGTATATGTGCATACTGGCCACGCTGAGCAAGGCCAGAGAGACATGGGAGGGCTCTGCTGTTCTCAGTTGCAAAGACTGCCAAGAAAGAAAGAAAAAAAAAAAAAAAAACCACCTCAAATGTATTTGCATCTCTCCCGCCTCTTTTTTTCTTCTGTAAATATTCAAACCCTTTTTAGAGAGGCTTTTGATAATGTCTTATCCCAGCAAATGCCATGAACCCTGGATGGACTGAGTACTCCCAAATCCCATTGCGATGACTCAGTAAAAGAGAGATAAAGTGTGGTTGGCAGGATTGGGTAGAGAATCTTGTTATTATATACACAGATACACACACAGGCGCGCACATGTACGCCCCAGCCACCCCCACCCCTATCATCACCACGAAAGTTCTGTAAAAACTAGTCATCCTCCTCTCCCTCACACAGGCGGGCGCATCTTTGCATCTTTCCCAAAAAGGGAAGGGGGGAAAGCTTTCTTTGGCTGAGCCATATGTAAAAAATTATGGAACATCTGTGTAAGTAACAACATACAACAAGACAAATTATTGGTGGTAAAAGGCAGAGCCCTTGTTTTAAAAACATGTCTGGAGGTAGTGTGTATATACAGAATCTTGCTTTGTGCTAATTATGCATAATAGCTGTCAGCTTTGGGGACCACAGACTGGGCTCCTCAATACCTCGTGGCCTCTGCAGGGTATGCCTTTTCTTGTTCTTCTCTTTTTTTTTTTGTTCTGTCTTCCTTCCCTCCTTCCTTTATTCTTTGTGGTTCTTGTCGAACAAACCATATAGCTTTATTACAGTAGTTGCTGTGATTTGGAAAGCTACATCAAAAACGTGGGTGACTTGGGGACTCAACGTCTTGAAATGTACCAGCCCCCTCCCCGCACCATAACCCCTGATTGGATCGTTCCCATCTAGTGCTGGTCCCAGGAGTGTGGCAGTGTGGGTCCAAGCCACTCAGTTTCAGGAATTCTTTTCCTTTTCAGCATTTAACTGTTCTCAATCTCAGCACCCACCATGAAAATAATGTCGTTCCAGGCGAATTTAGTTGCTTTCCTTCTTCTGAGACTCATGATTTTGCCGGAATGGCAAGCCTGTCGGGTACATGTACTTTAGAATGTGAGAAACTTGGGGAGTCCCTGGTCAACAGAGCAAAAGGTGTTTGGAAGAAGGATGGGTGGACATCTCTTTATGGGGAAGAAGTATTAGGCAGACTCTGGTTTCTTGGGAAGAGAGACAGTTCAGAAGGTGCTGCTCCTCTTCTCAGAAACCCCTAAGGTCTCAGCAAAATGGTGAGGAGGGGACAGGGCCAAGGTGACCGCTGTGCCCCCTCCCTAGCCCTCCCTCCCTCTCTTTTCCCCATTGGTAGCCCACGTTCCGGCCAACCCTGACTCCCATCGTAGTTCCAACATTCCCTGCGTATTCACTTCCACGTTCCCTTTATTCTGACCCCAGCCCATCACAGAATCCTCCCCAGGCTTCCAGACCCAGCTTACACTCCGTCTCCTCCAGGAACACTTCCAACTGCAAAGCCAGCTAGTCTGCCTCTTTGTTGGGCTCCCAGATCCCTTTATTATTTGTACTTCTTTGCTATTTATAATACTTAGCACAGCCTGCCTGCCTCGTGTAGTTCTGTATAACTGCTGTAGCAGAAAAGATAGTGCAGAATGCTGGCTAGTGTGCAGGCGCTGGTATGAGCCTGCCTGAGTTCAAATGCCCCTTTACCAGGCCATCTCCTAGTGCTGTAACTGGGCTAAGTACTTAACCTCTATGTCTAGTTTCCTCATTTGCAGACGTGGCTTACTAATGTGTGTGCTAAGTCGCTTCAGTCATGTCCGACTCTTTGCAACCCTATGGACTGTAGCCCACCAGGCTCCCCTGTCCGTGGGATTCTCCAGGCAAGAATACTGGAGTGGGTTGCCATTTCCTCCTCCAGGGGATCTTCCCGACCTGGGGATCAAACCCGCGTCTCTTATGTCTCCTGCATTGGCAGGTGGGTTTTTTGCCACTCACACCACCATAGCTCCTTCACAAAGGCATTGTGGGGGTTAAATGCATGTACTGTTCTTACAGCACTGTGTAAGCACTTCAATACTAGCAGCAGTAGACCTGATGTCTTCTACTTGCCTTTAGCCCTTGTAACTGGACTTTACACGTAGCAAAGACCCAATCCATACATATCACATTGGTTCAGGTACATGTGACCACATGCGAATCTGTTCCATTGAGTCAGCTAAGTAATTCAGAGTGCAGCAAGCCTCCCCTCCCACAGCCCCATCCTTCCAGTCACTGAAAAATCTGTGCAGAGTCAGAGTATCTCAAGTGCCAAGCCCTATGGGGAACATCTCCAGTCGTCTTTAGGCATCTGCTTTCTCTTTTGGGTGCAGACACTCAGCAGAGCCTGATGATAAGGCAAGCGTCTGTGTGCAGCCTTATTTTGCAGAAGCCGAATGAAAGAATGGGAGTTCATCCTGGCTGAATGTTTCCCTCCCAGTTTCTAAGGCTCAGGGCTGTAAACACTGGCGGGCACTTTGAAAATGGAACCCTGGAAGTTCTTCTCCAGTTTTGGAAGCATTTACAGCAAATCAGGTGGATAAAAGTATGAAAAAAAATCAGCAGTGAGAACCACCTGTCCTTAGAGTCTTTGTATATAATATTGTGTGAGGGTGTGCTTATGCGTGTGTGTGTTTAACCTTCATGCACAGAGCAAGGTGGTATCTCCACTTGGAACCAGCCAAACCTATGTAACATTTACCTTGTGGTTCTGATCTCGCCCCCCCAGGAGGCAGGTGGCAATATCTGGAGACATTTTTGATTGTCACAACTTGATTGCTATCAGCGTCTAGTGAGTAGAAACTGGCGAAGTTGTTCAGCATCCGTAAAGTACAGGACAGCCCCTTACAGAGAAGTATCTGACACAAGAAGTCAATACATCTGAGGTTGAGAAGCCTAGTTTACTTTTTTTTTTTTTTGCCGTATGGCTTGCGGGATATTAGTTCCCCAGTTAAGGATTGAACCCAGGCCCTGGCAATGAAAGCTCTGAGTCCATCAAAGAATTTCTTGAGCAGCCTGGTTTACTTTTTAGCCTCAAAAGAACCATAGGAATTATTGGCAAGGAATGCCTATTGGATCTGCCCAGAAGAGAGCCACAGACCTCACTGCAGGCCACGTAGGGCTCACCTCTGGACCCACACTGAGCACTTCCACACAGGCCCCTTCCTGGTCTTCCTCCTCAGGAAATCCTAGTCCATGAGGACGGGCTGGTTCTGACTCTATTCTTGGCTGGCAGATCATTTCTGGTCCCCTCATTTCAGTTCCTGCCTTGTATTTGAGTTACTTCTAGTTTCTTAGTTTTATATTGAATAGCGCCATGAGATACGAGACACATCTAGAAGTTAGAGAAGAGTTAAAATGGCAGGAGGGTGCTGGGTGAGTGGGGCTGCTGGAAAGAGAGGAGGGGAGGGGGCAAGAGAGGAAGAGAAATGTACAAATGGAGACTCGCTTGGTTGAGTGGTCCTGGAGTTCTCAGCTAGAGCTTTGGCTGCCAGCGTCTCCATCCTTCTCGCGCGCGCACACACACGCACGCACACCCCACCACATGCGGGCCAGGTGGCTCCTGCTTACATACATGGCTTGGCGCTTTTACTCCTCGGCTGAGACCGTTTCACACATGAACAACACAGCCTCCTCCCAGAGACTTGTCATCCATCTGCTTGCAGAAGGGCTGTCTGTTTCCCTCAGAAAACTGGTCCAATCAACATTTTCCTTTGGCCGGAGTAGCTTACCAGCAGCTCCTCCATAAGGTCCGTAATTGCAATTTCTCATTCTCGTTTGCCTGGCTGGCTTCACCCTTCTGTCCTCTCTCTCTGTGTCGCCCCCGCCCGGCCCCCACCCTCAGCCCTCTCCGTGCCCGTTAAGAAGCCCTGTCAGAATGAAAGACAGAATCAACTTCGTTCCCCCGCCCCCAGCGGCTCACGACTCCCAGCCTTCAGGCAGCGTTGCCTTGGTCCTCACGAGGTTTGCAGATCACTCTCCGCACGCATGATCCCCCTTCCAGGGTGACGCAGCGGGTGGGTGCCCGCCTCTCACTCTCTCCAAACTCTGCCACCATAGCAGTATTGTGGGCAAATATGCCACTGCGTCTTTTCTTTGGGATCTGCTCCAGCCTGTCTATCCCCATATGCTTGCAGCAGACCGTGGTTAATATCAGTCTGTGAGCATCTTGAGGCTAGCTCTGAAGTCTGACTCCAGTGTCATCATGCCGAAACAGTGCACACGCCTCACTCTAACACGCAGGGTCATCTCTCACTGGCCAACAAGGTATAGGACATGGACCACTAACTCTGCTATCGCAGGCATGTTTGTGGTTGAGCAAGGGAATGTGTGATGGGCATGGGAGAGACCTTCTCCCAAACGACTTCTCATTCCTAAATTTTGAAAAAACGAGTAGCACAAGTAGGGAGGGATATCGCAAGAACCAAGAAGTAAATCTAATGATAAACTCTTTGATGTTTAGAAGATAAATGTTCAAGCCAGAAGCCTTATGGACCCAGATTATAATGGAAAGGCTTTGTTAAAAAAAAAAAAACAACAAAAAACAGCTGAAAACTGCTGCTTTGAAGGAAAGGGGGAAAAATCTGAAGGATGATTAAGAAGGTAGGAAAAATCTGAAGAACCCAGGGGGTGAGAATGATGCTTTTCTGTGACCTGTAACTAGACTTTGTTTTCCAGTATAATATATTCAGACCATTTCTAGATAATAAGGGATAATTACTCTTAAAATGCTGCTGTACAAAAAGACATTTTAAACTAATACACTTGAGTGAGGACTGCAAGTGCGTGATGGGTCACTTTGGGTGAACAGCTTGGCACAGTGACGTGGGGGTCCTTCTTTTCCTAAATGTGAAGTTTGTGAGTTCAGAGAGGTCCTGAGACAGCACCCATAGGTATTTGTTCTATTCTGCTCCATGAGACCCTGAAATCAACCGTATCTGTGTGTTTAAAATAGGAAAGAATTAAGGAGAGCTAGTACTTGGAAGCATTTTAGAGGGAAGAGAAACAGTAGCTAGAATATTGCTGTGCTTTGGTTATTCACTTTTATTCATGGGCACATGGTGAAATTGTCTGCATAGGCACCAGAAATGGCCATTCATAGCAGACCTCAGGCCCACAATGAAGTGGAGAGTCCCTGCCCAGATCCAGCACCATCAGAAGATTCTGGAAGGTCCTCAGAGGAGACACGGCACCAGGGCTTGGGTGTTTCCAGCCCAACCTGAGCTGCTCTGAGTCTTCCCAATGGTTAGTCACAGAGCACCCACACTTCCTAGTCCCTAGGACAGTTTTCTCAACCCCTTGACTCCTAACCCCTTCAGCAATCCCAGGCGAACCTGTCAAAGCCACACACAGCAAGATCTTTGAGAGGCTTCCATAAACATCCCTCAAACCAGCATTCGAAGTGGGGAGGGAGCAAGAACAATGAGGAGAATTCTGGTTTATTCTCCAAGAAATGGCCTCTTTTTGGGGAGCATGAGCTGATGTGTGCTTGTGCTTAGAAAACAGGGCAGACCCTGGAAATAAGTCAACTCCATACCGATGTTAAATCACCAGGATTTGCTGACGCAACTGCTACAGGTTGTAGAGGGAGGTACAGTCAGCAGTCAGGCTCCCAACAGGGTTCAAAAATCACCTTTCTGCCACAGTGATTTTCCACGTGAGTCATGTGGACAGTTCTCGGCCCACTCCCACACACTTGCACACACACACTTATATGCCTCTTTCCTGCCTTTGTTTGAATGCATACCTCTGCTTTGGCTTCTAGGAGCAATTATATTGTAGCAACAATTACAGATGGAACTGAAGGTCAGAACCCCCGAGTTCCAGGCTGAGCTCACCACCAACTTTCAGGACTGTTGAGCTCATTCTTGAAAAGATAATAGATCAGAAGCATCCCTACAACTCTCAGACTTGTGAATTAACAAAGGAAATATATGCAGAGATGGGTGTGTGATTATAAGAATCCTACCCTGCCCCAGCTTTGTCACTAATTGCCCCTTCCTTAAAAATGAATTTGAGTTCCCTCTCCAAAATTTGTTACCTAAATCGGATGTCCTGTGACAGTGTTATTCTTTTTATTGAGATATAATTGGCATGTAACAGTAAGTTTAACTCACACATGTTGATTTGATGGGCTTCCCTGGTGGCTCAGTCAGTAAAGAATCTGCCTACAGTGCAGGAGACCTGGGTTCAGTCCCTGGGTAGGGAAGTTCCCCAGGAAAATGGAATGGCTACCCACTCCAGTATTCTTACCTGGAGAATTCCATGGACAGAGGAGCCTGGTGGGCTATAGTCCATGGGGTCACAAACAGTTGGATAGGACTGAGTGACTAACACTTCACTTTGTTGATTTGATACATTTATATATTGCAGTCTGATTGCCACCATAATGTTAGCTAACACTTCTGTCTCATCACATAATTATCATTTCTTCTTCATGGTAAGAACAGTTAAGATATACAGAGAGTAGAGTGGTGGTTAACAGGGTCTTGGTGGGGGTGGAACTGGGGAGATGTTGTTTAAGATACAAACCTATAACTAGAAGATAAATAAATCCTGAAGATCTAATACCCAGCATAGTGATTATAGTCAACAGTACTGTGTTACAAACTTCAAAAATGCTAAGGCAATTTTTGAAGCACTTTACTAAATATAAAGTATTTTTCAGTAGTAAAACTTTAACATTCCTGGTTTCCCTCTGCCTTAGAAAAATATGAAAAAATGAAAATAAGACCTCATTGGCCCAAGTTCAACAACAGAGAGTGCAGAAATAATACAGATCAAAGAAACATCTCTCTGTGAATAATGGAGCCCCCACCCCCTGCCAACCCCTACTATTGCCCTGCATTTGTTTGGGTAGCATGTCCACACCTAAGGAGACTTTTGTGGAAGGAAAGAATTCACAACTGGGTCTTTATAATGAGAGATAGGGTGTGCCTGGTTGAGTGAATTCCATATTTGATTTGGCAACTTGTAGGACCTCTTATTATTACTGTCCCTCATTTTTAAAAAAAAATACATAAATCCAAATATTTATTTTACTATTTGAAAGCCTAATTTTATTAAGTAACTTTTAAAAATTGAAGTATAGTTGATTTGCAGTATTGTGTTAGTTTCAGGTGTACAGCATTGTGATTAATTTGTGCGTTTTTTTTTATAGATTATGTTCAATTAAAAGTTGTTCAGTCGCTCAGTCGTGTCCGACTCTTTGCGACCCATGGACTGCAGCACGCCAGGCTTCCCTGTCCATCACCAACTCCCAGAGCCTACTCAAACTCATGCATCGTGTCAGTGATGCCATCCAATCACCTCATCTTCTGTTGTCCCCTTCTCCTCCCGCCTTCAATTTTTCCCAGCATCAGGGTCTTTTCAAGTGAGTCAGTTCTTTGCATCAGGTGGCCAAAGTATTGGAGTTTCAGCTTCAGCATCAGTCCTTCCAATGAATATTCAGGACTGATTTCCTTTAGGATGGACTGGTTTGATCTCCTTGCAGTCCAAGGGACTCTCAAGAGTCTTCTCCAGCACCACACTTTGACTAGATGGACCTTTGTTGGCAAAGTACTGTCTCTGCTTTTTAATATGAAGTCTAGATTGGCCATAGCTTTTCTTCCAAGGAGCAAGCGTCTTTTAATTTCATGGCTGCAGTCACCATCTGCAGTGAATTTGAAGCCCAAAAAAGTAAAGTCTGTCGCTATTTCCATTGTTTCCCCATCTATTTGCCATGAAGTGATGAGACCAGATGCCATGATCTTAGTTTTCTAAATGTTGAGATTTAAGCCAACTTTTTCACTCTCCTCTTTCACTTTCATCAAGAGGCTCTTTAGTTCTTCTTCGCTTTCTGCCATAAGGGTGGTGTCATCTGAATATCTGAGGTTATTGATCTTTCTCCCAGCAGTCTTGATTCCAGCTTGTGCTTCATCCAGCCTGGCATTTTGCATGATGTATTCTGCGTATAAGTTAAATAAACAGGGTGTTACTTATAATCAAATGGGCTTCCCTGGTGGCTCAGCTGGTAAAGAATCTGCCTGAAATGTGGGAGACCTGGGTTTAATCCCTGGGGTTGGGAAGATGCCCTGGAGAAGAGAATGGCTAACCACTCCAGTATTCTGGCCTGGAGAATTCCATGGACTGTATAGTCTGTGGGGTTGCAAAGACTCAGACATGACTGAGCAACTTTCACTTTCATAAGTTATTGCAAGACACTGGGGACAATTCGTGTGCTATGTAGTAAATCCTTGTTGGTTATCCATTTAATGTGTAGTATTAATAGTTTGTATCTGTTACTCCCATACTCCTGATTTATCTCTCCCCCACTTCCTCTCCCCTTCGTTAACCTTAAGTTTGCTTACAGTATCTGTGAGTCTGTTTCCGTTTTGTATATAGATTCATTTGCATTATTTTTAGATTTCCACCAACAAGTAATGTCAGTCTTTGTCTTCCTCTGCCTGACGTACTTCACGCAGTATGACAGTCTCTGGGTCCAATCTATGTTGCTGCAAATGGCAGTGTTTCATTCTTTTCTATTGTTGCCCCTCAATTTCTTGGGGAGATTTCACTGTAGAATTAGGAATATGATTCACTGATGCAGAATTGCCAGCCAGGACTGGAGGGACTTGGAACCCCTCTCTGCTAAGTCTCACTCCAAGAATGGGGAATCTTTTCAAGTCAAAGAGTAAGAATCTCACCCAACAAGGTTATAGCTGTCTCAGACCTTCCATTCATTGAAGGCAAAGGTTTTGAAGGTATCAGAAGACGAGAGATGAACGTATTGTAAGTGGAAGAGAGTGGTGTGATCTGGATTTCTCCTGGCCCCAATTACTGTGCACAACCCGCTCTCCTCACCCGTGTGGTGAGCCCACTGAAGCCTCCCTGTTGGCAGAAACATTTGTTCAGTGCATTGCCAAAGGACTGAGTGTCTGATATATCTTGATGCGTATATCAGACTAGAGTCTAGTCCCCGCCCATCTCCAGTTTTGTGGCCTCTCTAAGGAGAACCATGGGCAGCAAACCCAGGCGGCTCTGCTCCAACTGAGTACAGGCAGGAATATGACTTTGCCATTCATTTTGCACACAGCGGCAAAAAGCAAGCCCTCATGTCCTTCAGAAAATGAATACCCTGCGTAAGCACTGCCTTTGCAACAGGTGCTGAGATTCAAATATTAGAAGAAATACATGTGCCATAGCCATGAAATGGGCTTAAAAGTCAATCTTGGCTAAACTTTGTTCTCCCTGTTAATTTCCATAGAAAATGATCAGTTTGGGACATAACTGTGCTTGATTTGAATTTGTCATAGTGTGGTTGTCCTAATCCCTACCTTGGTATGCAAGTGTGTGTGTGCGTGTGCGTGCGTGCAAGCAAGCTCATGCCCCTGCCCAGCGCATGTGTGACACTTTGCACGTGTCTGCTTTGGCCTCCCCCTGGGCCTGCGTATAACTTGATAAAGTAGGAGGCAGCCCAGTATTTAACTCTATGGGCTTTTCACGTTCAAAATGTTTTTGAAAAATGCTTGTTCGGAGGAAAAGGAAAGACTCCAGTGCTCACAAGTCTGAGCATTGGTACATTACTTTCCATCCCCTTGATCTCAGAGCTGTACTCATCCATTATTTAAAAATTACTGATTTTAGTCATTGTTTCTCCAAGGAGAGGCGGGCAAATGTAACTGTTAGTGCAGTAAATGATTTTGCTTCTTTTCTCTTCTATGTCCTTGCCACTGTTAAAATGACACTGCTGATTGATATGTGGGAGCCGTATGCTGTGTTCTGTTTTGTTTGAATAATCGCACCCTTAGATGCCTGTGAACTTCTGTCTTCTCACACTGTAGTAGAGAAAATCCTAAAACAGCAAGGCCAGAAACAGCAGTTGTTAAAAAGCGCATGCTCCCTTGGCAACTTGCGTTGAACAAGCTTAATCCAAAACTGTCCCCTATCCTAATGTGCTTCTACTCAATTCCAGCTGGGAACCTGATGGTTTCGTGTGTGAATCAAAAAGAGGACGCTGATTCCCATCCAGAGCATTTTTTAATGCCAGCAGCTCATAAATGTGTGTGTATCACACATAAATCAGGGTCACACAGGGTGACAATCCGCTCTGCAACTAATGAGAGATTATGCGAAATTAGATGGGTTATGTACACGTTTTCAGTTTCTGTGTCTTTGAAATCTTTAATTAAAACACACAGGAGAAAGGCACACTGTCTGTAACTGTTAGATATTATAAGTTCTGGTTGTAAGGTAATAGCCTTCCAAGTTATTTTTATGGGTCATTCTATTTAGTGCCAACTTAGAGCAGAAAGCCATCTCCCAGCTTCCCAAAAGGAAAGTCTGTTTTCTCACTTTCTGATAATTACTTCAGGTCTGACAGTAAGGACTTGTCACAGTGAATACAGATTAGTCAACTGTGGATTGTTTGGGTCTGCGTTTCAACCACTTAGGGCAGAATAACAAGATCATTTGGGGCTTCCCTTGTGGCTCAGTGGTAAAAGAACCTGCCTGCCAATGCAGGAGACTCGGGTTCAATCCCTGGCTTGGGAAGATCCCCTGGAGAAGAAAATGGCAACCCACTCCAGTATTCTTGCCTAGGAAATCCCATGGACAGAGGAGCCTGGCAGGTTACAATCCATGGGGTCACAAAAGAATCAGATACAACTTCACAACTAAACAACAACAACAAGATCATTTATATCTGTAAATGATCTTCCAGTCCGTGCATGCTATGACGATACCCTCAGAACACCAGCATAACTCTGAGACTGTCTTCCTAATTATCTTGGTTGTCTAATAGCTGAGCTGTTGTTAAATAAAACCATGCGAGTCTTTCAATGCATGCCCCCCTCATCCTCAACCTCTTAAGTGATGCAGACAGTAAATGCATTTTAATATTTATTTAGAAAACTGGCATCCTGGGACTGTTTCACCAGACAGCTCATTTATTTGAAAGTCCCTGGGGACAGTGACAGTCATCCCACCACATCTCTAGCCACCTTCACACCACAGAGGCAAAATGCAGCATAGAATACTCCAGCTGAACGTTTATAGAGGATCTTGGTGTGGTTGTAATTTCCATTTGATTCAAGTTACTTAGTGAGGATTTACATAATTTGCATTAATGTGCGACTTTCTATCATTATAAGAGTACATTTATGTTGCGACAGAGTACTTGCCGGTTGTATCCTCCAAGGCAGCTCTGTGTGTGTGTGTGTGTGTGTGATATAAAAAGTAACTGGTCTCCCAGACCATCCCCCATCCTTGCATCTTTGTACCACGTGTGCTCTGATTATGGCCAAGTGGACCAAAGACTGAGGGCTCACCCTTTAGAAGCTCATGGATAATAGAACCAGCACCACCCCCCACACATTCCCTCCGCTGGGGTAGGAGAGTGGACTTTGCCAAATGCTGGCAGAAAGCCTTGAGATTGCTTCAGTTGTGTTACCATCTCTTCCCCTCCCAGCCTCACCTCGCCTGCCCTTAGCACCTCAGTGACAGCCTTGGGAATCCGCTCACCGCACACATCCAGCTGTTCCCCTTGTGTGCTTTCCCCCTCAAAACTCCCCGTGCACCTTTGATCATCGTATTTGCTGATTTCTCCAAAGAATGTGGTCCAGCTCGGATCTCACTCCTCTGAAAATGGTACTCCCAAGGCTCAGATCCTCTACTATGGAGGAAAATATTCCTTCTTATTGCAAAGCATTTGGACATGGTGATTCGTTCATTCATTGATTCTAAATATTTTAAAATTTAGAGTGGGAATCATTTTGTAAAGTAATAATGAGTATAATAACATTTACTGGCACATTTACTTGGCACATTTCTTATGTGCCAAGCACTGTGCTAAAATACCTATGAGCATCAGCTCATCAGAAGCTCATGACGTCCTCTTAGCCTCATTCAGTAGAAATGAGGCTTTGAGGCTGGTTAGGGGCTTAGGGTGGGTAGTAAATGGAGGAGCCGATTCAGGAGAACTAACTAGGCCACCTTCTGTGGACGTGTCCCAGGCTGGGGACAGCATGTGATTCCCACATAGATGATGTGTGATATGTACTCTACTCGGATACATCTTGAAATGGAATGTCCTGGTCAAGTTCCAGACCATGCCTGATGTCCACATCAAATACCTGGGAAACACTAGTGTTCGGAGGGCTGCTTGCTCAAACTGTTGCAGTCTCATGAGTGACTCCTGCTTCTCTGTTTCCTCTTTGATTGGACATATACCATGCCCTGTATTGCAGTGGATTTCTACTTTATTCCAAAGACCAAACATTTCTGGAAGTGCTCTATTGGAGGCAGTCGAGGGGGAAGTTAATGTGTTACGGAGAGGGGTACCACTTAGTATGACTGCCGCCCCAACAATTCCATTTTTGTATGACTATAAGTACTTTTAACAGGGAACCAGGGATTCAAAGATTAGAGGAAGAAAATAATAGCACAGGGAACAATATCTACTTTGATAATGACAATAATTTGAGAAAGTGCATCTTCTGCACATAACCAGTTCAACAGAGAATTATTCATTAGTTTTTTTCAGTTAATGAACATTTTAAGCATCTGTTATGTGCTTTTGGTAGCTTTAGGACAGTGTTCACTTCTCAATCTTCTCCTGTACCACAGTAAATGGATACACATTCCCATTAATCACTTTAGCTCATTACTCTTTCTTTTCAATTATTCATTCATTCATTCATTCACACAGTTTTTAATCTCAAGAGTCCTGAGGTTAAAGATGAAGTTCATATGGCGGGCTTCTGAGAAGTTGACTTTTGAACGAAGTCTTTAAAGGAAGAATTATATTCTAAACTGGAGAATTGTATTCTAAACATGGAAGTCCCATGTTCCTCCAATTTGTCTCTTCCTGATAAAAAGCTAAAACTTAGAAATCCCACATCAGTGGCAGCCAATCATCCTATGCTAGACTTATGTAGTCCTGCCCTTCTACAAGAGCCTGTAAATTGTCAAAAAGTACACATTTATGTAAGTTGTTATTACTGAATATAATTCTACCTGAATTGATCATCATTGCTGGTGTACTTCTCAATTACATTGTGTAGAGTTTGATTATATTGTTCTACTGAACATATACTTATTTGGCTCAGATCTCAATGTACAGAGTACTATTGCATGAATGGCAATATCCTTAAAGTATGAGATGCTGATAATTTATGATTAGCCTTCTTAGGGACAGAGGCATGGGTTTGTTCTTTGAACCCAAAGGGCATCAATTGTTTGATAGCTAGATATAGTATTCATAAACTGAAAAGCAGGGTGGGCCATTAAAAAACAAACTGTAACTCCCTCTGTTGATTAAAGTAGGCATATAATCAAATGCTTTCTTATTCTGATTTCCCTTAGGAACTATGGCTTAGAAATTATTGTTGGTGTTTGCCCTGCCTTCATGACAAAAATCCTTCCCCAAATCCCAGCAGTGTTGTCTAAGAACCAGACTGGGGTGGGATTAGTACATTGGGTACAAAAGTTAATCCAGATGGGATGGACATTCTCCTTTTTACAGGCGACCTTTTTTTTTTTTCCTGTTGAAGGTATATCCTAGAGAATTAACAATTTGGGGTGTGTGAAAGGAACACTAAATGTTCATTTTAGAGGAAGTTGACAAAAATGTAAAATATCAGTGGGGTAGTTGCCTGTTGGACCCTAGGATTTATGTCATCACATATTTATTTATTCACTCATTCATTCATTTATTCATTCAATAAATACTTACTAAACACCTATACTGTACATGGTACTAAGCCATATTCTACTGAGTATATGATGCTAAGTAGGGTTTCTGCTTTCTAGAAACTAAAGCTCTGATAGAGGAGTTCAGATACGTACATGTCATAATACAAGGAGAACAAAATAGGAACTAAGAAAGCAGTACTTGGGAAATAGGATGGGATTCGGGGGGTCCGAGCTATTATATGTAGAGAAACTCTTTTAAAATTTAGGTGTGCAAGATAACTTGGAGATTTCTTTAGAAGATAGCTCTCTATAGAAGTTTATACACTGAGAGGAATAATAATTATAGTTGACATTTATGGAATATTTAATATGTATCAGGCATTACACTAAGTGCTTTTTGTGAATTGTCTCATTAAATCCCCACAACAACCCTGTAAGATAGATATTATTCTTTCTGATATTTTACAGATTGCTCTATTGTATGCTCCATGGTTATAGCAAAAGCTTTGTCTCTATTAAAAGGCCACACAGGTAAAGGATACAAAAGAAAGTCATTGTATGTGATGCAGTATTAATTACTGGGCCAGGAAAATCTCTCTAATTTAGGTTTGGGGGGAGAAAAATCATTTTATATTCATTTAATCTAAATTATGGGATGCTTCTGGGGAAGGAAATGGCAACCCACTCCAGTGTTCTTGCCTGGAGAATCCCATGGACGGAGAAACCTGGTGGGCTGCAGTCCATGGGGTCGCACAGAGTCGGACATGACTAAAGCGACTCAGCAGCAGTAGCAGCAGCATGGGATCCTTCTAAAAAAATAAGTTGTGTTACTTCGTGTACACCCCAGACATATAAATTATTGGTTAAAGTTTTTTTTTTTTTAATTCATAAACACTGCCTTATAGAAATTAGATAGTGGCCGTTTGTTATCAGCACACTGGCTGCAAAAATGGATGCGAAAGAAAGTCTGGTATTTTCCCCGTGAATAAATTAAACATTTATCTACAATCCTATTTACATTATTGACTTAGGTACTGGTCCTGTTTCTCCTCACTGTGTAGAATTCCCCTCACTTATTTGAGAGGAGGGGAAAAAAAAACAATTAAAAATATCCTCACTTTCTTTTTCCTGCCTTGAGAGAACTCTTGCTTCCAAAAGAGATATGGGAAGAGGGGCTCTCAGAACCCCATTTTGTTCCACACTTAAGGCAGGAAGGCTCTAGATAAGAGCAGAACAAATGAGATTCAAGTATTTATTCTGGCTATAACTAAGGGATTTTTTCTTCCCCAGGAATAAAAATGATAAGTGGTTACCAGTGGGAGAGGGAAGTGGGAAGAGGCAAGATAGAGATGGGGGGTTTAAAAGGTACAAACTACTAGTAATATGAAACAAGTAAGCCACAGGGATATACTGTACAGAACAGGGAATATAGCCAATATTTTGTGATAAGTATAAATGGAGAATAACCCTTAAGATTTATGAATTACTACGCTGTACACCTGAAACTTACATAATATTGTCAATCAACTCTACCTCAATTAAAAACTACATAAAATTAAAAAAAAAACAGTAAGCTGGGGATAAAAAAACAAAACAAAACAAAAAAGTTACCTTGACTTTGACGGGCAAAGGGTAAATTTCGGTTCTCACAGGTGGCCTCAGTCGTCCCTGGCCCTGGAGTAGAGGGAGTCACAAACTGGGCAGAATTCACTCCTGGATGCTTTTCTCAGTTGCTTCCGCTTTTTGCTTCCTAAGGAGTCCTATTTCCCACCTACCTAGGGAAAACCAGGACTTAGATGTTGAGATAACTCCTGTGGAATCTACAATTGTACAATAAAAATATGTGTGCCAAAGTGATAGATCATACAATTGACTTGCCACTTTTCTTAGCAGATTTTATTTCTGTGCATAATGAGAGGTAAATGTTAAAGCCCCAGCGTGAATGAGTACATTCCATGGGGGTGCACATCAGTGAGGCCTTCTACATTAATACCTAATCTCTGTCAAAGTGATCTCCAAAATTCGAATCCAGTTTTTACGTTTATTAGAAATTGTTCTAAGAGGTGCCTTGACAAAGGCATAAAAGAAAAATGAATTACTTATGTTAATACAGAATGAAGTAAGACAGAAAGAGAAAAATATCATATATTAACACATATATGTGGATTCTAGAAGGGAGGTACAGATGAAACTATTTGCAGAGAAGGAATAGAGATGCAGAGACAGAGAACACATGTGTGGATGGAGAGGGGCAAGAGAAGGGTGGGACGGCTGGGAGATTAGGATCGACACATATACACTCTCTCTCTAGTCGCCAAGTCGTGTCCCACTCTTGTGAGCCCGTGGACTGTAGCCCGCCAGGCTCCTCCGTCCATGGGATTCTCCAGGCAAGAATACTGGAGTGGGGTGCCTTTTCTGCTCCAATGTATACACTACCATGTGTAGAATAGATAGCTAGTGGGAACCTGTGCTGAAAGCTCAAAAAAAAAAATTACTTATGTTAAAATTATATATTATATATGCCTATATACCAACTGTTTTGAGGTTTAATATGAATTGGGCATCCTTTTATTCCACATAATCCTTCCAAATCAAAGCATAAGGTAATTTGCCAGAGGACACGATTGATATCCTAGGTAGGAAATTGGGTCCCTGGGACAGTTATAATAGGAATGAAATGAGGCTCCTGGTAAAATGCCTGAGATATATTAACATTATTCTAGAACCCAGAGAGCCATACTTTCAGTCCATTGTACTGAACACAAACCCACAGACCTTTAAATGGTACAATTTTGTTAACTTGAAGGAGCCAGAAAAACAGACTTACCAGGGAATATTCCCATCCACCAATATGTTTAGTAAAAGTCTGGACAAAAGTCATCATCCTTAAACTGTATATTACTTTCAATAAGTGGCTATTGGTTTAAGAAGGTGTTCCTGTGTTTGGATAGATAAACACAGACTGAATGAAATCACTAAAATGACTAAAATCACTGACTAAAACCTCTTCACTGAAGAGGTTCTACAGGATTTAGCTCCTTGTTGTTTAGCTGTGTGTCTTTAAACCAGTTGACGCCTCACACGCTAATAAAGCCTGGAATAGGAGTTTGAACTCTGAGAAGCAGGTTTGAATAAGTCTAGACATTTTGTTATCTTCTGTCTAGCGTTCATTCGTGTCGTGGGCGTCACACTCCTGGATTAGCGTTTCATTATGCAGAAGCTGTTTTATCTTTGGCTTCCTTATAATAGCTTCGCGTGAATTCCGAGTGGAGAGAGAATGAAGGCCAGGGCTTCGGGAACTTCGGGGATCATACCTAAATGAGCTGGTTGGATAAGCATTATAACCTCGCTCTCTGATAGTTGTTAGATCTAGTGTCTCGCCACCTCATTTCATGTACAACATGCCAAGGAATTGACCAGGATTCCCTAAACAGTGAGATGAGACGGTAGAAATCCATTTCTGTATCAAGTATCCGACACCTGGTATAAATAAATGATGGTCGCGAGTGAGATTATCTGAGCTGTGGAAATCTAAGGGCCCGTGGGACACCTCTGAGTATATAATCACTGCCTGGTCCCATTTTAATTAGCTCCTGGAGGCCCCAGAAAGCAGTTCAATTTTTATCCCCTGAATTAAGCATCTCTTCTATAAACAGCATTTTATTTTCAGAACTCAAAATGAAACAATGTTTGGTTTTCCTGACTCGCTGACTTTTTGAGAATGTGTTTCACTCTTAGAATGTAGAGAGGAATTTGAATTAACTCGTTTGCCCAGATAGCCACCTCTTTAATATCTATTTCCTCAGGCTCTATCCTTCCAAAGGACATCATGGCTTCAGGCTAAGTTCAATGTCTTGTAGAAATCAGCATTGTGTCAGGCAGGCTGCTGTGTCAATGAAAAAGCCCAGACCAGTAACACACTTCCAGGCTTTCTCTATAGACACCGAAATGTCATGTCATGTGGATTTAAAAAAAAAAAAAGTGATTAAGAAGCACTGAAGACCAAGATTGCTGATTCAGTTCCCCTTATGGACTTGTCAGATTCATTCATTCTTTCTTTCAACCACTGACTCACATTCATTCATCCATTCATTAAACATTTGTTGCGTAAGATAAAAGGGCAAGATTGGCCTCCATTACTGGGTTCCTATTTCATGGGCAAGAGCTCACAGTACAAGAGGGTCAGACTAAGAATAAGTGGATCTGATAACCCAAGTCTATAACAAAAAGGATGAATTCAGAGTATCACCTTCTATCAAATGAACAAATTCTATTTTGCACCTAAAAGCCAGGTTTTCCTTTGGAAAGGCAGCGTGCTATGAGATAAGAACAGGGCTTAAAGACCTAGACAGGCCTGGGTTTGAATCCTGCATCTGTAAATTACTAGCTGTGTCATTTTGAGGATGTTCTTTTGAGCTTCAGATCATCTTTAAATGGAGTAATGGTTCCTACTTTGTAGGGTCGTATGAGGAGGATGAAACACGTGGCATGATCATTGGCGCATTTAAGCCATTTCAGCAAGTGCTGTTTCCCTTCTCTCTCCTTTGTTTTCAAGCTTCCCAAGGTAGGAGTTGGGAGAACCCTTTTCCTCTTGTGAATAGACACCTCCTCACCCCAGTACTTGAGAGCTGGGTAGGAGGACTTTTGGCAGCTCCCCAGGGGACAGCACCTAATCCCGAAGATCTGGTTTGCTGCACCCCCCACCGGGTGCAGGTACCGAGTTTTCCACCATCACCCCCAGAGACTGTCTCCCGCTGTGCCCAGCGTTCACCCACTTGGATGACGCCTGTAGCTCCCAAGAGAGACAGCAGGCCCGCGGAGTGGCCTGGAGAAAAGTACACTCACTAACACGCTCCCTCTCAGGACGCTGTTGTTCCATTGCCAAGCGCATGACCTTTCGGGAATTTGGAAATTTACTACTCTGTGGGGGGAGAGAGACAAAGAAATTCAAGCTGAAGCTTTATATCAAGTAAAGGGCTTTTATTATAAGAGCGTTGAATTGGGTTGGGATTTTGCACACCCTTCAAATTTCTTAGGGTGTGGGTGAGGGCATCCTAGGAGATTTAATTAGTTCCTTGAGAGGTGCAGAAGTTTGCGAGACTGAGGCCCATTTTCTTCTATTGTCCGTGGAGGTGGGGGATGCTGGCAATTAAATTTCTGGAAGACGGAGACTGTTGCCATAGATAGAATTGTATGGATATTTGAATACAGTTAAGTACTTGGTGGAGTTTGATTTTGTTGTTTTGTTTTCTGGAAAGGGACAATTAAACTGGGGTAAGTCAGGGCAGAGAGGAATGTGGGCAATGGAGTTAGAATGATCTGATGGTCTCCTACGATAAGGAAGACTGGGTAACAGTGTTAGTAAACCCTTCAGAGATAAAGACTCACAGGCTGCCCAAGGCTGTGTTTTCATCTTAATAGGCTCTCTCAATGAAGACCTGGCTTACTTCAAGCTACGTTTTTCTTACCTTAGAGTGTTTGGAGGCAGGGTCTGGACTGGATGCCAGGGAGCAAGCACAGCAAGAGGGAAGGCTTTTAGAAAGTTCTCTGCTATTTGGCAGAGTTTGTATTCTGTAGTTCACAATTCCAGGAGTCAACATTTACATTAACTTAGGTGATGACATCTCAGAGTAAAGAACCCGCCTGCAATGCAGGAGATCACCTGCAATGCCGGAGACCCGGGTTCAGTCCCCAGGTCAGGAAGGTCCCCTGGAGAAGGAAATGGCCATCCACTCCAGTATGCTTGTCTGAAAAATGCCATGGACAGAGGAGACCCAGTAAGCTACAGTCCATGGAGTCACAGACGAGTCGGACTCAACTTAGTGTCTAAACTACCATCGCTGCCTTGATTGAGCAAACCTGTATTTCATACATTTAGTTATGTGTTCAACTAATACTTAATATTTCCATATATTACACTTTGAGAGAAATGAATGAAAACATATAAGCTGACTTCAAGAAGGCTGACAGCCTACATAGGGAGGGAAGACTCTTATATGAACAGTTTAAACACAGGGACGATGTGCAATCCTATTATGAATGAAGAGAGACTGGATTCTAGTGGCTGGAGAAATTACTTCCCTCCGAGGAAATCAGAGAAAGGAGGTATTTCTGAGTCGGGACTCTGACTCACTAGAAACCGGGTCCCCTCTCTCCACACTGTGGACCAGCAACCTCCACACTGTGATGACATTCGTTTCTCTCCCAGGTCAATAACAGGCAGGAGTTTCCTCATCCTTGAACCTCATCACTGATCTGCATCCCTCCTCCCATTCCCTCCTGGCCTTACCTCACCCCCTCCCTAGTGTGTGCTCAGATGCTCCTCGTGTCCGACCCTTTGCGACCCAATGCACTGTATCCCTCCAGGCTCCTTCGTTTCTTAAATCCTGATGCAGTCAGCAAGGGCTCTTTTGTATTTTACCTTCAAGAAGAATCTGGGTGAGGGCTCCTGGATTCCTGCTTGTCTTCATAGGAAAATACCAGGTCCACGTTGCTACGATCGGGTGTGCTAGCTCCAGGTCTCAGCAGTGACCACGCTGTCAAGGGCTTTCACTGAGCGTTACCCATGCGCAGGTGTCTCAGTCTCCCATTTTCCTATGTGCCTATTAATTTATTACAGATCTACTCTTGACTTTAATTCGGTATCGGTAACGTGATATTAGTAAGATGAATATAGACAGCCAGACCTAGAGTCAATAAGACATGAAAACTAATGATATGTAACTATTATTGATTATGCTTGATTTAAGTATTATTGATTATGCCTGATAGAAGTCATTTTCAAGAACATAGACTGTGGGTAATATCAGCACGCATCCTTTAGACTTTATTTTCTAAATACGTCCCATCTTTTAGCATTGGTCATTCTCATTCAAAACAACCACTGTTACACTTCAGAGAATACTTCAATTCATTCTGTTCCACAGATGTCGTGTATGACCTGAATATATGTGATTCTGATACACTTGTCGTTCTTAGGAGGTTCCCAATTTAAAGGAAGCTCATGATGAAGGCTTTAGAAAATAAAGAAAAATTTAGCAAAGCAAAGGATTGCACCATTCTAAATCTCTGAATTTTGTGCATGTCAGCTTCTCTGAAAGCAAGGGGCCATATGTTAGAAGGCATCCCCTTACTTGGGTTTAGACAAACCACTATTTCAACTGTCATCTCCCAAATGTTGCTACATGACCAAAAAAAAAAAGCCAGGCAGAGCCTGTGAAGTTAGTCTCAGCTGGAAATCCCAATGCAAGATCAGCAAGGCATGGCTTCCTGCTCCCCACCTTCGTAAATCAGATGCATTATTCAGAGGTCATCTCAGGTTCTCCTCTTCCCTGAAAGGCCTTTCATCACTTGTTTGGTTCTCTAATTGGCTTATGATAGTAGGTCTTAAATCATCTGCTGGATTATAAATTCCTTCAGGGAAGAGACCTCAATTAAGCACACAGTGGATGCATAGTGTTTCAAAACAGAAAGTAATCATCAGGAGAGAGTAAGGTGGCCTGGGACTGTCACTCGCCCAGGGTCACAGAAGATATGAGACGGAAGCAGCATAAGAACCCTTTCGTGTCAAGGTCGTCATAGGTTTTTGATAATTTGACACACATCCCCCCTCCAGCCAAAGAGCCTGAACCTAAGCTTAGTTCTGGGAGGGCTCCTTGTAAAGCATCCTTGTAGAGCCAGTTTCAACCTGCTCTTTGCTTTCTTTACCTTTGTCATTCAGCATGTCAGTCCAGGGAGCACTTCCACAGAAGACCAGCAGGGGGAGTCCACTTGCGTGGAACGTCTCCAAAACCAACTGTTCTTTTTAAAAAAAACACGAAACCAAACCACAGACCACGCTATGTGAGGTGAAGGGGCCAAGAAGGGCCTGGCTTCTGCATGTCTGAGAGCTTTTTAAAATGGTCTTTAAACAACCCTAGACCTCCATCAACCGGATTTTTAAATTATACAAACTGCAAGTCAGATTCTTAACTAGGTTTAACAAGTAGGTACACAGTAACAACAATTACCATGTTTGTTTCTTTTTTAAAATTTGCCTTTATTATTGTTGTGCTTTGCATAGAGAAGACAAGAGCGAAGGCAATTCTGGAGAACAGGCCACCTCTCAGGGTACCCATCTCCTGCTGATTTGTAAATGCCGGGGCAAAGCGGAGTTCGTTTTTTGGGAAATAAATGTCAAAAGCAAGTCAGAGTCATTTATCCCTTGGCAGGAAATATTGATCTGGTGACATTGTTCGATTATAATAACTGTTTCTATTGTGTTAAGTGACTGGGGTATATTTAACCAATTTCAATGAAGAATGAAGGGCACTGTGCCATTTGATTGGCTAAACGTTAGAAGCCGCGTTTTGTTCTAACCAGTTCATTTGTTCTGTCACCAATATTTATTAAGCACCTACTGTGTGCCGAACATTCTGCTAAGGGCCAGGGTAAGAAGTAGGTTTTGGAATTGGATACCCTCGGGTTCAAATTATTCTACTGCCACTACCAATTAACTGTGAGAAGTTGAACAAGTTCACTTAACCATACTGTCCTCGTTTTCCTTACGTTGAAGCCACAGAGGTTATTCTGAAAATTAAATGAAAAAATGCATGTCTGCCTGTCAGAATGCAAGGCCTAAGTTATCATTAACTTTCATTACCATCATCATCATCATCATCTTCTTTTTTTCTCATCATACTCTTCATTTTTATCTTCAGGGTACCAATTTGGTGAAAGAAATGTTTAACTCAGCAGCTTAACATTAACACATTTAACAGCGAACTGGATTTAGAAGTGGGAAGGGGGAGCAAATGTGAAAGCCAGCTTTGGTAAAGCCATTATTTAAAATAACTACAGTTTATTTAAAAATCTAGAACAGACAGTAACTCACATTTCACAAGGCTACACCATCCTAAGGATACATTCGAGGAGTACGCGTTTAAGGTACTTGTAAGTCAATACCTTCTTCCTCAAACTCCCACCCACCCCCTAGTCTACTTGTCCTCCTCCCTGTTCCAGGGATGTCACCAAGGTTCTCCCAAGCACCTTCTTCCAGCCCTGCTCCTGGCAGGCTTGCAGTGATCCCCTCCTCCCTCCATCCTGCCCTATATGTTCATGGTGTGGCCCCCAGACACCCTTCTGGAATATTTCATCAGCTCCTGTTTCTGCCCTTTGATGTCAAAAGGGTTGGTGATTGGCCATTCTTCTGTTCTCTTGCCAAGCAGAGACCAGGAAATGTGTCCCCTCCCTCCTGAGTGTCATAATTTATCTTTATAGACCCTGAAACACAGCACTATGACCCCACTGCCCTTCCTACAGCCTTTCCAAGAGGCTGGGTTGGTGGTCCTCCCGCCGTGACTTCCCTTTTTATCAGCGTCATTCTACCCTCCCCCAGTATCCCTCGCAGATATACCTCGCCCTGTGCTCAGAGTCAGTTCCTTCCTTAGACACTCAGCCCTGAGAACATCCAGGAAATGCTGACCTTCAGATACTGTGTGTTGGTCACTGTTGGTTTTCTGCCATGAGCCTCATCAGACAGGCTGCTATACAGATGCAAAGTCTTTCTACTTATGTCACAGGCCACCCAGACTCGCCCAGATTCATGGTGGGTGTGCAGCAGCTCATACCCTCCAGCTGGGCTTCTCGCTACAGGAGCCAATGGTGAGAAGCTACTGAGCTGGGATTTAGAGCGTAGGTTTCTAGCTAATTCTTCGACTTGCTAACAGTATAGTGCCCTCTGGCATTTTAGTCACCTCCTTGCTTCTCCACTTCTTTAAAACGTGGCTTTTACTAAAGACCTTGCAATATACAATTGAAAGTGACATATAAGTAAATAAGATGTTGTAAATGAAACCATCTTCAGTATCCAAAGGGTGATGCAGACACTTTTGAGGAGCATGTATCAACGTATTCTTAGGACAGACTGACCTAGACGTTGGTTTGCATGCAATATCACATTCCAGTCATTCCATCTGTATTATTTTGCATCATTAAAACATAATCTTAGAATTAAAAAGAAAAACATTTTAATAATGTGTTTTTGTCCTTAACCTGAAATTAAAACTTTCAGATAAGGATAGTACCTTTGGAATGTTTTCTTTTAAACTTGAGCCAAGTTAACAGTCGTCATTGCTACTACTTCTGTGACCTTGGCCACGTCTCATCTTCTCTCCGAGCCACAGCTCCCCGTGAACGACCTCTAACCTCATGCTGTGAACTTGCACCAACCTGATTCCATGTGGCAGATAACAGGACACCTAGTCATGCCTTCAAAGGTTATGAACGCAGTACACGTGTTAAGTTCAAGCTCCATCTTCCCAGTACCTTGAATATAGAAATGGCTCCATTAGAAATGGACTAGGAATGAATCATAGTAGGGTGTGCTCGAAGTTTCCTATAGATTCTTGAAAAGCTATTTCACTTGGGTTCTTTGGCGTATGATTAATTTAGAGAGAAAACGGATCCAAAAAATTCTAGCCACCTCACCATTCCTCCAGGGGTTCCACTTCTTCTGTGTCTTGTCATTTTAATTGAAAGAAGGAAACCTCTGGAGGATGAAAAGAAAGAGAAGATGAGCTGTGGACCATCAGCTTCGTATGCATTTAAAGTAGAAGAAAACATCCCAAACACGCTTAGTCTTTCCCTTCCCAAAATGGACGGCATGGGGTAAATGCTCCTTCCTGCGCTGGCTGATGCTCTGTCATTTCACGGAGTAGCAGGTAGCAGGGTTTAGGCTCCCAAGGCCAGATTGCCTTTTCAGCCCCCTGACGCCAGTGCCTTTCCCCATTTGCTGTCTCTTCTTTCACCTCCAGTAAACTAAACGCTGCCATTCAAGCGCCGCTTTTATGAATGTTCTGTAAAGGACATCAGCAGACTTTGCACATGAAATGCATGAAAATTAGCCAAGACAGAGGGACAGGATGTGCTGTCCGTGGTCTGCGGGAGGGGTGGAGGGCAGGAGTTGTGGTTGAAGACTGGGTCTCCTCCAGTCCACCATGGCGGCCAGGAGCCTGGTGCTTCAGCCGCCAAGAGGAGCACTTGGCGGGGTTCACCTCTGAGATCGCTTCTCAGCTGGTTTTATGAAACCCAGGCTTTATTAAACCAGATTGTTTTATTGCTTCCTGCATGACCAGTCTGTTGGATTTCTGTACTCAGCTCCCTGAGAGTGCTTTGAATTATAGCTTGGGTGATTTCCATCTACAAGGTTCATGACATCATAGTGGACATTGGCGAAATGGTGTCAAACCGGCATTAACTGAAATTGAGAGGAGATAGGCTGGGAAATTCAAATAAAGGTGTTTCCAGATTAAAATACAAAATATCATGTGGGTCCAAACTCTCACTGTATAGTCATTCATAGCCCAAGCAAGGACTTTTGGCTATTATCGGTATGATATAAATAGATGACTCCTTAAGAATAGAGACTGTCTTGAGTCAAAAGTTGACTAGTAAGTTTTGTGTGCCTGTGATGTACTTATTATGGAGCAGATTTATCTTCTGATATGTGTGTAGGGGAATGCTGATGCAAATGCAATTCACATGTGGATCTGACTCTTATTCCAGGGCAGGGTGGGGCAGTAGGTTGGAGTGTGGCTTTCTGTGTCCAGGTGGCAATTGGTATTCCACAAGATCCAAATGTGAAAGGCTTTCTTTGGAGAAATTAGACAAATCCCAGGACATCTTCCAAGCCTAGCACAGTGGATGAATGTCTCAGATGTTCAATAAATATTGTTAAATGAAGGAAGAAATTTTCCTAGACTCAGAGACGGGGACTGGAAAAGTGATCATCATGCATATAAGATAGAGCCTGTGTTTCTTGGCTGGACAGACGTTCCGACCTGCACCGGCAGCCCTTTGTAGTCACACTCATAGGGCTGAAAGATGAACAGCTTGAGAGGGTGCACTGGCATTTCACAGGGTGTGGATCAGAAAACAGCCCACTTGGAACGTGTGTATACAAGCATGCGTACGGGTGGGGGGCTGGTGACACAGCTTAGTGACGACCCAGGGACTAGACTGCACTAGGCGGCCTCTGCCCTCCTCCTGTGAGCTTGGACATTAAGGTCAAGTAGGTGACTGCGTGTGAGACACCAGCATGTCGAAAGGGCCCCTTGCCCGGTATCTCACATGGCCTGCCGGTTCAGAACTTGTATCTGGGTAGGTTCTGGCCCCCAGGGCAGATGTGGGCCACATGACCTTCATCACTGGAGGCTTTGGGAGGGCATAGGTGAGGCGAGAGGGCACATTCCTCCCAAAACATCTTTTGGAAAGCGGAGAAGCCAAAACGTGCCCAGTTTCAACAAGTTTCACTTTCCCTGATCTTTTTGTTGTTGTTATTTTCCTCTGTCTCTTAAATACTCTTGCTTAAAAGAACTCTCCAAGAAAAGATTTCCAGGGAATGCTTTTTAGAGGTCCTGTGGAAGCCAAGAATAATTGGCCTCCTTTTTTGGCCAAGGACTGAAGTCAAGGCAAGTTTTAGTTGCTCCCCCAACCCCCGTGCACACATAGATATTCATATTACTAACAGTCAGCTGCTCTGAGTCCATATCAAGGATGGACACATTGACCAGCAAAAGCCAGAATTCAGCACAGCATCAATCCCCTAAATGTAAACATCTCTCTAAAATTTTAAGAGTACATAATTTCAGTATTTTTTCCTATCACTAGATGTTTAGAGCTCCCTCCAGTGTCACTGTGTTGTCATATTAGTTTTAAGCTTTTTTTCCCCTGAGATCAATATTTCTTTAACAATATCAGGGAGAGCATTTTTGTTTTCTTTATACTCATGTTAAGAGCTGCACACGATGCCTGGAAATGTCTTGTGCATCCCTAGCGTAACCAAAAGTGGGGTCTGACTGCTCGCTGCTCAAAAGTCATTAAAGAGCCCAGGTTGGTGGAAAGGAAAGTCTGTGTTGTTTGGGACGCCTGCACCCAGGGAGGAGGGTGGCCACTTGTCCAGAGGCCAACTCCCCCAACACTGACCATCAGTGGACCAGAGCTTTTATAGGCGGAGGGAGGGGTCTACATGCAGAAACAGCACACAGTCATCTTGAAACCGGTCATCGGTGGTCTCACCAGCATCATCTTAATTGTTTTAAGTACGGTTAGTCTTCAGTTCCAGCACTGGTTTATTTCTATTTCTTTGTGGCCAATTCTCAGAATTGTGGCAGCTTATATCATGGCTACAGTCTGGTCATCATGTAGTTAACTTGTTCTATCTGGTAGGGGTTTCAGTATCTGCCAAACGGTTCACAAGATATGGCTCAGAATACTGTCTGTAGCCCTTGAGAAGGAACTGGAAGTCCTCGACTATGCTTAATGACTGAAGTATTATTATTTGGTTTCCTTTTGACTGTTTTCCTTTGTTTCTGCATGTTCTCACTTCTCTGATTACATTTGTTCTTTTAATCAGAAAAACTGAAGTTTTTCTGCAGACAGAAGGCAGGCAGAGGGCATGGGAGGCAAGGATCACAGGGTCCTGCTGTCCTTCCCCAACACCAGAGACCAGCTGTTCCTGCTGTCTGTACTTCTCTCAGAATCAGGCAAGTTTGAGGGGAGGAGCAGAGGGGGATGAAGAAGTGGTCAGACAAGGGTGATGAGAAGGAACTCATGAGATATGTGCTATACAAGTGGCTTAGCTTAAAGAGCCTAGCAGCTCTCCCCGCCTTAGGGAACGGCAGAAGCCCGATCTTTAAGCTGACGAGCCAGGGCCCTGGGCTTCCATCTGCTTGCCTGGCATCATATGAAGCCACATGAAGTGTCTCACGTGTTCAGCTCTACTGTGAAGGCAGCAATGCCTGTCCACAGCTGGATGTCTTCTAGGTTTGGGATTGCCAAAGCTCTGCTTCGCACTAGAGTCGCAGTCTTTCTGAGTGTTGTACTTGCATATGTGTGAGTATATATATGTTTATATACACTCACCATGCACCTATGTATGCATATGCATGCATATCCAACAAGATATTCAAAATCCAAAACGTTGTTTTAACAGTTATTAAAAATTCTTCATCAGCAAATCTGAATTCAGCCCAGGATCAAACCACCTCCTTCATTTGGCTGGCAGCAAAAGGTTCTGGGTATTGTAAAATCTTTCAAGATACCGTTTGATGTCGGGTGGAGGGAAGGTCGTTCTCTTTCAAAGCTTAGTGACTCTGAGGCCATGACCTCCTTGTGTACCGGCATCCCCTCCGCTTTCTGCAGTGTGGAGACTCTAGCCTTGGGTGGGCAGGAGCCAGCTCTGATATCAGGGATGATGTCTGCTCCTGCTTCACGTCAGTGAGAGCTGGAAGTTGGATTAATGAGAACAGGAGAGGCTTGGGCCCATGGAAATCGTTCTTACTCGAAAGGAGACCCAGCTCTCCAAATGTGTTCCAGCCAAGCCTTGCATGCATTATAGTCCTGATCCCGGGTGGCAAGGGTCTCAGAAGTAGTGTGTTCTGTCTCCCTCTTCTGTCGTTCTTAGCTCATGAAGCTGTGTGTCTGTTGTCACCCAGAACATTGCTATAAGCCAGTTATCTCTAATTTTTTTTTCTTTCTTTTTTTTTTCTTTAATAGAAAATTATTTAATTAGCATACATGTGTTCCCCATCCTGAACCCTCCTCCCTCCTCCCTCCCCACACCATCCCTCTGGGTCATCCCAGTGCACCAGCCCCAAGCATCCAGCATCGTGCATTGAACCTGGACTGGCATCTCGTTTCATACATGACGTTCCACATGTTTCAATGCCATTCTCCCAAATCTTCCCACCCTCTCCCTCTCCCACAGAGTCCATAAGACTGTTCTATACATCAGTGTCTCTTTTGCTGTCTCGTATACAGGGTTATCGTTACCATCTTTCTAAATTCCATATGTATGCGTTAGTATACTGTATTGGTGTTTTTCCTTCTGGCTTACTTCACTCTGTATAATAGGCTCCAGTTTCATCCACCTCATTAGAACTGATTCAAATGTATTCTTTTTAATGGCTGAGTAATACTCCATTGTGTATATGTACCACAGCTTTCTTATCCATTCATCTGCTGATGGACATCTAGGTTGCTTCCATGTCCTGGCTATTATAAACAGTGCTGCGATGAACATTGGGGTACACATGTCTCTTTCCCTTCTGGTTTCCTCAGTGTGTATGCCCAGCAGTGGGATTGCTGGATCATAAGGCAGTTCTATTTCCAGTTTTTTAAGGAATCTCCACACTGTTCTCCATAGTGGCTGTACTAGTTTGCATTCCCACCAACAGTGTAAGAGGGTTCCCTTTTCTCCACACCCTCTCCAGCATTTACTATTTGTAGACTTTTGGATCGCAGCCATTCTGACTGGTGTGAAATGGTATCTCATAGTGGTTTTGATTTGCATTTCTCTGATAATGAGTGATGTTGAGCATCTTTTCATGTGTTTGTTAGCCATCTGTATGTCTTCTTTGGAGAAATGTCTATTTAGATCTTTTTTGATTGGGTCATTTACTTTTCTGGAGTTGAGCTGTAGGAGTTGCTTGTATATTTTTGAGATTAGTTGTTTGTCGGTTGCTTCATTTGCTATTATTTTCTCCCATTCTGAAGGCTGTCTTAATCAAAAATCTTCCAGCAAACAAAAGCCCAGGTCCAGACGGCTTCACAGCTGAATTCTACCAAAAATTTAGAGAAGAGCTAACACCTATCCTGCTCAAACTCTTCCAGAAAATTGCAGAGGAAGGTAAACTTCCAAACTCATTCTATGAGGCCACCATCACCCTAATACCAAAACCTGACAAAGACCCCACAAAAAAAGAAAACTACAGGCCAATATCACTGATGAACATAGATGCAAAAATCCTAAACAAAATTCTAGCAATCAGAATCCAACAACACATTAAAAAGATCACACACCATGACCAAGTGGGCTTTATCCCAGGGATGCAAGGATTCTTCAATATCCGCAAATCAATCAATGTAATACACCAC
>NW_011494846.1:3066436-3075205 GCF_000754665.1 Bison bison bison | reverse complement strand
TTTGGCCACAGCAATCAGAGCAGAAAAAGAAATAAAAGGAATCCAAATTGGAAAAGAAGAAGTAAAACTCTCACTATTTGCAGATGACATGATCCTCTACATAGAAAACCCTAAAGACTCCACCAGAAAATTACTAGAACTAATCAATGATTATAGTAAAGTTGCAGGATATAAAATCAACACACAGAAATCCCTTGCATTCCTATACACTAATAATGAGAAAACAGAAAGAGAAATTAAGGAAACAATTCCATTCACCATTGCAACGAAAAGAATAAAATACTTAGGAATATATCTACCTAAAGAAACTAAAGACCTATATATAGAAAACTATAAAACACTGGTGAAAGAAATCAAAGAGGACACTAATAGATGGAGAAATATACCATGTTCATGGATTGGAAGAATCAATATAGTGAAAATGAGTATACTACCCAAAGCAATTTATAGATTCAATGCAATCCCTATCAAGCTACCAACAGTATTCTTCACAGAGCTAGAACAAATAATTTCACAATTTGTATGGAAATACAAAAAACCTCGAATAGCCAAAGCGATCTTGAGAAAGAAAAATGGAACTGGAGGAATCAACCTACCTGACTTCAGGCTCTACTACAAAGCCAGAGTTATCTCTAATTTTTAAAAACCATTTGGGGGTTAACAGATATACACTCCCATGTATGCAATAGATAAACAAGGACCTGTGTATAGTGAAGTGAAGTCGCTCAGTCACGTCCAACTCTTTGCGACCCCATGGACTGTAACCTACCAGGCTCCTCTGTCCATAGGATTTCCAGGCAAGAATACTGGAGTTGGCTGCCATTTCCCACTCCAGGGGATTTTGCGACCCAGGGATTAAACCCACATCTCCCTCGTTGCAGGCAGATTCTTGATGGCTGAGTGCTGTACAGCAGGTTTGGAGAAGGAAATGGCAACCTATTGGCACCCTTACCTGGAGAATCCCGTGGACTGAGGAGTCTGGCAGGCTACAGTCCATGGGGTCGCAAAGAGTCGGACGTGGGTTAGTGACTAAACAGCAGCAACTGTATGGCACAGGGAGCTATAGTCAGTATCTCGTAACAGCCTATATTAATGGAAAAGAAACAGAGAAAGGATATAGTTTATATAACCGAATCCCTGTACTATACAACTGAAACGCTATAAATCAGCTATACTCCAATTTTTAAAAAGTTAGAAAACCCATAGAAACTCCCTGAGCAGTATACACTGTCCCTGTTTTATGAAACTACACTAAAAGGGCAAATGAAAAGAAAGAGAGGCAGTCAGAAGCGTGCACACAAAATAAATTCTAGGGAAATACGCGAGTGGCAAGTAATAGGCCCAGAAACAAACGATGGACAATACAGAAGAGCTTGTTTTCTTCAACCACATGGATCAACTGGTGATTGAGAAAGTGTAGCAGCCTGAGATTTCAGAATCACGCGAGCCCTGGGGCAGAGCTGCTGGCCCTACAGGGGGAAAAGTACTCCGTTACACTCAAGAGATTTACACACCGCACTGTCAACCCTGCGTATCCAAGGAGGATTGGTTCCATTGGTTCCGCCATGAATAACAACCTCCAGGAATGCTCAAGTCCTGTGGTCCACCCCCCATTATCCACAGGTTCATCCAGATAGCATATAGGTTAGTTGAATGTGAGAACCCAAAGAGCTGTCTGCATATTTGTTGAAAAAAAATGTGCATAGAAGTGGAACCATGCATTCGAACCCATGCTGTTCAAGGGTCAGTTGTACTTCAGTTGCAACCACTGAAAGTTGAACAGTTAAAAGTCAATATTGATTATTTTCCTCTTTAACTAGAGACTGAAAGGGTTTCTACCAGTGGGCACTTCTCCTGTGCTGTGCTTAGTCGCTCAGTTGTGTCTGACTCTTTGTGACCCCCATGGACTATAGCCGGCCAGGCTTCTCTGTCCATGGGGATTATCCAGGCCAGAACTCTAGAGTGGGTTGCCATGTCCTCCTCCAGGGGATCTCCCTAACCCAGGGATCGAACCCAGGTCTCCTGCATTGCAGGTGGATTCTTCACCATCTGAGCCACCAGGGGAGCCCAAAAATACTGGAGTGGGTAGCCTATCCCTTCTCCAGGGAATCTTCCCAACTCAGGAATCGAACCGGGGTCTCCTGAATACCAGGCGGATTCTTTACCAGCTGAGTCACCAGGGAAGCCCGGGCACTCCTCCTACTAGAGGCAAACTCTGTAGAGGTTTTTTTGTTGGTGATATAACCTTTCTTGACACCGTCTCATCTGCTCCAACTAAGATAAAAGTCTCAGCCACAGCTCTCTCTGTTTCCACTCTTTACAGCTTTGCAACCATACCAGTGTCATATCCTAAAAAACAGTCTTACTGGTGGATAAGTAGTTTATACCGACATGTAAAGTGTTAAACTCTTGTCAGGGTGAGTCCCACATCCTCGCCAGCTGCTTGACGTTCGGGAGACATAACTGTCCAAATTATGACAACATGTATCACATGCCTTGTAAAAGAGAAACTGACCCCCTGTTCACAAAAGTATGGTATTAATGAAATAAGCTTCCTGTTTAGCTAACTAGACTTATTGTTGTCTTGATAACTTAGCAGTTATTTCCCAGTCCTTTTTAGACCAATTTTTATGCTTTTACAACCTGGCAAAGGTAGCCGAGGAAGAGAACGCAGAAGTTGACATCGTTCTCAGTGCTACAGCCAGGAATTCTCTTTCCTTTTTCCTTTCTCTGTTTGATACCTTGCTTCTGATGAGACTCAAGGATGAGCTTCTACATTAGATTCTAGTTAGAAAATCAAATTTCTATAAAGTGTGCATCCAGAGAAGAAAATGCATTCATGTATCCAACATGGTTATTGTTTAGCTGCTAAGTCCTGTCCAAGTCTTTTGTGACCCTGTGGACTGTAGCCCTCCAGGCTCCTCTGTCCATGGGATTTCCCAGGCAAGAATACTGGAGTGGGTTGCCATTCCCTTCTCCAGCGGATCTTCCTACCCAAGAATTGAACCCGCATCTCCTGCATTGGCAGGTGGATTCTTTACCACTGAGCCACCTGGGAAGCCTTGTATCCAACATTAGACAGATAAATAGTTGAATATAGATATTGAACACCTTGACTTTTCAGATGTTTTTCAAAAGTTCTCTTTGGGCTTTTACAAGATTTCTTTTTAAATTTAATGATTTTGCCTTCTGATGTTTTTCTCCACATGGCATGCTCCTTGACTAGCCAAAGGCCCTGTGGGAGATGAGCTGCCTTCTCCTAAAAGGGCTATAGAATGAACTGGTGTTGCAGGGAGCCAGGGAGAGCCTCTGCTGGAGGGGAGTTTTCGGAAAAAAGTGTTGGAGAGGAGAGCTGCTTTTTACTAGATCTGCTTCCTTGGAAGGCAGAGTGCAGAGTTAATGATGAGTGAACAGGAGAAGGACAGACAGCCCTGTGGGGAAGGACTGAAGGAGAAGGGGAAGGGCACTTGCACAGTGCCTCTCACACTGGAAAATGTCTAGGAGTTCCCTGGAGCTCTTACTGAAATGCACATACTAGTCCCGTTGACCTGCTGGGGCCTGAAGTCCTACATCTGTAGGAAGCTCACTGGAGGTGCTGATGCTGCTGGTCTGTGGACCACACTGTGAGCAGCCTCTCTGTAGGCTGTGGGAGAGAAGGGTGTTGTGGGGGCCCGGGAAGCCCAGGAACCAATTCGAAAGATGGAAGATTCTGTCGCAGCTGATCATTTCTGCTTCCTATTAGAGCAGGGAATAGCAGCAGTAGCACTCTGGACATTTGAGGCCTGATAAGTGTTTGTTGGAGGCAAGGGGCTGTCCTGTGCTTTGTAAGATGTTTGCAGCACCCCTGGCCTCTGCCCACTGAATGCTTGGTAGCCCCATCTCACCTCCCACCCCCATGTCTGTGACAACAGAAACATTTCCAGACATTGCCAAGGGTCCCTTGTTGTTCAACTGTGTCCAGCTCTTTGCAACCCCATGGACTGCAGCATGCCAGACTCCTTTGTGCTCCACTATCTCTCGGAGTTTGCTCATGTCTGTTGAGTCAGTAATGCTACCTAACCATCTCTTCCTCCGCTGCCCTCTTCTCCTTTTGCCTCAGTCTTTCCCAGCCCCAGGGTCTTTTCCAGTGAGTAGGCTCTTAGCATCAGGTGGCCAAAGTATTGGAGCTTCAGCTTCAATATTCTAATGAATATTCAGGGTTGATTTCCTTCAGGATTGACTAGTTTGATCTCCTTGCTGTCCAAGGAACTCTCAAGAGTCCTCTCCTTTGGGGGACAGAATTTTCCCTGGTTGAGATTCAGTGAGTTAGAAGGAGAATTAGGGGCCTTCCCATACTTGCACACCTCCTGTCTTCCAGAACCACAAGGCAGAAATGACTTAACTCTGATATACTTAGAAGGCAATGCACTTTTCACTATTCCAGTCTTCAGAAATGCTGAGAAAGTGTTTGCTTTTAATTTGACAGCCTGATTACTTTAAAGTGTCCTCAGCTCAGACCCACACCTCGGCCCCATTTACTTACAGTTTGAGTAAAACAGTAGGGAAATTTCTTTCCAAGAATATGTTGGCTCAGTAACCTAACATCATTTTAAGTCATCACCACACACCCACCAAAATTGTGAGATAAAATGGAAACTCCATCATCTGTTCTCAGGATCTCAGTGCTCATGATTCACTTGTGACCTCTAAGAATTTCTCTGTATCCATCTCCGGCCACATTGAACTTTTCTTCCACCGCCTGGAAAATGCTTTCCAGCTCCAAGGTCAGTCAATTGACAATCTCGAAATTCCTGACAAGCAGACAGATGGGTTTGCTTTTTTTCCCCATTGTTAGAGTTTATTTCTGCTTAATGTGTTGAGAAAACATCTCAAGGTTTTAACCCTGGCTCGGTCTTGGGAGAGAGGCACTTTAACAGGCTAGCACTTCATCTGGCCTCGGGGGGCAGTTGTAGGGGGCCGGGGAGGGGGCAAGCAATGAACATCCCCTGGAGAGCCCAAGGGCACGTCTTGTACAATCAGTTAAACTTTCTCTTAAAGCCAAAGAAAACTTAGATCCAAACAGGATTTAGTCTCAAGCTAAAACAAAAATGTACATCATGTCGAAAAGGCTTTTCCAAACGCTACAGTTAATAAGCAATGCTGTGTTTTTACTGGAAAAGCATGCATCTAGCCAGGCATTCTTCACATTTTTCCCAGGATTTAGTCATAAAATCATTTTAAACATATTGCAAGGATAAAATGTGTACATATCTGATAAAGGCAGTGATTTTTTTTTTTCTTTTCTGCTCTATAGCTCCATAAGGATGGGAAAAAACGAACTATAGGGAAAAGCATGTACGTGTATATATACGGTGCTTGCCAGGAGTCACTAGTGGTAAAGAACCTGCCCGCCAACGCAGGAGACATAAGAAATGTGTGTGCGATCCCTGGGTGGGGAAGATCCCCTGGAGGGGAGGGCATGGCAATCTGCTCCAATATTCTTGCCTGGAAAATCCCATGGACAGAGGAACCTGGTAGGCTACAGTCCATAGAGTTGTGAAAAGTCGGACACGCCTGAAGCAACTTAGCATATATATATATATGTACACACACACATGTGTACACATACTTCTGTATATGTATGCGCATGGAGTATGTGTGTGCATACATAAAATATATAAAACAAACTATACTTGTACACATACATATGCATCCATTTTTACCACTGTGAGAATCTGGCTTTTTAATTCACTGTTATGATTTTACTTTAAGTAGATACTGCAGATCTTTCCCCTGGATTGGAATAAGTCAGATCCAAAGCATAGAACCCTTCCTTATCATGCCCACCTGCCTACAGCATCTTTAGGAATTCAAGCTGAAGTGCATTTGGGTCTGATTTATGTGGGGCATGGCAGGGTGGACATCATTTCTGTGTGTGGTCAAGAAGCGAGCTGGGCTGTGGGGGGTTGTTATCCATCCATGGAGACATGGGTGCGCTGTCCCAGCTGACTGCGTTGGTAATCAAAGGCAGGAGGAAAGTGAATCCAGATGTTGATCATTTGAAAAGGAAAATTCCTATTTTCAAAACAAACTGACAGAAAAGCAGTAATCTGTGGTAGAGACTAAGTAACACTGACTAGACACGGGTTTCTGGGTTTGAGTGCTGGCTGTGCAACATACTAGATCGTGACCTTGGGTGGGCCACCTGACCTTATTTATTTCTCATCTTTAAACAGGGATAGTGAAAGCCAACCTAAGAGTGGTTATGGGGACTTAATGAGCTGATCCATCAAATGCTGTGAGCATGGAGAAAGACTGCACAAATGTCAAGTGGCCTTTTTTTTCTTGCAGATATTATTCTTGAGTGAGTTCTTGGTGATGCACACACAGCTACCACGCTTTTGTTGCAGATCATGGAAATAGTAAATCAGCCATAGCTTAATTGGAAGCTCTGGACCCGTAATGATCTGGTGGTAGCTGGTTTGCTGGCACGTGCCTGGGCCTGTCATGATGGAAAGTCCACTGGCCCGTCTCTTCTCACCTTCAGAATTCTAACTCTAGTCCCATTAAGAAAAAACTAGAGTGAATGCCATTAGTTGCTTAACAGGAATTCCAAGCTTGGCTCCTGGCTTGGAGATGACAGAGATTCTGATTGGTAGCATTTTGGTAATTTATGTGATGGAAATGTTAATACTCCCACAGTGAACAGTTCCACATCATCAGGAGGACATCCCCCAGTGAGAGTTCAGGGAAAGGGACATAGTGACTCACCCACTATGTAGTGTTTCCACTATGCAGGTTGATGGAACTAGCCTCAGTCATAGAGACAATAGTCAAACAGGGTGAAATAGTGAGGAGTGATGAGTTTTGAATGTAACTCGTTAAGTTGTAAGTTATATGTAATTTAATGTTTAATCATGGTGGTGTTTGACTGTTTGACACTCACAAGTTTAGCAACCGGCTGGTATGAGCTTAGTTACCTTAAAGCACAGTCTTGTGCCGTGAGTCAGCAAGTGCAGGGCCGTCTTGGAAAACTGGCGTGGAAAGTGCAGCCGTAAATGGACTTTAATTTCTGTGGACTTTGGATGAGCCGTCTACTCTAGGTCTCACAGTTTTATACCGTATTTCCCTTCGGCTGACAGAGTGAGTATTGGTTTATGAGAATGATCTATGGGTCTAGTTACTGCGGTTAGTATTTGAAAGTTTCAGCTTTTTAATTATTTGAAAGACTAGTGAAGACTTAGAACAGGATCTTTTTGTTGGTCATTGAAAGAATCTGGAAACTATTCCCAAGGAGAAAGGGTAATTTTTTTTTTCTTCTTCTTTTAAGCTATCCCAAAAGGTTCAGGAGGAAATGACCATTGGGGAACAAAGGGTTAAAATTTTTGCCCATCCATGATGTAGATGTTCATCATGAAAAGAGACTTTCAGATGACTTGTACCTCCTTCTTTAATCAGTAGGTGATTTGATGGAGGCCTCATGTTTGACCAGCCATGTTGTGACTCTGGAGGATTTGAGAAGCCCGGCTAACACAGAGAAAAGGTAGCCTTACAGTTAACATCAAAAGACCTAAAAGCCTCGGGCTTCCCAGGTGACACAGTGGTAAAGAATCAGCCTGCTAATGCAGGAGACATAGGTTTGGTTCTCTAGACCAGAATACTGGAGTGGGTAGACTTTCCCTTCTCCAGGAGATCTTCCCAACCTAGGGATCCAACCCAGGGCTCCTGCATTGCAGGTGGATTCTTTACCAGCTGAGTCACAAGGGAAGCCCAAGAAAATGCAGTATTTCAGAGGGGACTGAATTTTAAAATACACTTGTTTTTTTGTTTTGTTTTGTTTTGTTTTGTTTTTGCAATTAACCTACAATAAAGTATATACATTATTGTAGGTTAAATGCAAAAAAAGCATATTTTGAAATTCAGTCCCTTCTGAAATACAGCATTTTGTTTTCCTGAACAGGACTTAAAACATTAATGCCATAGGCCCATGATTTTTAAACACATGGATCACCTATCATGAATTTGGTAGAGCTGTTTGCAGGCAAATAAAGTGGTCAAGTCATGCCTTTTAGAATGAAACAACTCATCATAATTCTATCTGAGAATTTGTAAATCATAGACTCTTTTTGTGTTGGGGAAATATGTGCTCTTTTAATCATTCTTAAAAAAAATAGCCTTCATCAAGCAAAAATGTCAGACTGTTATTGTTTTGCTTATGAATTCACTTAGATCAAGTAAGATTTTGAAGATTCTTGAAAGAAAATGATTCTTTCTTCATTTTGGTGCATTTACATTAAGGGATTTCAATGGTAATAGCTGTCAAATTTCTAGTGGGTCAGCACACCTGACCTGGAGGACGTTAACTCAGTCTGCTGGACCCCAGCCCTGCACTTCATGCCATCTGTCCAAATGAAATCTGAGAATTGGGATTTCTGATGTTTCCAGGTGATGGTGGTCTTCCTGATCCTGAGGACCACACGTGGAGAACCACTGACGAGTGATTTTAGAGATAATGAATGGATTGGGGAAGTGTCAAGCAAATCAGTAAGTGTAAAATGACCATCACTAGCTCATCAGGCATTCAGAATTCTGAGGAGGAAGGGAAGATATTAGGCTATTTTGCTGTTGCTGCTGCTGCTAAGTCGCTTCAGTCATATCCAGCTCTATTCGATCCCATAGACGGCAGCCCACCAGGCTCCCCTGTCCCTGGGATTCTCCAGGCAAGAACACTGGAGTGGGTTGCCATTTCCTTCTCCAATGTATAAAAGTGAAAAGTGAAAGTGAAGTCGC
>NW_011494846.1:3056815-3066336 GCF_000754665.1 Bison bison bison | reverse complement strand
GACGGCAGCCCACCAGGCTCCCCTGTCCCTGGGATTCTCCAGGCAAGAACACTGGAGTGGGTTGCCATTTCCTTCTCCAATGCGTGAAAGTGAAAAGTGAAAGCGAAGTCGCTCAGTCGTGTCCGACTCTTAGCGATCCCATGGACTGCAGCCTACCAGGCTCCTCCATCTATGGGGTTTTCCAGGCAAGAGTACTAGAGTGAGGTTCCATTGCCTTCTCCAGAAACGCTATATTTATTATACCTGGCAGCTTTCCAGTTCACAACTGCTGCTAAGCTCACTTCTAGGGGACTTCTAAGACTGCCCGTTTCTGCATCCTTGGGTGTCAGCTGGGAAGCCCAGGTTTCTGTCTATGCTCTTAGCTGCCCCCTCCACATGGCGTGCCTCTGTTGGTGGCATTGGAATTTCCCCCAAACTGAGCAGACGGACAGAACAGCCATCTGAAAAGGAGAAGGGAGCAGGTTACTGATGACTGCTAGCGAGCGTCGTTTCCACTGCCAGCCAGGCAGTCAGAGCTTCCCGGCACGCACTTGATCACCTTTGGAAAGAGTCGCATGTTCCCATTGGGGGATCGGAGAGTTCTCTGCCACTGAGCTCAGCTTCTCCCCCTCCTGACTTCTTCTAAAGCCGTCTCTCCGATGTCACTGATCCTGGTAACTGGCTACCAAGTGTTCACTGCAAGAATCGATCCCTAGACTGCTAGGTGGAGGAGGCCACGGGGCCACCCTGGGGCGGGCAGAAGCATCAGGAAGGGATCAAGGATGCTGACTTCTGTCTGGGCCACTGGGCCTGGACCGCAGAGAAGGAAGGAGACCTGAAAGGGATGCGAGGCTTGGAGGCCGCAGCGAAGCCCCTGGGGTCATCGGCTGCCATGTACACGCTCCTCCCACCATACCTGTGGGGCAAGGGTTGGTACACAGGACACACTGGTTTTCCAGCGCCTTCCAGAGCCAGCGTACTTCCTGAAAACTCTTTAGCCAGGGAAGTTGTTCAATTCCAGAGTTCCACTGAGAAAACCTATACTTAAACAGATAGCCTCTGCAGGAAGGAACAAATTCATGAATCATAGTTATACTTAAATTTTTTCTGTTACAGAGAAACTTATTGTTTTAATTGCTTTTAATTAATTTATTTGACTGTGTTGGGTCTTAGTTGCAGGCTTCTCTGTGTCGTGTGGGCTCCAGAGTGGGTGGGCTTGGTTGACCTGCCGCCTATGGGATCTTAGTTCCCTGACCCAGGATCAAAGCTGGGTCCCCTGCATCGGAAGGCGGATTCTTAACCTCTGGATCACCCGAGAAGTCCTGAGGAACTTATTTTTAAAACTGGGACCCCAAACCTAGTTGATCAGAATCCTTTGGGGAATTTCAAAAAATTCCTTTGCACCAAGCCAGAAAATTCAAGTTCCACAGGTCCTTGGGGCTGTCTGAGCATCTGTGTTCCCTGTAAGGCATGGCCCTGATCCTGAAGGGCCATCATGGGTGAGAACTCTGAGCAGAGCTCAGGTTTGATGGTGATGGTGACGCTGCCTTATGGGAAATTCAAAGGAAAAAAGCTTCTTTCTTTAGGAAGGGCCAAAATCCATAACTCTGATCGTTTTGATTTGAATAGTATTCTCTTGTTTTTGAAAAGCCTTTATAATGATTGTTTTATTGTTCCTTCCAATGCTCCTGGGAGCGGGAGGACAAGACATGTATTACTGGCACCATTGTACGTCTGCGATGCCTCTGCAGAGGGAAGCTTAAGTGAGGCAGGGACCCTGCCGCTCCCTGTCTCGTGCGCTTTCCACGACTCCAGCTTTGTTGCTTACTCTTGTGGGTATTTGTTTTTGATACCTCGAGTCTGTCGTCTTGCTTTCCACGAGTGGATGACTGCCATTAACACGGACCATCAGGGAGATGATCAAAGTGGAGAAGCCAAATTGAACATAGCTGGAGGCGACACCCAAGCGTCTTACAGCCCAGGTTCTAAACTAGGGAGCAAGGCCAGATTCGTCTATTGCACAGCCGGGCTATTGTGGGTATAGGAGAGAAGCAAGCATCAAAAAAGCAGATCGGTCCAGGAGAGGAGATTATTTGCATGCATACCATACAGAGAAATGTACAAGAAAAATGTATGCATGTGTGGGGTCCAGTGAGGTCCAAGATCCAGGCCATGGAGGTTAATGGAGCTTAGTTAGGAAGGTGATCGAGCAACAGATACTGATGACATGGTAATGAGACCACCAGAGTTCAGAGATAAGGATTTCCATTACCAGCACTTGGGAAGTAAAACCAGAGTTTTGGGGGTTACGGGTCAAGGATCTCATACTTAGAGGACTAGCACGAGGGTGGTCCTGAGTCTGCAGGTTGGCACCACCCCCTCTTTGAAGTCCAGGAAGCTCAGGTTAGCCAAGATGTTGCATATACTTTGTTAAATCACCTTGAACAAGCCTTGCTTTCCCCAGCTGCAAAATAAAAAGTTGGCAAATTGATAGCCTGTATACATGCCTCACAGGGAAGAAATCTACCTTTGGTAAATGAATAGCAAGAATGTGGCTTTGGGCAGTGAGTGGGTGACGGGGGTTGGCAGAAGGTGACCCCTATTCAGGGCTTTTCAGCACTGATCCTGGGACACTGGCCTTATTGCAAGGGGCACCTCCTTTCATGCGTGGGGAACAGCTTGAACAGTTAGTTGCAGCCCAGTGAATGCACTGCCAGCCCGTAAGCCCCGTGGACTGGTCCCACTTATCTGGAAGAGAGCGATGCCATGCCTGTGATGGTCATGACCCCACTGACCCTCTTTGGTGCCACCGTTTTCTTTTTCACGAGAAGGAAAGTGAACAGAAGGTACATCACACACTTTCATATTATCGGCTGTGGAGTTTTAGGGACAGGATTTCCAATAAACCCAGAAACCATGATTGCTGCCTCCTTTTCATTCATTCACTAGTTTTACAGCCTCAAGGTGATAAGAAAATGAAGGACTGTCAGGACAGAAGGAAGTCCAGTGAGCCTGGGAAGCGGCTTTTCAGTCAGTGCTGTGTAGAGCGCCTGCCACTTAGAGTTCCTTCTGCAGTCTCTGCTGGCAATGAAAGTCTTTGTGGAGGTTTTCCATATAGTTGCCACCGAGGGATGCTAAGGTCTTTTTAGTCTGGCCACACTGGACTCAGGAAGAGAGAAGAATGATAAATCGTAATTACATAAATGAAGGTGTTGCTGTTGTTTAGTTGCTCAGTCGTGTCTGATTCTTTGTGACCCCATGGACTGTAGCCCACCAGGCTCCTCTGTCCATGGGATTTCCCAGGCAAGAATACTGAAGTGGGTTGCCATTTCCACCCGCAAGAGATTTTCCCAACCCAGGGAGCAAACCCATTTCCTGTTTTTCCTGCATTGACACTTTGCAGGGAGAAAACGCTTCCTGCATTTTCTTTACCACTGTGTCACCTGCAAGGCCCAGATATTATCTCAGTTCAGTGCAGTCACTCAGTCATGTCCGACTCCTTGCAACCCCATGGACTGCAGCTTCCCTGTCCATCACCAACTCCCGGAGCTTACTCAAACTCACGTCCATTGAGTGGGTTGATGCCATCCAACCATCTCCTCCTCTGTCGTCCCCTTCTCCTCCTGCCTTCAATCTTTCCCAGCATTGGGGTCTTTTCTGCTGCTGCTGCTAAGTCGCTTCAGTCGTGTCCGACTCTGTGCGACCCCATAGACGGCAGCCCACCAGGCTCCGCCGTCCCTGGGATTCTCCAGGCAAGAACACTGGAGTGGGTTGCCATTTCCTTCTCCAATGTATAAAAGTGAAAAGTGAAAGTGAAGTCGCTCAGTCATTTCCGATTCCTAGCGACCCCATGGACTGCAGCCTACCAGGCTTCTCCATCCATGGGATTTTCCAGGCAAGAGTACTGGAGTGGGGTGCCATTGCCTTCTCCATTCTAGCGCTCCTCAAAAGAAAAATCTCTGGATCCTCCATTGTTTCCAGGAATTTCATGTGTTATTTTATGTGAAGAATTGCTTTCAGGCAAGTTCTATGTTTTGGTAGCGGAGACCTCAGCAAGAAGTGAGTCAAATACACGTGATGAGTAGAGCACCCGTGCTGCTGACCGGATTCCCCGCAGGACTCCAGAGGTCAGCACTGTCCGGGGACCTGCGGTCCCTTTCACCTTGCTGCGGGTTCTTTGCTTAGGAGACTTCTTCAGTGGTTCCGGCTCAGCCCCAGCTCCTGGGCGTCTTCACAAGCCTTGTGTGTACCCTGATGCTGGGGAAGATTGAAGGCAGGAGGAGAAGGGGACGACAGGATGAGATGGCTGGATGGCATCCCCAACTCAATGGACATGAGTTTGGGTAAACTCCAGGAGTTGGTGATGGACAGGGAGGCCTGGCGTGCTGTGGTTCATGGGGTCGCAAAGAGCTGGACACGACTGAGCAACTGAACTGTGTGTACCAGGCTTTGGGTTCTTGCGTGAACTGAGAACCAGGATGGTTGTTGGATGGTTAAGTATGTGTACTTGGGGACCTGAGGAACCTGGGTTCACATCTTGGGCTTCTCCGCTTACTGGTAAGTTGCATTTTTCTCTCAGAATGAGTTTACTCATCTGGGAATTAAAAACCAGTGTCCACCAAATCTGTGGAGGTTGCTGTGAAGGTTCAGTTGTCTGTGAGATAGCCACCACCAGCATGCAGTGATGCTCAATAAGCGTTGGCTATCAACATTACTATTACACGGTTCAGTTGCTCAGTCATGTCCGACTCTGTGACCTCATGGACTGCAGCAGGCCAGGCTTCCTAGATATCCTCAGACAGAAGACTTGGACGGAGGATGTTGGATAACCTGATTCAATATTCCATGCAGAGAGAATTAAATACACAAGTACCCTAGGACAGTGCCATCTACTCTAGAGAGTGTTTAAACTGTCAGCGTTTCACAAGGGAGGCAGGCAGGCAGTCCTCAGCGATGAACACCCTCTTGCTCATTATAACGGTGTTAGTACCCCTGATCTAGGCTTGATATTCTAGTCCTGTCCCCAAGTTACTGTAGCAATCTAGAATGCCCCCGTTCCTCTTCAGATGTCCCTCCTTGGTTGAGAATCACTGGCAAAGCACAGTCTGAGCTTAACTCTGAACTAAAGCAACAAGGCCACCACCCCCACCCAGCGGCCAGGGCAGAGGTCTTCCATTCTGAGCTTACAAGGGAGGACCTTCTGGTCTCTCTGACTTGTCTTCTGTTCTGTACCTCCGGAGGGGCTGGGGCTAAGCTTTCTGATAACCCTGCAGAGAACAGAGGCAGTTTAGTGCAGTGGAGGGGCGGGAGGGATGACCTTCCTTCTGCTTCATCTGTACACACACTTCGAGCAGGATTCTTGGTTCATTTAAGTGCTAGTCCTTGACCACCATCGAGCCATTAAGCTTCCTAATCAATCTGGAATTCAGGGATTTGCTTGATCCCTTGTTCCAAAGGCACTTTACTATGCATCTATTATATGTCAGGTATATGTCAGGTATATAAGTACGCTGTTAAACACTGCGTACTTAAAATGACTAAGATGTGACCCTTGTCCTTAAATAATAGGAAGTGGAAGGGATGGGGGGGGGGAGGGGGGAGGGTGTTCCGTTCCTGTTTGGAGGCATTCAGTCTGTCAGCCTAACGGGTTACGCTAATTGCTCTATGCATACCTCCTTTAGTCATGATGGACGTTTCTTTATATTTCTTTTATTTCGTCTCCCGCTGTGCTCCTTCACCAGGGAGCTGATATCCAGGTGGCCTGAGGCAGCAGGTCAGGGAGTTCTCCCATTTGTTCTCTGGACTTTCTAGAAGATCACAGCATCTCTGCCCATGTGTTGCTTTATCATCCATGTCTCCTTCTTTTATGAAAAAGTTTTAAGCTGGGGGCTCGGTAGGATCTGAAAGGGAACGTTAACATTCTCAGCATAAAAATGTTCTCAGCCACCTCCAGTCCCGAACTCATATTTTTTGTAGCAAGCGATCTCTCACCCCTCCCCAGCAGTCTACAGAGCAGCTGCAGATGCAAGGCAGAAACCTTGCTGCAGACATCCACTCGAGTGACTGAGCTGACGTGTTGTCATCCCAGGAGGGGCAGGATCAGGGGGAGGAGTGACGGATGGGGCCTTTGAGGAGCAGCCTTCACTTAATGATTTTTGCATAGATTCCTGAATTGTGGCTTCTTTGCCAGAAAAAAAAAAAAAAAAACCAGTAATGCAGACTGCTGTAAGAGCCTGGGATGTGTCATTGTGTCTGGGGATGATGGCTTTTTCTCTGAGACCCAGCATTTGTTTCCACCTGGATAAAGGAAACCCTTTTATCTTGTGGAAGATGAATAGCCTTCAGGGTGAAGGAGAGGACAGAGACCCTACCCAAGAAAAAGATTGGAGGGGTTGTTGGTGATAATCAGATGAATGGACTGGAATATTTGCATTTATTCTTTGAATAAGTTGCACACTGTCTCTCTTCTTTCATGGAGGCAGAGTAATTCAGGAAAGGCGGATGTGTTGTCAGGTGGAGCAAATGATTCTTGTATGTCTGTTCACGTCTCCAGTGAGTGCTCAACTGATGTGTCTTGAGTACTCACCGTGTGTAAAGGACTGGAGAGAGCCTTTGATGCAAAGTTAACATCTTTTAACTTTATCCTAGAGTCAAAATGGGAAATTAGAGCTCTGGGAGTAGAAAGAAGCTGTTGCATCATTTCTCCTGTATCCCTTGTGTGAGTGGCAGTAGCCAAGCCAACACCGCCCCCCACCTCCCCGCCTGCTCCTGCGTGTGTGCACATCTGGCTATCCAGTGACTGGTGTGCACTCCCCCTGCACACCCTCTCTCCCCTCTTCACCACCCTCACTGCCCAGCACCTGGCTGGACCTCATGATATTCCAGCAACACTGGAGCAAGATCCTCCCAACCATTCCCCTGCCTGCGGAACATGGTCTCTTCCCACCATCCTCTGCACTGTGACCAGAGTGACCCTTTTTTCTTTGTTTGTTTTGACTTTTTGTATGTTTATTAATGCTTATCATAGTATAGTCACTTTACAATGCTGTGTTCGTTTCTGCCATGCAGCAAAGTGAATCAGCTGTACATTTGTATATATCCCCTCTTTGTCACCACAGAGCCTCGAGTAGGCTTCCCTCTGCTGATCAGTAGGTTCTCCTTAGTTATCTATTTTATACGTAGTAGTATATGTATGGGCTTTCCTGGTAGCTCAGCTGGTAAAGAATCCGCCTGCAATGCAGGAGACCCTGGTTCGATTCCTGGGTTGGGAAGATCCCCTGGAGAAGGGATGGGCTACCCACTCCAGTATTCTTGGGCTCCCCTGGTGGCTCAGATGGTGAAGAATCCACCTGCAAAGCGGGAGACCTGGGTTCAATCCCTGGGTTGGGAAGATCCCCTGGAGGAGGACATGGCAACCCACTCTAGTATTCTTGTCTGGAGAATTGCCATGGACTGAGGAGCCTGGCAGGCTGTACAGTCTGTGGGGTCCCAAAGAGTTGGACGTGACGAGGCGTGCACACACACACAGAGTGTACATATGGGACCTTTTTAATATGAAAATGGCCCTTCTTAGCCTCTGGAAGATTTTTCATGGCCTCCAGGAGACACCTTGTGTAGGGAGGGGCCCTGCTCTCTTCCTTCCTCCCCTCCTGACACTATGTTCTCCTACCTCCCTCCGTGTGCCATGATCCCTCGTGTGACACCGTGTGCCTTTGCACACGCTCCTTCCTCTGTCTAGAGCTGTTCTCCTTGGTTTCATATACGATAGATAATTCCTGTGTGTTCTTCAAACTCAAGGTTTCTGTCTCCTCCAAGGAGTCTAGCCTCACTGCCCCCTCGTGGTCTTACTGAGCCAGGCTGTGTGTGCTTCCTGCCCACGTAGGATTTCTGCTGTCTGTCCTCTTGAGAGTGTTTGCATAGTAGGTACCGTGGACTTGAGAGTAAGAACGATATCTTTTAGATCTTCTGTTTCATGTGCCTGGAACAGAGGAGGCAGTCCGCGAGCACTCACTACTTCAGTGAGCGGATGAGGTCTTGGGTCTGAATGCAAGTGGCGTTGACTATGAAGAGACATCACACATTTGTGTTCCTGGGCACCTGGACCATTTGTTCTCCTATCTCATAGTCACTTCATCCCAAGGAAGGTTGTACACTGTATTTAGAGAACCTTCTGGGGATTCACTCATGTTCAGTTTTTTTTTAATCACAATTCTCTTTATATGGGGTCCGTGTCCCAAATAGTCAATGAGAGGATTTTTGAAAGCTTCGCTTATCTTGGATACATGGAGAAAATAAGAAAAGGCAGGTGTATCTGAAGCAGCCTAGATACAACTTTCTGATAGTGAAAGAGATGGAGTCATCTTGCCATTCAAACAGTGGTATCGTTTGTATTGCTATTAAATAATAAAAATATTGTTATATAAACAGTAAAAGTGTGACATAAATTGCAGTAGGGTCCATGAGTTCCTTGAATTACCTGGAAGTACAAAATAAATTTTAAGACAGAGTACAGAGAGAATCCAGTCCATGTATAACCTTGGCATGACCACTTGACCACTGGTATGAAGTGGCGTTGGCTAATTTTCTGCTCACAGATTAGCAAAGTTGCCCCAGGTTTTCCTTTTATGCTTTTCATTTCAGTTCAGTTCAGTTGCTCAGTCATGTCCAACTCTTTGAGACCCATGACCCACAGCACACCAGGCCTCCCTGTCCATCACCAACTCCTAGAGTCTGTCCAAACCCATGTCCATCGACTTGGTGATACCATCCAGCCATCTTATCCTCTGTCGTCCCCTTCTCCTCCTGCCCTCAATCCTTCCCAGCATCAGGGTCATTTCAAATGAGTCAGCTCTTCGCATCAGGTGGCCAAAGTATTGGAGTTTCAGCTTCAACATCAGTCCTTCCAATGAACACCCAGGACTGATCTCCTAAAGGATGGACTGGTTGGATCTCCTTGCAGTCCAAGGGACTCTCAAGAGTCTTCTCCAACACCACAGTTCAAAAGCATCAATTCTTCGGCACTCAGCTTTCTTTATAGTCCAACTCTCACATCCATACATGACCACTGGAAAAACCATACCCTTGACCAGATGGACCTTTGTTGGCAAAGGAATGTCTCTGCTTTTGAATATGCTGTCTAGGTTGGTCATAACTTTCCTTCCAAGGAGTAAGCGTCTTTTAATTTCATGGCTGAAGTCATCATCTGCAGTGATTTTGGAGCCCAAGAAAATAAAGTCTGCCACTGTTTCCACTGTTTCCCCATCTATTTCCCATGAAGCAATGGGACCAGATGCTGTGATCTTAGTTTTCTGAATGTTGAGTTTTCAGCCAATTTTTTCACTCTCCTCTTTCACTTTCATCAAGAGGCTTTTTAGTTCTTCTTCACTTTCTGCCATAAGGGTGGTGTCATCTGCATATCTGAGGTTATTGATATTTCTCCCAGCAATCTTGATTCCAGCTTGTGCTTCTTCCAGCCCAGCGTTTCTCATGATGTACTCTGCATAGAAGTTAAATAAGCAGGGTGACAATATACAGCCTTGACG
>NW_011494846.1:3024831-3056715 GCF_000754665.1 Bison bison bison | reverse complement strand
GTTAAATAAGCAGGGTGACAATATACAGCCTTGACGTACTCCTTTTCCTATTTGGAACCAGTCTGTTGTTCCATGTCCAGTTCCAACTGTTGCTTCCTGACCTGCATAAAGGTTTCTCAAGTCGCTGGTCAGGTGGTCTGGTATTCCCATCTCTTTTAGAATTTTCCACAGTTTATTGTGATCCACACGGTCAAAGCTTTGGCATAGTCAATAAAGCAGAAATAGATGTTTTTCTGGAACTGTCTTGCTTTTTCCATGATCCAGCAGATGTTGGCAGTTTGATCTCTGGTTCCTCTGCCTTTTTTTTTTTTTTTTAATTTATTCAGGGTTTCCCTTTAAATGAAGAATTCCTTTATAGACTCAAGTTCATGATAGTAAACTGAAGTATCCTGTAGTTGTTATTGCATTCATAAGCTTTTCAAAGGCAGCTTACTCTTTTTTTTTGTATACTAGCACACTGCCCTTTACCTCATTGGCCAAAAGACAGTCGACCCAAGTCCAACTAATTTCCTTGTGTATGAAGCCCATCATCCCTGTGGGGCAGGAATAATGGGATCTTAACCATCTCTGCCTCCAGGTTACTAGCTGAATGCCTGGCACTTCAATGTTAAAAGAATATATTGTTCAGGCAAAGCTGTTAGTGGAATGATCTAATGACCATAAATAAGAAAGTGTGTGGGGGCAACTTATATTTCAAGAATTATGTTTTAATAAGTGGTGAATTATTGGGGTGTAAATCCAGTATTAATTATCATCAATAATGGATGAAATATATTGAGCATTTACTGTGCATACTAAGCTTTACTGCCTCTCTCATTAAGTGAAAGACTAAATTTTATAGTTTAGAGAAAGAAAAGGACATATAATTTAAAAGTGCATTTAGTAGTGAAAGAGCTCGAGTGGAATAAGTTTGGTATGACAGTCTTCCCAAGTAGACGCCCTCCCGGTTCTGCTTGCATTAATATGGGGTGTGCCGCGTGCAAAAGAAGAAAAATGACAAATCATAAACATTCACAGTCCTCCTCTCCATCCCACACCATCTGAGGACTAGTTCCCTGCTTGTCTACCGTGCTCTTTGCTGTGAGCTCAGAAAGTTTTGAATGGCTGAACTGAGAGTAGGCCAGACTGCTCCTTGAGCGCAATCCCGTGACCATTGAGGGAGGGGTATGAGAACAGCTAGTGTGGGGGCCACTGAGAGACAGACAGGGGAGGTGAGAGGCAAGATGAGGAGCAGCTACCACGTGAGCTGACACTCGGGGAGGAGAGGTGTAAAAAGGGTTTCCAGGGAGTCTTTCTGCACGTGGCGCCCTAGAGTGGTTCCACCCTACTCCCCACCCTTCCATCCACTCCTGCTTTCTCCATGCTTCCTCGGAAGACAGGGCCCAGACCTACCTAACAGCCTGAAACCAGCGCTTCCTGGTGTCAGATTTATGTTTCCTTTACATGTGACACTCCAACAGTAAAGAATCTGCCTGTAATGCGAGAGACCTGAGTTCAATCCCTGGGTCACGAGGATCCCCTAGAGAAGGGAGTGGCAATCCTCTCCAGTACTCTTGCTTGGAGAATCCCACAGACAGAGGAGCCTGGTGGGCTACAGTCCATGGGGTCGCTAAGGGTCGGACATGACAGAGCAACTAAAGAAAAACTACATGTAACACAGGCTGTGGAAGGCCAGCCTTCGTCTCTACCTGGGCTAAGTCACAGACGTTGGAAGTCAGCACTTTCACGGCCATGGATGAATGGGAAATGGGGAGACAGCTTTAAAAGAGTTTTGCATTTTAAAAAATATATGGGTAAATAATAGTCTAAACATTCCTGTCCTCTTAGCCTACCCTATCCCTAGCTTCTTTGCATTATTCACTTTCTTAGTCAATCCTATTTCCAGAAAAAGCACAAACTTCTGAGCGAATGCTTAGTTCCTCACTGGGTAAAATTACTAATAATACTCAATTACCGATAGTGGAGTCTCAATTCAGGCTGTTTGGTCTATTTTGAATAAGCCTCCATTCAGTATGACTCAGTGTTGTAAAGCTGTAAGTGTAGAAGTGTAATCAACATAGAAATGTCAGCAGCTCTTAGACTGAATACATTAATAATGATACTCCATAACGGTCTGACCGCCGGGAACTTCTGCGGGAGGTTTGGTCCCTACCCAGAGACATCGTGTGGTACATTGTGATATCCAGTGTGGATAAACCTGGCCAATTGAGTTGTCCATTCTGGAAGGGCGACAGCTCAGGTAACTGTATTATTTAATGCACCTGTCTTTAGTGTTTGGTAGGAATTCTGTGGTTTGGGTGCGTGGGCACAATATAAGCTGAGAGAACTTCAATGACATTAAATATTATCACATGAAAACTGAATTTCAGTCACTCCATGATTCAAGTCCTTCCTTCACACACACACAGCTTCACGCCCCTATCTATAGTAGTTTGCCAGGGATGTTCTCACAAAGCCCCATAGACTGAGTGGCTTCAACAACAGAAATGTTTTCTCTCACAGCTCTGGAGACTAGAAATCCAAAACCAAGGTGGTGTCAGGGCCATGCTCCCTCTGAAGGTGCTGGGGAAGAATCGGTCTCAGGCCTCTGTGATCCCTTGACTTGTGGGAGCCTGACTCCAGACTTCCCTGTTTGTAAGGACACCAGCTGCTCTGCGTCAGGGGCCCACCCTACTCTGGTCCGGCCCCATTTTAGCTAATTCCATCTATGACAACCTTGATTCTAGATACAGTCCCCTTCTGAGATGCTGGGGGTCAGGACTTCAACATGCGCACTTAAGGGGTCACAGTTCAGCCCCTAACGATGCTCCCAAGTGATGGTTTAGAGGGCTCGGATTGAGTCTAGCGGCCCTTCGTTGAACAGAGTCCCCTCAGGGAGACGAGTGTCAGGCGTTCGTTGATTTCAGGTGCCGAGGCCCTCTCGAGCCTGTGATGCGTTCTCACCCTCCCCTAAGAGCTATTTATGGCCCACAAGTCTGCGAGCACCGGAATGCGCGTGTGCGGGAAAGACAATCAGCCAGACAGGCTTCTACTCCCACTTAAGAGCCCTCACATGGATCAGTCACCCACCCCTAGCATCGCATTACATTTGACATCTGAAATGTGTCTGGCATTTTCAGGTAGAGAAGCCTTTTTTTAAAAAAAAAATCACGTGGATGCCAGTTCCTTACTCTCTCCCTGCAAGAGCCCAAACACAGAGATCCAGACACCAGGACCTGCTGGGCTATCAGACCGTGATCAAGCCTCTGAATAAGCCTAGAACGAGGGCGCAGTGTCTGCTGCCTTCTAATATTTAAGGACCATTAAGCTTAGTTTCTCGTACTGTTAGCCCACCTGGCATGCAGGAGACACCCATCGGAAGTTTATGAACAGATGACAGCCGGGGTCTCTGTCCCCTGGGCTTGGATGGTAAAGGTCCCTGCATTTGTCCCCTCCTCTGACCCCTCTTCTAAGGAGGGGGCAGCCTGATGCCCCGTTCCCAGGGTCGCATCACCCTGTGCACACAATCCGGGCATGCGGGTGCTCATGAGTCAGTGATGGAAGCCTGGATTGCATCCTGAGTGCAGTCAGAGACATCCACAGCCTGACTTGGCAGAGATCCTGCAGCACAGCTGAGGCCAGTCTGAGGAAAGCAGAACCATTCATTCCTTCTTTCTTGTTTTCCCTTCCTCTCTTTCCTTACTTCCTAAGCCAGTTTTTACGTATATCCTTTCAAGCCCCATCTTGAAGGGGTCTTCAGAAATGACCCGTCTTTGCCCATATACTTGGGGGCAGTCAGTTGCTGCTGCCTCCTGTCCTACCAGCATCTCGTGGAGGCCTCTGTTATCAGCCTGCACTAGAGTGACCTCTACACACACCTGTCTCCCAGTAGAACTAAGAGTCTCAACTGCATTTCTGGTGGGGGCAGGGGAGGGAGTCTTTGTTTTCCTAATACCTAGAATAGTGCGTGGCTAGCACAAAGTAGGTGTTCCGTACGTGGTCATTGATAAACTGACCAAACGAATGAATGAATTTGGCTGTGTGCTCACATCTCATTGTGTCGTGGAGGACTCAAAGAAATGTAATTTGCGGGAGGGCATTCTTCCAAACTGCTTACACTGTGAAAGATAAAACATAGACTTATTGCAAGCAAGTAGCATTCTAGTACTTTAATAGGTTGGTAGGCAGGCCCAGTAGTATAATGGAAAGATCACTGCATATAGGCTTCAGAGATTCAGAGCCCAGTTTTGGCTCCACAAGTTATGTTTTCTACGGCCATGCAATGTAACCTAGCTGACCCTCAGTTTACTGGTCTGGAAAATGGGCCTGGTGCCACTCTTAAAGGATTACTGTGTGGGTATTAAAGGGAATGATGTATGGGAGCTTTGTGAGTGATGAAATGATGTGTAACTATAAGGTGTATTGTTATTACGACACACGGCGTCATCTGGGTTAGCACCAACCAGCAGAGAGGTATGGGCAGTAAATGGTCTGAGCTTCAAGTAATGCAGAGGGAGAGGAATTTGACCTGACCTTCCTAAACTAAGGCCATTTTGGACGTGCAGGAGGAGGGGAGTGGCTTTGCAACCCCCATGGACTGTATAGCCCACCAGGCTTCTCTGTCCATGGAATTGTCCAGACAAGAATGCTGGAGTGGGTAGCCATTCCCTTCTCCAGGGGATCTTCCTAACCAAGGAATCAAACCTGGATCTCCTGCATTGCAGGCAAATTCTTTACTATCTGAGCCACCAAGGAAGCAGATGACATATTTTGGGGCTTTTGGCAGAAATAGTGATCAGGTTGCTTTTTTTATTTGCATTTATAAATACGGTCCATTTTTATTTAAATATGTGGAGTTTTATGGTATAATTCTTGAGGATACTGGAAATAAATTGATAAAAGCACTTGTGTAAGTGAATGAATGAATGAAACCATTTTGAAACTAGCTGTCCAGGTCCCTAGCCTAGATGTCAGGTATCTTTTCCACCTTTCAGGAAAAACTATTCCTTTTGCACAGTGACTTCTTTGAGTGAGTGTAAGTACCGAATGACAATGCTTTTGAATTGAACAGTTCCAAAGATGGGTTATTTTGAGACCAAAAGTAGAACTTGGTGTCAACATCTGGTTTTTAAAAAGGAGGGAATTTAGAGTTTGCCATCTATTATTCGAGCGGTAGAAAACATAATGTAAGTGGCATTCTTAAGAAATGTATTTTTGTATCCTTGGTTTTTAAGAAATGAAGGGAAACTGTCTGAAAAGCTGTTGTTTTTTAAATGAAAATGAAAGTAACTCACTGGTGTGGCTTACTTGTTTACCTTTGAAGAAGCTCGGTGCCTGGGGGTCTCCCTTCCAGTCCTGCCTCACCTCCTCAGGCCCCACGTTGGCTTCCCCCTCCCTGTCATTGCTCTGTGTGTGTGTGTGTGTGTGTGTGTGGTCTTTTTGGAAGGGGGCACTGTGGTCGGTTTAACCTACAGTCTATTCAGATTCATGAAAAAACTGGCCGATCGATAATGAGTTCTGCCAGATGAAGTGAAATCCTGTGGGTTGACATACTAGTCCAAAGACAATCCCCGCAGACCCCGAGTGAATATTCCTTTTCATTCCCACTATGCTGTGGGCACGAAGGAAGGATTTAGTCCAAAGTGCCTTGGGGTTTTGTTCAGTCCAGGGTGTAATTTTTTTTCCTTTTTTTTTTTTTTTCGCCTATAGCCATTTCCTTGACATTACTGAAAGGACTCCCCACCCCCAACCCCGCCAATGAAGCATGAAAATTGATTGTATCTTGCCAGGAGAGTTCTTCCTAAGTCTTGAGATATTAAAGATTTCATGAGAACCACATGAAGAATATCTTCCTGAATCATTTACATTTTCCCCTTTTGTAGGCTTATGTAACCATGCAGAAAATCTAATAATAAGTGTGCTATTAGTGTTCCATATACCATCCTGCAGGCAGCCGTGCTGTGGGGGTTAGGAACACCCATGCCCAGGGTTTGTGCAGATATTTAACTCACACAGTGTCTGAAGCAAAACCCTGCTGGAAACTCTACAGCTAATTGGACGGAGAGCCCATTTTTGTCCGGCTTTTTTTTCTTTCCTTTTCCTGTTCAGTCTTTTTTTTTTTTTCTTATAGCAGAAGGAAACATAGAGGCCATGGAATATATTCACAAGAGAGTATATTTTCCAAAGCGAGTAGCTTGAACTGTTTGGATTCTCGAATCAGTGTTGACCTAACACGGGTGGTGCCCAACCCATATCTGAACAGGGCACAGATGGCTAAATTGGAGTTAGAGGGAGCCCTTAAATTTGTAACCATCATAGGACGGCAAGAAACAGGAAAAGAAACGTAGCTACAAACATTATCGGGAATTTTCACAGCATTTATTTACAAATCACAAGGAGTTTGTACTGCCAAGCCTTTTCTCAGGATCCAAAATTAAATAAAGGGTTCCATCCAGGTTCCCCCAGAAACTGCCGTGATCTTCAGGATGAGAGAATGAGGATGAAAAAAGAATTTTTAAATTCTCCTATTTTCGTAACCAGACACAGAGGGACATTTGGTGGGCTGGGGGTAGCATCTGTAGTAGATAAAAGAATTGCAGAATCGTTGACAGCTGTGTCCTCAGAGACACTTTTCCTGCAGATATTTGCTTTGGACCCTAAGCAACAGGGCTGTAGATCTTCAAGTTTAACTATTTGTGCTTGGGGTCAGTGGGGAGAGTAGTCTGTTGAAGATGGCTTAGTCGTGGGAATCAGAGAAGTGGAGCCTGGGCGATAATGTATCGTTTCCAAATCCTCATGCCTTCCTGCTAATCCCAGAGCTTTCCTTAGTACGCCTTTCTCCTTGGAGTTCTTCTGATGTGGTTTTGGGGTCTGGGCACATCTGGTCTCTGTTTGCAGGGAGCAGGGAGCCGTCCTGCCCTGATCCAGCCTTTCTCATCCTCTGTCCTCCACAGCACTTCTGCCAAGTCACCAGGTTGGCCGGGGGGAGTGGGTGCCTTCTCTCTGCCTGTCTAAGAAGTGTTCTCCGGAAGCAGAGTTAAGCAGGGCTCACTGCTGCCACAAAGGCTTTTTGCATTTCTGCAAAAATCGACATTTTTCAGGGACTCCGGCTAATGCCACGCTCTCCACTTTGCCTTGGAAAAATAGAAGAAAACACGCAGGTTTCATCAAAGGTATTCTGTGTTGAACCGATGTATTTCTCTTCTTTCAGAGTTTCTCCTTCCATAGTATTCCCATACTATGTATGTCCTGGGGTTTCCTCCTTTTATCCCATGGCCCAGCTTATGTCCATGTCAGGCAGAGGTGGAAGTGGCTGATCTCTGGGGCATGTTTACCCTCTGACCTCACAGCATCCTTTCAACACTGCTAACCTGGAGCAACGTGCCACTGTTGATGCGTCACCGTTTATACCTTTGGAGATGATTTCTCTTTAATTGATGCTCAGTTGGACCTGTGATATTTCATTAAGGTCCAGAGGTGCTCATTAAAACAAGCATTGGATAACCTGTTAGAGTTGCCTCGTCTCTATGAATCCAAGGAAGGGCTCTATGGAACTTATTAGAGACTGCATTTATCGATTGTTAAATTAAAGGATTAGTGTTTTGCTAAACCATTTTCAGGCTAATCAGTTGTGGGAAACCAGATTTGATGTTTAAGCCAACTTGCACTATGGCTTTATAGTAAGAAAAGTTGTTAAGCTACGGTTTCTTCTAATAAACCTTCTAGCTTGCTAATTGACTGTACTCTGCAATTTTGCACTTAACCGAATATGATTTTGTCCTCTAATTTTGTTATGGGTGAGCATTATTTTTTTCCAGCTGGGTCATAAATTCTTTTTTAGCAGGGACACTGTCTTCTTTTTTTCCTGCTCCCATCCTAACAGGTTCCGGTGCCTTTCTAGGTGCTGAGCAGCTGCTTAGGAATTTGTTTATTGAGTGATCGCTACATCGTTTGAAAGTCACCACAGTGTTATCACATGATTTATGTCATCGTGATGTATGTGAGGGTTATGTGTGTTTTTAAAAAAAACACTGAAAGCGCATGTTGATGTGCACCTAGGTTGTTATCCGCAGTAGGCAAAGTGCTACAAAGTTCATAGGGAGGTGGAGGGGATAAACAGATCTAACCTGGGTGTGATGTCATTAACCTGATAAACAAGTGGCTTCCAGACTGCCTCCCAGAATGAGCTGGATTGCTCTACCGGAAATAGGGGTGGAACCCATCAAAAGGTCTATTTGTCATTAATGTTTCTCTAGCTAATGATTGCCTTTCACTGGTACACATCAATGTGCCCAGGAGGCAGATAGAAAAGAAATTAACAGTTGTATAAATGGAAAAACTAAGGCACAAATAAGAAATGTTAGGTTCTTTTTAAGTGATGGCCGGATCATCTGTAAGTAGAACCATACTGTCAAGCCAGAGTGGAGATACTGATTACAAGCAATGGTTGTAGACTTCCAGGACTAGTTGGTGTTCAGTTGCTAAGTCATGTCCAGCTCTTTGTGGCCCCACGGACTGTAGCCCACCAGGCTTCTCTGTCTGGCATTGAGTGAGCTTTAAACAGAGGCAACTCAGGTGGCAAGATCAGGACTTTCACTTGGGCCTCTTGTCCAGCATCATATCACACGCTGCCTTCCTGCCATAGAAAGCCCTCCTCTTTACCTTCTCCACTCCACCCTAGCCACATGTTCAGGGTCTTAGATGTTAATAAGACTACGATGAAGGAGTCAGTGAATTGCATACATGTGCCCTCAATGCCTCAGAAATAACCATTTCCATCACCAGTTGGAGTTCACCCTCTCCAGATGGACAGGCTTGGAGCTAAATGTGTGGTGGATGGAGAGGAGTTACTGCATTTCGGTGCTGGGGGGCCTTCCCTCTTTGTGGTACCTTCCTGGCTTACCCATCTGTCCCTCTTGTGAGTTTTTCTCCTGATCTCTCTCAGCTTCTTTCCTTCTCTTCTTTCTCTCCATATCCTCTGCTGCTTTTACTTGCCATTTTCTTCATTCTCACTGGTCTGGCCCTGGATCTGAGGAGGCCAGGGATGTGGGAGGATTCAGGCTCCATGCCAACCTTTCTTCCAAAGCATAGTCGTCGTCTTGGCATTCACTGAGATGCTCGACTTTCTGTTTTTCTAATATCCCTTCCGGTTTTATAAAAGAGAAGTAGGTCAGATTTGCAAAATGCCTTGACTGGTTGATGTTAAGAAAATGTGATTTAAGTAAATATGTATCAACAACATAATGGAGAGATAACTGGCTATTGACTCGAGCCTGCCCAGGGTTTAATCAAACAGTCATTTAATTAAAGAAATTTTGAAAAATCACTTGGTCCAGTAGAGAAGGGAGTCAAAGAAATGTGTACATTTCTAGGACATCTTTAGACACCTGAGGTTAAACCAAATTAAAACATTTCTGTCAATTCAGTTTAAATATTGGTGTTTTGAAGACTAGATCAGCGTATTGCATATCTTTTGCTATCAAGTTTTCTTTTACTTGACCAGCTAAAACTGGGACTAGTGTTAATTAGAAATACTAACATCTTCAAAAATCATAAGTTTTCTTGGTACAGTAAATCCCCACTTGTTCACATGTGCTTAGAAAAAGTCAAAAACATATAAAGAATATAACTACTTCATTTTTGGTTCCTGTATTAGCTCATATTTAGCATATATAGATGTTTGTGGTGGCAGTTTTGTCGCTAAGTCGTGTCTGACTCTTGCAACCCCATGGACTGTAGCCTGCCAGGTTCCTCTGTCCATGGGATTCTCCAGGCAAGAATATTGGAGTGGGTTGCCATGCCCTCCTCCAATAGATGCTTGAGTGGTGCTCATTTTTAATTAATAAAATATTTGTATGCAGTTGGATATTTTTAAAGTGATTATGGTTCCTTCTTGTAAGTAAATTAGGTGTTTAATCTTAGAGCATGATTTATTTACATCATTAATTTGCTTTGCAAAACCATTCTTTCTAGGGAATGTGAACCAAATTGAGCCCAGGTCACTCAAATTTACTGTAATTCTCTGATTTCTGAGGCTCTAGAATGTAAGCTCCGAACATCAGGAACTCTGTCTTACCCATCACATCCCCAAGCCTGCCTCCCACAAGGATTCCAGCTGCTTAGGACTCAGTCACTATTTGCTGATTAAGATTTAGCTCCATTAAATTATATGCCAAAATCACTTACCAAGTGCTTTTCACAATTTGTTGCAATCTGAACTGTAAGGTTTTTCTAATTTTATTTTGTCTTTAACTAGTTTTAAAAAATAGTTGATTCCATCCTATAATTTTTGAATTACAATACAGTGTTAAGTGAAGGTCGAATTTTAAACTATATATTCGGATTTATTCTAATTTTTTAAATATACATGGGTAAATGTGAGCTTTAAATATACAAAGTATGTATATTTATTACATATATACATTATATGTTTTACATATATATACATGCCAAAAATAATTGGAATATAAATATATCAGATTGGGGTTATGAACAATTTTTATATTTTTAAAGTTTCTATATTTCTAAAATCAGCCCATTTTGTATTTATATCAGAAAAGCAAAAATATTTCAGTCCTACATTACAAATATTCGTTTTGGTGATAATCTAAGTATCTGAAAAAAATTGTGATTTCTTTTCTCATGGCTGTTTTAACTTTTCTTAAGACCATCTTTGTGTGCTTGCTCTCTTTAGACGTTACTCAGTTTTTAGTGTTTGCTCTTGAAACTTTATAAAACCAATGGGAAAGCAGTTTGAGTAACTTCTGTTCTTTCATAGAGCTGTACCTTTCAGAGCTTTGATGGTTATTAGTGAAGAGAAGAATGGACCCAAATGAAAAACAGTTGCATTTAAAAAGTATGTCTGGCGGGGAGATGGGGGAGGGGGGGAATAGTTAATGTGGAAAGAACCGCTCCTCCTGAACTTGACGGCGGAAGCAGAAGCCCTGCTGTTTTCCATCTGGGTTGCCTGGAGCGTATCATTTAACCTTCTGCATCCGTTCTCTCTTCTGGACATTATAGTATTCGTAATACCCGTCTCACGCAGGATTCCTGTGAGGAGCAAGTCAGATAATAATGCACGTGGAAGTGCTCTGAATGACAATCATGACATTCTTATCACCACTGGCATTATTTCCCCATCTGAAAGGGTAGAAGACGTGAGATGCTGAGGTTTTCTTTATCTCGGCATAGAAACTAGGGAAACCCAAGATTTTTTTCTGCTTTGCCCTCCAGCATGACGAGTCAGAAGGTAAATATCAATATTGCTCTTCATAACTGAAGAGCCTCATAGTTCATGACAGGTGATTTCTTGGTTTCAGTTAGCATTTCAGAGACCATTATACACAGTAGTCATCCTGCATGGAGGTAAGGAAAACTCATTTTCCAAGGCATATAGTCTCCAGTGAAGGAGTCGGTCTTGGTGGAATGAACTCAAGAAAGGCAGTTTATCTTAAAGGTAAGCTAGCATTTAAGAAGATGCTGGAGATTACCAGACATGCTTGTGGAAGGCGGGGCGGTGCGGATTGTAGACTCTGAGCTTCTGTATGTCTTTAAATGTCTGTAATTGCTCAGAAGCCAGGAGTGAAACAATGGATGCACTCAAGTGTTACAGGTTAACCCCACCTGCAGGCATTCATCAAGGAAGTGAAATAGATCACCCAGTACAAGATTCTGACTCGGCTACTCCAAGGCTCATGCTTCTAATGTGCAAGGATGCGCCTTGTAAGGCAGTAACTAGGGGGCAGAAGAACTCTGCTGGATACTGGGTTTGTTTGTCCTTGGGGACTGGGCAGAGATGTTACTGGAGATGGAGCAGAATAGGGGGAACTGCATATTGCCTGTCCCTCTGTTACCATTTTCATTTTGAATATTAAAGAGTTTTAGAAGATTGGGCAGACAATCTGAAGTTACTGTAATGTAAAGGGGGAAAGCTTCTTTCTGTTTGTGATAACCATAGAGTGATTTCTGGAAGTGAAGATTGTGGGATGAGGGATGGGGCTGCCCCAGGTGGAGGCATTTGGCTTATCTTTTCTCACTATCTGAATTTAGAGAGTTTAGTCATATCCATTACTTTCAGAGGGTTATTCTGTAAATGCATCTAGGAGTGTGTTTTAGAGCTATGGTATATTGATTATCTTGCATACATATTGAAATGTACTTTTTAACATTCCAGATTCTGACTCATCCCCCAAATTTGAAAATCTTCATTTAGCCCTCTCTAAAATATCAGTGCAAATTAATAGAGTTTTATCAATTTAAGTACTGAGATGCAGATTAAGACATGTGCCAGCTAGTGAATATAACAGGAAAGAAAAATTTCTCAAGTCTATTCATTCCTATGCCTTGTTACATTTTTTATTGTTTAATATCTCATTCCTTGAGTATGTGTGATTTGGGATTAGATGTGCCAATTGGAAAACCTTGGAGGTTCAGAAATTCAAAGACGTGAAATATAAAATGATATTCATTTGACAGATACTGATGGGCATATATAATAGAACCTCCATCATCTATCTTTAGAAGTAGAAGATTAAACAGAAGTGTAATTAATTTGCCAACTCTGCTTCCCTGATTGAGACATTTATCAATGTTGATCTTTAATTATTCGTTTCCTTATGTATAAAATGAAATCTATTATGACCACTTAGGTCTGTTTGCAATAGGATTAGGTGCAGTTCCATGCCACCACCACCCCTACACACACACACACACACATACACACACACACACACACACAGGCTAAGAAAATTAGACATTTATTTTTCTCTCACAGAAAAAGAGATTGGGAGGTAGGATTCCAGGGCAGATATGGCAGCTTGCCAGGAGTGGGGACCCAATCCTATCTTGCTGTTTGGCCATCCTTAGTGTGTCTCTTATGTACAAAATAGCTGCTTAAGCTCCAGCCATTACATTTGCATTCCAGGAAGAAGGAAAAGAAAGGCCTAGCCACCTTTTCAAAGATGTCTGCAAGAGGTATCATAACATTTTTGTTTACTTCATGTCAGCCAGAATTTACTCTCAGTACACTTGGCAGCAAGGGATGATGAAGATAAGAACTGCAGAAATGTGTGCAGTTCAAAAATCAAGGTTTCTATTTCCTTTTTTAAAACTTTTTATTTTGTGTTGGGAGTATAGCCAGTTAGCAATGTTGTGATCGTTTCAGGTGAACAGCAAAGAGACTCAGTCATACATATACATGTATCCATTCTCCCCCAAACTCCCCTCCCATCCAGGTTGCCACATAACATTGAGCAGAGTGCCACAGGCAGCACAGTAGGCCTCAAGGTTTCTACTTCTGAGAAAAGTGGGGAGAATGGATATTGGGAGAAACAATGAGTAGCCACAAATTTCAAGCTCAGAATGTTGTGATGTCATATTTCGGGGAAAATCTGACCTGTTCAGTCAAGGTGAATATATACCAAGTGTATACAAATCAGGCAACTTGCACTATTACCTTCATTAGCTCTGCCCCTTTTTTAGACCTGAGATTGCATTTTTAGCCCTAGTTCAGAATCCTTTGGTTGATTCTTTGGCTGTATGTGTGTGTGTATGAGAGAGAGAGAAATGAAATCCTTTTTTTCATTCATTCTGGTTTAGATTCTGTTCCCACAGAAGTCATTGTGCAGCACTGAGTCGAGTTCCCTGTGCTATACAGCGGTCCCCATTAAATATCTATTTTATAGTAGTGTGTACATGTCAGTCCCAATCTCCCAATTTGTCCCTTCCCTCTGTCCCCTTGGTAACCATAATTTCGTTTTCTACATCTGTGACTCTGTTTTGTAAATGGGTTTATTTGTACCATTTTTTTTTTCAGATTCCACATATAAGTGATATCAAGGATATTTGTCTTTCTATGTCTGACTCACTTCAATATGACAATCTCTAGGTTCATCCATGTTGTTGCAAATGGCGTTTTTTTCATTCATTTTATGGCTGTGTAATATTCCACTGTATATATACACCACATCTTCTTTATTCATCTGTCGATAGCCATTTAGGTTGCTTCCATGTCTTGGCTATTGTAGGATAATGCTGCAGCGAACATTGGGGTACATGTATCTTTTCAAATTGTGGTTTTCTCCAGATATATACCCAGGAATGGGATTGCTGGATCATATGGTAGCTCTAATTTTAGTTTTTTTAAGGAAAGTCCCTACTGTTCTCCATAGTGGCTGTACCAGATTACATTCCCACCAACAGTATAGGAGGGAGAAACAAAATCTGTCCTGCAAGGTGTGATGTGTGTGTACACCATTATCCAGCAGTCTAGAGCTTCCCTACCTCCCTCTCCAGGGTTAGAACACATGATGTTCACCCCACATTGTCAGCACTTCACATGATTAATAGTGACCAGGAAATGTATGCTTTCCATGAGAGTTGCATGCATCTGCTTAGGTTACTAGTAATTACAGCACTCTTGTATTATGCTCCGTGCCTTGTCTGTTAAAACAGGCATGGTGGCCGAGGAGGAAGAGAAGATTCCCCTGGGATAACCAAGGGAGAAAGTCAACAAGAGTTACAACTCTGGTTTGGGCTCTATGCGTAAGATCATTCTTGCAAGTCAAAGAGAAAAAAAGAAATCACACATTTGTACTTTTTGTAAAATCAGTCCCCCATTTTAATAGCTAATTAAAACCAGGACTCTTCTATTCTGTGACGGAATCTCCACGGGACGTTTGTGAATATGTCATATTTGAGTTGCTTGGAGGTTTGGGTCTGTTTTATTGCATCGTTCATATTTTTAAGTGTCTCAGATTCTTGATCAACCCACAACATCCTGGAGTCTCTTTTGTTAAGTCTGTTTCTGCTCCTGATGGTAGCAAAGAGGTCAGCTCATAGGATGCTAGAGCCTGAGTTTAGCTAAGTGGCAGGTTCTGAATTAATGTGGTGTTGCTGTGTGGTATAATGTCATTTCCTAGGAAACTGCCAGTATCTGGCTAACTTCCAGGAGCACAAGTGGTCAAGCCAGTGGAGGTGGTATTAGAACTGTTATTATTGTTGTCTCTAACAGACAGACATGTTATGAAAACTCACCACAAAGGTCCCCTTTCCATATATCAGCAAGGCTTTATAGGTAATAAAAGGCAGACAGCTGAGTTGTTTTTTTTTTTTTAATGTCACTATTGGTCTGACCAAGATTTGGCAACAAAAATAAATTGAATCCCTGATGTTGAAACGAGGTCAGAATAAGTTGAAAGTCAGGGGAACAAATAAGTAAGCAGAAAATTATTGTTTTTTCCATTTTGGTGTAGATGGGGATGGTACATATGGGGGACTCTGAATGGACCCACCAGAGGCAGGTGTATCAGTGGAGATGATTAGTAGCTAGACAACGACGGAAGGAATTCTAGTGCAGTATGGAGAAGCAGCAGGAGGAAGGGAAGGAAAAGAAAAGGGAATAGTTCAATATGAGGTCATTACAGGTTGTTTGGACATGGTAGGATTCCCATTGTTTTACCTAAACACTGCTTGTAAACAGTTTGCAAGTTTGAATGTACTCTTTGACTGTAGAGTGTGCTATGAATTGATTTGAATTGAAAAAAAAATGAGAAAGAAGATACTTTTTCAAGGGATTTTCTGTTTGATTATGTTGAGCTTTTCTTTCACTAATGGATCTGGGGAGGTTAAGCCCCTGCAGCGTCGTTAGCCGTTTCTCTGGTGCCAAGCAGAAGGACAACACAGCACTTTGAAAACCAGCAGTGCAGAGTTAGTCCTCCTTGTTCCTCCTGTTTTTAAAAAACTCAGTGCTGGTTTACGACACACCTCTGTGTTTTTGATCCACAACGTGCACAGCCCTAGCTTCACACCATCGTCCTGAGAAGATTCAGGCAGTAATTGGCAGTCATGCCCTCTGTCCCCGCTTCTGGATGGGAACCTCTTTGCAGGAGACAAGGCACCAGGTCCTCCTCCACCTCATTTCCCATGACCCTATTCTTCCTGGTCCCTCCCCTGGTTATCGAATAATCTCAGTGAATGGATCACTTTCTAATGCACGGAGGTGGTGGTCTAGTTGCTAAGTCGTGTCCGACTCTTTGCAACCCCATGGACTATAGCCCACTAGGCTCCTCTGTCCATGGGATTTCCCAGGTAAGAATACTGGAGTGGGCTGCCATTTTCTTCTCCAAGGGATCTTCCTGACTCAGTGATTGAACCCACATCTCCTGCACTGCAGGCAGTCTCTTGTATTGCAGGCGGATTCTCTACCACCTGAGCCACCAGGGAAGCCCTACTTATAGAGGGATGTAAGTAGAAGGTTACGTTCATAAACAGTGTGGTTCATGCAGTACCACACTTTCTATTGATTGGGCTGTTGTGGGGGGAAACCATGCTTGTGTCTTACAACCTAAAAATATCCAGAACATTGTCATGAAGTCAATTTAAAAACGGTGCACCCCTCCACCCCACCCCTCCACCCCCATCAAATACAATAAGTTCGACTTGGGGAGTTATTTTTTGTAAAGAAGGTACTTCTGATAGTCTGACTTCAGTTTTATCAGCTGCCCAAGTGCCAATGTTGAGAGGAATTAAAAAGCCAAGAGGTCTTAGGTCATTATTAGAGATCTACCTTTAATAGACTCTATGGTGGATTTAGTAAACTGGACACTCTTCAGCTCTAAGCTTGGAAATTAAAGCTAGCCCCTGCTGCCAGAATGCATTGTCCCATAATCAAAATGATTTCTAGGGCCTACTTGACAGCAGATACCCCGAGAAACTCCCACTGACATGGCCGGATCGGGTTGTAACTGTATTTCACAGTCACTTAATAGAAAGATCTCACCAGATGTCATGACTGCAATATTTACCCATTAACTCTTGTTCTGGTAGTTATCTCAGCAGGCCCACAAATTATATCATGTCCCCCTTACCTGGGGTGAAATGAAAAGCTTACAAACTCAAATCATGCCTTCACTCCCCACATCAATCCAAGAAATAAACTAGACTGGAAAGAGGAGTGGCTAAGGGAAAGGGAATGGGGAAAATTTGAGAATGCAGTGAAGACTAGTTTTACGTGGTGGAGATGGAAACGTGGCCCTGCCTCCAGTTTTGTTCCATGTTAAAAAATCTCAGGAGGAACTCAGTTCTCTGTGTTGAGGAAAAAAATGTGCCTTCTTTTATGATTAGACTGACCATCCTGAATAGATCCATTTCTATCAGCATGAGGTTTTGCTTATTTAAACCTTGGCTTAAGCCCCAATTCATACCTGATTTACTCTTGTGGAACCTTGAATTGATCTAAAACTTTTGTATCTTTCAGTGGCACATGGGGCAGCAGAAAAGCCCAGTCAGCAAATACTATGAAACGCTCAGGATTATTTACCAAATACTATGAAACGCTCAGGATTATTTACAAGACATGACACTTAGCACATTGGGGGAACTGATTTGTGTAACAAATATTCAGCATGCATATATCAAGTATGTGTCGGGCACTATGCCAGGGCCTTCAGGTTGGGAAAAAGAAAAACATTTGCTTGCCCTCGAGGATCTTAGAGTCTAGAGGTTTTCTGTGTCTTTCCACTTCTAATTCTGAAGCTGAACAGCCAACTGACATCCAGTAAGCATCCATTTTTCCAGAAGAACTCTGTTAGGGATGAAATAATGTAGTAAGAGAGATGAGAAAAAATAGGCAGGGGTGGGCAGGCTGGAAATGGGGGAGATACCGTTACAAAGAAACTGTTGTTTAAAGATTTATTTGTCTGTCTTTGGCTGTGCTGGGTCTTCACTGCTTTGTGGACTTTGCTCTAGTTGTGGTGTCCGGGCTTCTCACTGCAGTAACTTGTCTTGTTGCAGAGCACAGGCTCTAGGGTGCGTGGGCTTTGGCAGTTGTAGCATTTGGGCTTAGTTGCTTCACGGCATGTGGGATCTTCCTGGATCAGGGATTGAACCTGTGTCTCCTGCATTGGCAGGCGAATTCTTTACCACTGAGCCACCAGGGAAGCCCTGTTGTTGTTCAGTCATTAAGTCATGTTGGACTCTTTGCAGCCCCATGGACAGTAGCCCACCAGATTCCTCTGTCCATGGGATTTTCCAGGCAAGAATACTGGAGTGAATGGCTATTTCCTTCTCCAGGGAATCTTGCCAACCCAGGGATCAAAACTGCATCTCCTGCATTGACAGGCGGATTCTTTACCACTGAGCCACCAAGGAAGCCCAATCCTACAAAGGAACTACACACATTTATATGATATAGGTCTGTACTTGTACCCGTGAATCATCTCACTTAATCAGATATTATAATGGCAACTAGGCAAGTGCTTACTTAAATGAGACATTCCATATAAAATGCTAGCATGTACTAAGTGCTTCATACATATTAGCTATTATTCCTACTTCTTGTTAATACATTGTAGAGACTCAATAAAACTTGTCAAATGAGTGACTAGAAGATGAAATTAAGCACTGGAATTTAAAACTGTACATAAACTGAGTATGATATCTATATGAGTAGAGAACCTTGTATAGCATGAGTGAGATTTTCACATTCTATCCTGACAAAGATGATCAGAAATCTTCATATAACTGCACAGGCTTCAAACATGTTTCTCTGTCCAACATCAGCTTTCATTTAAAAAAAAAAAATGACAGCAGCATCTCCAAGGTGCTGCTGGCAGGAAGAGGCATGGGAAAGTGTCCTTCTGTTTCACTCTGGAGAGGAAAGGTGATAATGGGAGAGGAAGCAGGCAGGAATGAAGTGATGACGGTGGTGATGGAGGCCGAGGCGGTAAGGGGGAGGGTGCGGACCAGGAGAGTGTGAACCAGCAGACAGGGCTGACAGGTAGGCACTTGAATGACTTCCCTGGAATATCTCCCAATGCCAGCACCATCCTTTATCCAAAGTGCCCAGACTAGAGCTAGCTTCTTGCTTTAGAAGCATAATGCTCCAGATGATTACAAACACTGGGTTGGCCAAAAGCTTCATTTGGGTTTTTCCGTAACATTGTACAGAAAACCCAAGCTCTTTGGCCAACCCAAGAGCTTTGTGAGCCAGCCTCCAATGCTATCTGCTCAGGAGATTTAATTGTCCTGTTTCTCTATCGTTATGAGCTGATTAATGTTGGGGGGATGAGGGGTGAATAGACAAGAATGGCCTCTGTTGTCTCCAATTTGTGCGTTGGTCTGAAGCAAGCTTTAGCAGTTCGGTAGGGCATGAGGAACTGGCGGTCTGCAGGTATGACCAGACACTTGGCCAGCTTATTAGAAGGAACGAAGGGCATCCATAGGTCAGATCAGGCAATTCAGGTAAAGCAATCCGTGGATCTTCTAGAGTTGCCCAAATTCACCAGCTCCTTATGCAGTGTTAATACTGCCTTCTTACCCCTGCGTGCACACAGCCTCAGTAAGGTGAAACACTCTAAGTGAATGATTCCTAGGACTCCAGAAACATCAGTCATTTAGGATCAGAAGATCCTCACTCGAGATTGGCCTCACAGGAAAATCTAATATAAGAATTCATGCAATGAGTTCAAATTGGACAATGGAATTGTGAGTCTGACATTAAGACAACGGAAGGAATGGAGGAGGAGAACTTTGGGAAGAGAGAGGTCAGTGGAATGTTCAGGGAGTAAAATTTATTATGGAACATTAAAAAAACTGCAAATTACCTTTGAGAGTCATTTTGTTTATATCTTAAATGCTGCAATATCCTTTTACTTAATTTGTTTATACGCATTTAGGGGCCAGTTACATGTTTTAGTCTACAATCCACACTTACTCCCAGAGTGCTGCCCTTGAGACAGTCCATCAGAAATTTCCTCAAGGCTCTGGAAAAGGGGATAAAAGGCATATTTTAAGAGGTGGGTGTGTATGTGCAAACTATGTTTGTTTTAAAGAGATCTTAGATGCTGTAGAAATAATTAACCATGTGCACGAACCAAAATAATTAATACCAAATGGTACCATATCCTTTCTGAATCCTGTTTCAAAACAGAACTTGAATGAAACATTAAGTTCTCTCTCCTTGTTTTTCCCCCATGTTACTCCAGATTTTATAATCATCGCTAGTACCTTCTTGGCTATGAAGTTAATGTCCTTGTATAGAGCCATCTTCCTCACTTTTCTTGCCTTTCAGAATGCTTCATGGTTTGGGGTATTACACAATTTGCTTTCCAGAGAAATATTAACTGTCGAGTATTTTAATTACCCAAAACAAATGCCTGTTATAAATGTACAACGGCATTGGAGAAGCTTCTATCTCCATGCATCCTGATCCCTGGGAGGCATTTATTACCTATGCTGAATAGGTAAAGACCTTCTCACTTGTTGGATTCAAACCTCTTACCTTGGTGTGTTGGTCCATCACAGATTGACAGGGCTATTCTAGAATCCAGTTTTCTACTTTAAGGAAGGACTCTAGTGATGTGTTGGGATAATGGAGATAGGATTTTGTGTGTGTGTGCGGTCTCCACTGTCTTTCTTCAAAGGTAAACCTGCGAGATCATGTTACTCATAATTTGCATTACCTCTCACCAAGTTTACCATCAGAGGAGTTGAGATTGGCTAAGGGTCTCCCACGATTGAGCCCTAGGCTTAAAACTCAGTTGAAGAGGGAGCAAACCACAAGAACAGTATTTTCCAAGAGGTTTACTTCCCTTGAATTGAAGCATAATCATGTTCCCTAGCTCTCGGGGCACTTGTACAAAGCCCATCTGTTTATTCAAGCACTTGCTTGATGATGTGGGAGGCTCAGCCAGAATAATCCCAGGCATGAGGTTTCCAAATGCTGGATGTGTTATTCAAGGACATTATTTCCCATTGACATACCTAAATTTAAACTAAGATAATCAATAATGCCAATGTCGCCATTGAACCTAAGGACTAGAGAACACACTTAAGATGTCACTTAGTACATATATCCATTCCCCTCCTTTTAAGGAGGACTATAAAGTATTCTCTTTGAAGTCATCTGCAGTCACACAGTTTAATCCAATGGTCATTAACCCAGATCCGGAGTCAATATCTTTTGGAAGCTTACCAGTGCTTCTAATGTTCAGCATGGACTCAGCCACTGGGGTAATCAGTGGCCTTCCTTAATTCATGTCTTACTCAGTTTCTCGGCTCCATTTAATATAGTTGATGTCTTAGTTTTCTTCCACTTCCTTGACCACTTTTCCTCTCGAGCCAAAATTGGGTGTTTTGGCCCCTCCTCTTTTTTTAAACTGTCCTTCTTGAGTATCTCTCTCAGCCTCAACTTCCTTCCTGGGATGTTAATAGTTCTGCTTCCTGAAATCTCTGCTCCCCTCACCTGCTCTCTGTCCTTCCAGGCGAGTGACAGATATCTGTCCTGGGGCCAGAGGTGCCTGTGGGCAGCAAAGCAGACTGGATTCTGCTCTCAGACACCTGCAGCAAGCCTGCATCAGGCCAAGGGAAAAAAGGCTGTGGACCTGCCTTCTCTTTTATGCAGCCCAGTACAGGCCATTAGACGCTATACACAATCGAGGTCTTCTCTGAAGGAAGGGAGGAGGAGATGAGTGCGCACAGGGTACCCGGAGACTCGAGGTGTGCTGAAGTCAGACGTGTTACAGCACAGAGGGGCATGCGGCTGGCAGGGCCTGGTGGCTGAGGCTGGCTGTGGTCCTGATTGTAAGATGTGAGCTATCAGACGTGTTACAGCACAGAGGAGCATGCAGTCAGCATGGCCGTGGCCGTACAGGGTACCCGGAGACTCGAGGTGTGCTGACGTCAGACATGTTACAGCACAGAGGAGCATGCGGCTGGCAGGGCCTGGTGGCTGAGGCTGGCTGTGGTCCTGATTGTAAGATGTGAGCTATCAGACGTGTTACAGCACAGAGGAGCATGCAGTCAGCATGGCCGTGGCCGTACAGGGTACCCGGAGACTCGAGGTGTGCTGACGTCAGACATGTTACAGCACAGAGGAGCATGCGGCTGGCAGGGCCTGGTGGCTGAGGCTGGCTGTGGTCCTGATTGTAAGATGTGAGCTATCAGACGTGTTACAGCACAGAGGAGCATGCAGTCAGCATGGCCGTGGCCGTACAGGGTACCCGGAGACTCGAGGTGTGCTGACGTCAGACATGTTACAGCACAGAGGAGCATGCGGCTGGCAGGGCCTGGTGGCTGAGGCTGGCTGTGGTCCTGATTGTAAGATGTGAGCTATCAGACATGTTACAGCACACAGGAGCATGTGGCTGGCAGGGCCTGGTGGCTGAGGCTGGCTGTGGTCCTGATCGTAAGATGTGAGCTAAACAGCATGGCCGTGGCCGCACGGAGCTTCCTGATTATCAGAGAACTGGGGGCCTGATGTCCATGAGGAGTATTTGTTGTCCCTGTCACAGTCCAAATAACATCAGGCTCTAGCCAGTCTTTCCTCTTGACCTCGAGGCTGGCCCTTGAGCAACTCAGCACTTCTTTTGGGGCTCTGCACCCCCAAAGTCACAGGAAATGATCTCTAAACATCTCTAAAAAAAAAATCTGCAAACAAAAACCTAGGTTTTGTCTTCTAGGAAAAGCATGGTTCAATAAAAGCAAATTTCACATGGGCTGATAAATAAAGTCGGAGCTCAGTACCTTCATAGATTGTTGGGGAACTTGGCATTTCATTTATGTTTTTCTGAAGCTGGGACATTTGCAGGCTTTAGGAGGGCCTGCTGTATGTCAGCCACAGTCCTAGGTACTGGAGTGGCTGGTACTTAAATGAACATGAACTTAGGCTCTGAGTGATGGTTCTCAACCTGAGCTGAAATTCTGGATTCCTGGTCCAGGCTTTATGACATGATGGGCTGCAGGTGTAGCCTTACCAGCAGGATTTTTATAAAGCTCCCCACACATTCCTAACCTGCTGCCAGTGGGTCTGGTATAGTAAGTTCCCAAATGAGCTGCTGATCAGAATCGCCAGAGTTTTTTAAAATGCAGATTCTTGGGTCCCGGCGCAGATCTGCTGAATCTTGGGAATCTACAGGGAATGTGTACTTTTAGAGTCACCAGTGTTTCTGATAACCAGCTTGGGGAGCCCGCCCCCCTGCGATGTACTCATGCGTGGTTGTGATCTAGAAACATAATGCTTATAACAGTTTTGATTCCTTTATTCTCATAGACAAAGCCATTTTTACTCCTTTGGATAATGGCCAAGTGTTTGTAGTGGTTCTTAATGAGAATTTCACAATTCTAAAGCTACCAGTCCACCAACAGCTCTCCCCATTCTCTGAGCTCTTTTCTCTGCCATGTGTCTGTCAGGGAACTTGTTTTCTGCCTTGTTAAAATAATCCCTTTTAAGTGCTGTGTTTTCTTGTGTGCGCGCATGCTCAGTGACTTCAGTTGTGTCCAACTCTTTGCGATCCTACGAACTATAGCCCACCAGGCTCCTCTGTCCCCATCTTGATGCATCTACAGCCCTCCTCTGTTACTGAATCTGTAACTTTACCGTCTCATGAACCACAAAGCCGGTCGTCGCGATGTGTCTGCTGCTGCTGCTAAGTCGCTTCAGTCGTGTCCGTCTCTGTGCAACCCCATAGACGGCAGCCCACCAGGCTCCCCCGTCCCTGGGGTTCTCCAGGCAAGAGTACTGGAGTGGGTTGCCGTTTCCTTCTCTGTGCGATGTGTCTAGCTTTGGTCATTTTCTCTGAAGATCTCCCACCGTCCTGAGATTCACTGACCACACAGTGGTCCTGGCAGTCAGCGTGGGGGAGCTTGTAAATCCACTTAATTAAACGTCTTCCACACTGACCTTGAGGAGAGTTCCAAGACAGCTGTGAAATCGAAAACAAGACCCACCTGTCTGAAGTGTTATTCCTACCTGGCTGCTTGGGACTCGTGTCAGCCTCCCAGGCCGGTCCCTTTCTGATCACCCGTTGAGAGCTCTCTGTGAAGTTCTCTGGAGCTAACACTTTGTATGTTTTACCACATACGTTTAGGATGGGTTCATTTTTATCATTTAATTCGGAAACATTATCAATCGCCTCGGTCACTGCTTTCCTGTTGGTCTTCACCAGGCTACCCACCCCTCATGAGGTAACCCCAGCAAAATGGAAGCTAACTGTATATTTTTCAAACCTACAAAGGGGAGAAAGATCCCAATTTTTGAAATGTGCTCTTATGGGGGAGTGGGGAAAGTGTGCCAGACAAGGAGATCATATGTCTCAAAATGGAAGGGGCACATTTTTCTACTTAATACTGAGACATTTTTCTAATGGAAGGCTCCTTTATTTATATTTTTGTTTATTTTAGGAAAAGCCTAACTTATTGTAAGAAATTATCTCTTAGTGAAATAAAGGCCTTTTCCCCCCACTTCCCAGTCTAAAGTACACTCTGGAAGAGATCAGGAGCGATAGTCGTCCTCTGCACACATCCGGGACTGTGGCTAGCCCACACCTTGAAGTCAGGGCACGCTGACGGATAGGAGCTGAAAACACTGAAATGAGGCACGGTTTCCCTTCGCTGTGCTGGAATTACATTGTAAGGAAAGCGCATCGACCCTACATTCTCCAGACTGAAGGCAGAACTTAAAAAAAAATCAATTGGGAAAAATAATAGATTTCCTAGAAAAGAACACAAGCAAAAAAACTCAAAATGAAAATCCTTTGTGGCAAATGAGGCAACCACTAAATATACTGAAGGAATTTTCAAGAGTTCTGACCATTTCCATCATCTCCTCATAGAGGGAAAGAAGTTACTGTGGGTGTTATTGGTGGTGGTGTTTACTCGCTCAGTCACGTCCAGCTCTTTGCAACCCCACAGACTGTAGCCCGCCAGGCTCCTCTGTCCATGGGATTTCCCAGGCAAGAACACTGGAGTGGGTTGCCATTTGCTTCTCCGGGGTATCTTCCTGACCCAGGGATCAAACCTGCATCTCCTGCATTGGCAGGCAGGTTCTCTACCACTGAGCCACAAAGGAAACCCTACTATGCCTGTAGTTCCTATTGAAGATAAGGAGCATTTCTTAGCTAACATACTGCATCATACCCTGTGCTTGGACACTGCACTGAATGCTTAATATACATGATCTCACCCCTGATGGCTCAGACGGTAAAGAATCCACCTGCCAATGCAGGAGACCAGGATTCAATTCCTGGGTCGGTAAAGTCCCCCTGGAGGAGGAAATGGCAACCCACTCCAGTATTCGTGCCTAGAGAATCCCATGGACAGAGGAGCCTGGTAGGCTACAGTCTGTGGGGTTACAAAGAGTCAGACACGACTGAGCATTTAACACTTTTACTTAATCCTGCAGAGTAGATATTTTAAGATACGGAAGCAGAGCCCTGGGTTAAGTAACCTGCTGTGACTCAAGGCACCTACCCTATAGCTATCAGGTATAACATAGATTATCTCCCAGAAGCCTAAGGCAAAGCCTAGTCCATTTAGGGAGGAACAAGGCTAAATTCCTTTCTCCATGGTGAGATGGAAAAAAGGGATAGATGGGGGGGCTTCTTTCCATGATGGTTGAGATGTTTTGAAGAAAGATTGACCCTTCTAGGGGAGTAGCTGGATAGAGAGGTTAAGTGGCAAGAAGGCTTCAAAATCAGTGCTTCTAGACTTGGGGAAAGGGTGCAGAACTGTGGCACCAGCATGGACACAGAGGGGATGCTGGCTTGAGAGGGATGATAAAGGGAAGTTGGAACAGTTACATGGAGGTATCTGACCCACAGGTAATTGGAGCTGAAAGCAATGTTCAGCAAAGAGAACGTATTTGGATTTTTTCTTATAGACATTGCACTTTCTTCCATGAAGGGCTTCCCTTTGGCTCAGACAGTAGAGAATCCTCCTGCAACACAGGAGACCCAAGTTCGATGCCTGGGTTGGGAAGATCCCCTGGAGAACGGAATGGCCACCCACTCCAGTATTCCGGCCTGAAGAATCCCATGGACAGAGGAGCCTGGTGGGCTACGGTCCATGGGGTCACAGAGTCAGACACAAAGTTGAAGTATTTACATGAAGGTTCCCAAGAGGCAGATGGAGCTGAAAGCAACATTCAGGAAAGAGAACGTACTTGCATTTCTTGTGATAGACGTTGCACTTTCTCCCGTCTGTCATCTTATTTCATCTCATAGCAATCTTTTGGAAATGTTATCATCATCATTCCCATATTATAGATGAGGGAAGTGGAGGTTCAGAGAGGTGAACTGTCTTTCAGTTCAGAGATTTCAGTTCAGGTTCAGAGAGGTCACAGAGCTCGTGAAGAAAATGAGCTTTGTTGTCAACAGGGCGCTGACTGACTTTTTTGCATTTCTGCTTCTCCAGTAAACATTGTATTGCCTCTTTAGATTATACTCATTCAATGCCTGCAGCTTCCAGCAGCATCACTTGTTGTCTTTCATTTGCTACGAGGGTCTTAAATAAAATAGCTGGCCAATTTTTGTGCATTTATAATGTGGAGATTTTCAGTGGGGCCTGGGTATTCTAAAGAGGTTAAATAGGAAAGGGATTGATTTCATTTGTAATGAGTAATTGTGAGTAAAATAGGTACCGTGCTCCACAAAGAAGCCAGAAAGCTTCTATTGATAACTGTGGGGAGAAAGCAGATGATACAAACAACTCCACATTTTAAACATGAGCGTATTTGAATTTTATTTTTGAATGCAGATGTGATTGATCATTTGTTCTGCAGGCAAGGCTTTAGTCCAGTTAGGGGTAAAAATATCAGTGCACTCGTATCGATTATTTTCTAGAAGTTTTAGAGACTTACTAATAGTAAACTTTCTAAGCAGCTGAGACTTGAAATTCTTCATTAGCGGAGGTGAGGCAAGGAGTCAGAGACTGTTGCACACATCATCTTTGCTGCAGTTGACTGGCACCTGTGTTGCCTGAAGTAATCCAGGAAAGAAGTCAAGGGAAGAAAGTATGCGTTTTTAATACAGAAGAAAATACCACCTCTGTGAAGGAAGTGGGGAGGAGGGTCCTTCTCAAGAGAGAATCATCACTTCAGCCTCCAGTATTTATCGGTCACGCAGTGGGTCAGGCCCTGGTCTGAGTTCTTTGAATGTGTGAACTCCCAACAAGTCTATATGGGCTGATTTGTTGTTTATTCGCCAAGTGGTGTCCAACTCTTTGCAACCCCATGGGCTGCAGCCCACCAGGCTCCTCTGTCCAGGGGATTTCCCAGGCAAGAACACTGGAGTGGGAGTGGGTAGCCATTCCCTTCTCCAGGGGATCTTCCCGACCCAGGGATGGAACGCAGGTAGGTTCTTTACCACTGTGTCGCCTGGGAAGCCCATGTGGGCGGAGGACTGGTATTCTCACTGTAGAGATGGGGAAACTGAGGCACAGCTGGTGGATGAAGGAGCCAGGATTTCCACTCCAGCAACTGGGGTCCCAAGCCTGTGCCCTCAGCATCCACAAGGGGAGGTCATTTGATGCCTGGAAGTGGTTCATGGCTGGGGATGACTTTCTTTGGCCTGCTTCAGCCTGCTTGCGGGGCACTGCCTGATCCCGTGCCATTTCCCTAACGGCCCCATGAAATAGAGTTCATTATTATCTCCATTTTCTTAAAGAGGAAACCAAAGCTTAGAAAGTTGAATATCTTCCTTAAAGTCACCGGTCACCAAATGCCAGAAGTCTCTCCCGGGTCTCTGCAACATCAAAGTCAATCATCAGTTGACTGCCCAGCAGTCAGAGCTGTAGTCTAAAGTCTGGATGGGATGTCTCTAAATACAGAGAAATAAGCAAAGCCTGTCCTCTCTTCCGTCTTTGACCAGCTTTTTATCAGAGCCTTCCCTTCATGGCATATCCAAGAAGTCCTGCCTAGAGGGGGGTAATTCCCTTCTTCCCAGACCCTAAATTGAATAAAAGAATCTAAAACCCGTCCCTGACATCCCTGCTGAAAGCTGTCGACTTGACCGTGTGCCTCGTTCGGAGGGCGGCGGCATTCTTCCAGGGCGAGTGTAAACTGTTCTCATTGAATGAATACCTGATTAAGTTAATGGTGCTGAGCCAGGGCGAGGAGGAGCGATTTGGCAGCCGAATTCCTGGCAGCTCATTCAACGTCCTTAATGTTCCACCGGCTTCGTGCTGGGCCGCCTGTGAGCCCCCGGGAGGGGCCGCCGGTAATTACTCAGCGTTTTGATTGAAAACAGCTGCAGGTAGCGCGTCATCCCATTGTCCGTTTCGCTGGTGATTGGAAATGACTGGGGGCATCTTGGTCTCCACTGCGCAGCCTCACTCCGGGGAGCGGGGGTTGGGGATGCGGGGAACAAGGTAGAGAGTAGGGTTCCCACTTGCTCTGCTTTTCAAAATGAACCATTCATCTTTTGAGGGTCAGAACTCAGCCACCCATTCAGTGACTGTGAGTCAGAGCCCTAATTTTAAAACAAACGTTTATTTCAGGGAGAATTCTTATCTTGGCTGATCCTTACTAGCTCCTCTCCCTGTTCTTTCTATGCTTGATTTAAGCTGGTTTCAATAAGATCACTGTCCTTGTAAGCACGTATTCCTTCCAGTAAATCCAAAGAGGATCCTCGGCATTCCCCTGGGATAAATGGGGGACAATCTGGACATAGTTTTGGATCATGGGATGTGGATTTTTAGGGGTTAAAGAGGCTGCAGCCTAGCTCCGGGAAGTATGCGGGGTTCATAATCTCACATGAGAATCTGAGCTTAGAAATGGAATCTCTCAGGCCAGATGCTTTTTAGTTACCCAGTGTTTTATGTCCCTCTGTCATGAGATTCACTTTCGATCCAACACTGCATGATCATGTCCAGAAATTTAGAAGATCCAGAAACACTTTGCCTTTTAGAAGCCAGCTTCTAAGGGAGACCGAACAGCAATAGACAGACACAGGATGAGAACAGTCAGCCAATGAAGAAAGGACAGCAGCCCGAGCGTCCCACAGGGTTATGAAATTCAATCTGCCTCCAGCACAGGGAGCTGACCGTCTAGTGAGAAAGATGCATGGAAGTAAGTAAAGAATGCAGTGAACATGTTACATAAGTAATGGTCAAGCCTCAGAAGAAGGGCTGTGCAACGCTGCAGTGCCTCAAGTGGCTTTGTCATGATTTTAGGGGATGATTCCAGTAGATGGTGAGCTTCCCTAGTGGCTCAGATGGTAAAGAATCCACCTGCAATGCAGGAGGCCCGGGTTCGATCCCTGGGTCGGGAAGATCCCCTGGAGAAGGGAATGGCAACCCACTCCAGTATTCTTGCCTGGAGGATTCCATGGACAGAGGAGCCTGGTGGGCTACAGTCCACAGGGTGGCAAAGAGTTGGGCACGACTGAGCAACTAACACACACACAGTAGATGGTAGAGATCAGGGGCAGGAGTAGGGATGGGGTTTAGGGAGAGAGAGGGAGAATGGGGACTTAGTGTTTGATGGGGACAGCGTTTCAGTTTAGGAAAGGGAAGATTAGGGAGATGTCTGACGTCCAGAGTTGCACAATAATGTGAACATACTTAGTGTCACTGAAATGTACAGTTAAATATGATTAAAATAGTATATTTTATATTAGGGGACTTTCACCACACACACACACACACACACACACACAAAAGGAAGAGGCATATAGGGCAGAGGTCTGGAGGGGGTCCAAACCTGGGGCTTCCAGGTGTCCTCTCCTCCGGTGGGGCAGGTCGTGGAGGGTGTCACCTTCTCCCACCCCTTCAGTGTGACAGCTCACTCACAGTACAGCCACCCAGCAAGGCTTCCCCTAGCCCCGGTGTCTGGAGAGTCATTGCAGCTCAGTTGCAAACCAAGCACATGGCTGGTCTTTACTCCCAGCTCCTCCCGGAGGTTACCTCCTCCAGAGGCTGGCACTGTTACCGCCTATGGCCCAAAGCCCCCATCATAAATGATATTTTAGACTGTCCAGTGGTCAAAGCCCCCAGGCAAACACAGTCCCATAGGCAGGACATTCCAGAGGCCTAAAGGTCACCTCCCAGTCGCCAAAGACAATGATGAGAAGTCTGTTTGGGTGAGATTAATCCTGTACTATATACCCGCAGCTCACTGCATAATCTGAGCACTGGGACCCAGATGTTTGTATCAGATGAACCAAGATTTTCATCTTATTTCTGTCATTTATGAGCCATGTAACCTTAGATTCCTGTGTGGATGCTCAGTGGCCTCTGACTCTCTGTGACCCCATGGACTGTAGCCCATCAGGCTCCTCCGTCCATGGGTTTCTCCAGCCAAGAATACTGGAGTGCCATTTCCTCCTCCAGGGCACCTTCCCAACCCAAGGATCAAACCCAGGTCTCCTGCCTTGGCAGGCAAGTTCTTTACTAACTGTACCACCTGGGAAGCCCTTCATGGAACCTTAGGGGACTTGTTTAACATGCTAAGCCTCAGTGTCCTGGTCTTTACAATGGGATGGTCACACACTGGTGTAGCTTGCAGGAAAAGTGTTGCTCTGTTTTCCTCACACACACAAAAACAGCCTCAGTGGCTTCTGTCATAACCCGCTTTGCTTGGGGACGCTGGGTCCCAGGAGGTCTCAGGGCCTTTGTCACTAAGAAGAGGGCAGAGTGGCATAGCGTCCTAGAGACTAGAGGACAACCACAGAGGGGACGCTGCCATGGCATTCCCAGGGGGAATGACTTGTTAGTTCATGGTTATCTAGAACGTCCCACTGTCCTTCGACTCAGCCACATCCCAGGGCAGCAGATGCCTCAAGACCCTCTCAGGATGCCTCAGTTCCAGAAAGGCATTTTTCTGACCCAATAGGGATTTTCGTGTTCTCCGATTGTCAGCGTGGGAGCCCCCGGCACCCTGGTCACTGGTGGGATCTGACCAAGCCTCCTCCAGCTCCCGCTGGCCCTTTGCTGTGCGGTGCGTAGCAGAGCTGCTGAGCGCATGTGTCAGAAGACAGCTGGCAGCCATCCCTGTGGGGTAGGGAGAGAAGGTTCCGCCTTTCCCCACCAGGCCTTTGGGGAATTACTCATCTTCGTGTTGTGGAAAAGCGGACCGCGTGGAACCAGGAAGCATCACGCTTAACCCTTGCAGAGACACACCAGGCTCCAGTTTTCCCAGCTCACCCTTCTGTGGACTCCGTTTGTATAGGCTGAGCGGCTTTTGTGCTTTGGGGTATAAACTGGGGGCCTGTGCACTGGGAGCTGTTACCAATATAATCTCTTCTGTCAGCTGAAGAAAGAGAATACATGCTCAAACATCCATGACTTTTTCTTGTGTGAGTTACAGGTGTGAGAAAAAAAAAAGTCCCAGATGCTGGGAAGGATTGAGAGTCTGAGGGTATCGTGTTGATCTGATCATGGAACCAGGAGAGATCAGTGACAAATCAGCGTGGGTGAAAACAAGGGATTCCGCAGGAAGCGTGTGCTGAAGTACAGTTAGGATGGCGACTGTGTATTGAGTGTGTACATTATGCCAGGCACCGGGCGTGTTAATTCCTCCCCATTTTATAGGCAGAGATACTCATTACAAGGTCACACAGTATTGAGAATCTCTCTAAACTGGACACCTGCATAATTTGGAGTAAAATAAAGATGACATTAAAAGAAGGGAGACGGGCAGTAGGCGTGAATCCAGGGTGTTTTTGTCATTATTTTTTTCAATTTGAGGGTCTTTTTAAAAAAAAAAAATTTTTTTAATAAAATTTTTAACAGTTACTTTCCATTTAGTTATTATACTGGCTATATTCCCCATGTTGTACAGTAAATCCTTGAGCCTGTCTTTACACCCACCAGCTGTACCTCCCCTCCCACCACCCCTATGTTGCCCTTCCTTCCTTCCCACCGCTAACCACCAGTTTGTTCTCCCTGTGAGTCTGCTTCTTTTATGTGGTATTTATCAGTTGGTTGTATTTTTTAGATTCCACATATAATAAGTATCACTCTGAATTTATCTTCCCCGACTTAGTTCTCGTAGCATAATGCCCTCCAAGTTCATCCATGTTGCTGCCGATGGCAAAATTTCATTCTTTTTCATGGCTGAGTAATATTCCATGACCACATCTTCTTTATCCATTCATCTGTTAATGGATACTTAGGTTGTGTCCACATCTTAGC
>NW_011494846.1:3022398-3024582 GCF_000754665.1 Bison bison bison | reverse complement strand
GCCTGCCAGGCTCCTCTGTCTATGGGATTTCCCGGCAAGAATACTGGAGCGGGTTGCTGTTTCCTTCTCTAGGGGTTTGTCGTGATGGCTGCACCAATTTACATTCCCACCACACTGCACGAGGGTTTCCTTTTCCCTGCACCGTCACCAGCGTTTGTTACTCATGGATGAAGCCAGGCTTTGACCTTGTCCTTCACCTCCACCCCAGGAGTAGGCTATTCTTCCTACTACTCTCTGTGTTCTCCTCCTTATTAGTACTAGTAAGACTATGCATGTTACCTTCCTATCAGTAATAATATTTTATCCTGATACTCCAAAGATGCCAGTGGAAGTGAGTGCAGAATGACTTCCATAGTGAGATTTTTCACTGCTGTGCTAATAAGCACATTCAGTTGAGAGTCAAAAATAACTTTGTCTTCTAACCCCAGTTCTCACCGTGTTACTATGGCCGGTTCTTTGCACCTTGTCGCCACAGTCCCTCTGTCCTTAAAGCAGTTCACCCTGGAGCGGGGTGAAAACTGCTGCGGGGTTGGGGAAAGCACCCAGGGAACTGTTTGCAGCCTTCGGTGGGTAAATGGAGATTTGGGTGTCACTCCCGGGGTAGCTTACGTACCACACAGGACACGTGAGAGCAGAAAGGTATTTGCTCACGTATGGAACCAGGGAAGGTCTTGACAGAAAGGCATTTCCAGCTTTTCCTAAAAACGTCTTTTGGACAGCTCACTTGGGACCGCTTTCAATCCAGATGGTGATCCCTCCAAGTGATTATTTTTCCATCTTCAGCCTTTCCAGGAATTCCAGTACGGGCAGGCTGCCAGGGGACACTGGCTGCCCAGATGCTGCAGCGACATCCCATGTGAGCCAGGGACAGGCCAGCCCAGCTGCGGGCCTGGGCCCTCCTCTCTCGGCCTGGCCTCCTACAGACAGAGACGTGGACCATATCCCCATACTGTGGGCCCCACCCATGGGACAGACCTCACTGTTTTCCAGAGGTGGCAGGACCCGCTAGAAACCATCCCAGTGTCACACTGTTATCACGTGGATGCGATACGGGCAGGGCAGGAGCCAGGAGCCGAGGAAAGCTTCTCCTGGGCCTGATGAATCCTGTTGCTCTGTGATGCAGACAGTAGAAGCAGATGCTGGAGCCTGACGTAGGGAGGAGGGAGATGGGGGTTAGCTCCACGCCAAGCAGAGGAGTTCAGGGGAAGGAGGACCGCAGAGCAGCCGTGCGTCTGGAGCAGTCCCCTCCACATCTCCATCATGGAGGTGGATTTTAATCAGAACAAAGACTCTGAGTCCATTTATTGCCCTCAGAGCTTCCCTGAGCCCAGGGAGCCCCCAAATGCAGCTGTGTTCTTGTGGGTAGACTTAAATTTTTGAATTAACATATGACACTGAGTGATTGTATTCATTGCCCCCAAGTCCCCACAGAGTCTAGCCCTCCAGACTCTGTCCATGGGATTCTCCACGCAAGAATCCTAGAGAGGGTTGCTATTATTTCCTCCAGGGGATCTTCCTGACCCAGGGATCAAATCTGGGTCTCCTGCATTGCAGGCAGATTCTTTACCATCTGAGCCACCAGAGAAGCCCCTATAGATAAACAGGCCACCCCAAAACTATTATTTTTGGTTCTAATAGAAAGAAGGGGACAGTTTTCTCCTGCCAATCCTCATTCCCCTGAAATCCCAGTGTGGATGGTAATGGCAGACCAGGGCCTCCCCGGCCCTGTGTGGCATACATCACTGCTCTGACTGAAGGGTCCTGCATCCTGATACAGACTCTGGTACCAAACTTGCTTTTGGTGACCCTAGAGGGAGAGACCCACTCCAGTACTCTTGCCTGGAAAATCCCATGGATGGGGGAGCCTGGTAGGCTGTAGTCCATGGGGTCGCTAAGAGTCGGACACGACTGAGCGACTTCCCTTTCACTTTTCACTTTCATGCATTGGAGAAGGAAATGGCAACCCACTCCAGTGTTCTTGCCTGGAGAATCCCATGAACGGAGGAGCCTGGTGGGCTGCAGTCCATGGGGTCGCTGAGTCAGACACGACTGAGCGACTTCACTTTCACTTTTCACTTTCATGCATTGGAGAAGGAAATGGCAACCCACTCCAGTGTTCTTGCCTGGAGAATCCCAGGGACAGAGGAGACTGGCGGGCTACAGTCCATGGGGGTCACAAAGAGT
>NW_011494846.1:3018561-3022298 GCF_000754665.1 Bison bison bison | reverse complement strand
AGACAGGGAAATGGCAACCCACTCCAGTGTTCTTGCCTGGAGAATCCCAGGGACGGGGGAGCCTGGTGGGCTTCCGTCTATGGGATCGCACAGAGTCGGACACGACTGAAGCTACTTAGCAGCAGCAGCAGAGGAAGAGAGCGAGCTTGTTAACCGCACGATGGTATTCATGGTTCTCCATGCCTGATCTGTATGACTTGCCCTCTGGGGGGTTTCAGCACTGCTGTGCCCTGGATCACCACTAGGTGGGAGTGCTGAGCTTGGTGCTGGGTGAGGCTGAGGGTCCCTGGCTCCCTTGCCTGGGAAGTCTGAAGATCGGGCTCACCTCCTTATTCAATTCAGCCTCTACCCTGGAATGCCACACCCACTGCAGCCCATGATCAGAGCTAGGAGGGATGCCGCAGTGCCCTTGACATCATCTTCCCCTCTGATCCCTTTGCATTCTCTTTTCCACATGGGACCATCAGCAAGTGTCTCTAAACTCTGCCTCAATGCTTAAGATGACACGAGGATTCCCTACCTCATGAGGCAGCCCAGCCCATTTGACCAGTTCTGATTAGTTTCTAATTTCTACTGTATACAGTCGTCCATCAGTATCTTTGGGGGTTTGGTTCCAGGAGCCCCCGATGCTCAAGTCCCATGGTCAGCCCTCCATAGAAGTGGTTCTGCACTCTGGAATTCAGCCAACCGCAGATTATGTCATGCTGTGATACAGGAGACGTGGGTTCGATCCCTGGGTCAGGAAGATCCCCTGGAGGAAGGCATGGCAACCCTCTCCAGTATTCTTGCCTGGAGAATCCCAGGGACAGAGGAGACTGGCGGGCTACAGTCCATGGGGGTCACAAAGAGTCAGACAGGACTGAAGTGACTGAGCACAGCACACAGCAGGTCTTTATTGAAAAAAAATCCCCATATAAATGGACCTGTGCAATTCAAACTCATGTTGTTCAAGGGCAAAGTGTATATCAATGTAATTTGGAGCTCAGTTCTGTTCTGCTGTCTTTCACTGATGGTCCTTCGTAGATCTGAGCATCACATCTCTGCTCTGGCTTTTTCTCTCCTTCCCCAGGCCATACATCTTCAGTTTCTGCTGCTGTTACTTACCTGTCTTGGGTCCAGACCTCCTGCTAACCCCATCACTCCATCCTGGGCATGCCCGCCAGTATCCCCTTGCCTCAGGACTTTGTGACCTTACCAATGCTGTATGCTATTGCAGTATTTATCCTGTTACTGAGAATACTGTGCTTTTTAAATGAAGCTATACCAACTTTTAGGCACCAAACCCAACTGTTGGTTCATATTGAATGGATGGTCGAACAGAAAATTCCTGGGCTGTTTGAAATGAACTATTCTTCAACCAGATCTCTCTAACCCTGCTATTAATTGAGCTATTGAAACCAAGGGTAGGACATTTATTTATTCTTGTTCATTTTAGTATTTCTGGCTTTGTGCCATCACTTCCAGCTTCTTAGGATATATTTGAATATTAATTGCAGGTAATATATTAAGCCAGCTTCCCGATAGCTCAGTTGAGAAAGAATCTGCCTGCAATGCAGGAGACCCTGGTTCAATTCCTGGGTCAGGAAGATCTGCTGGAGAAGGAATAGGCTATCCACTCCAGTATTCAGTATAATATAGTACGCACCCCTTCCAGCCTTCTGTTGCCTCTAAATATGATAACCAAACCACTTAATAAGATGTTGAACAGAATAGAACTGAAAATAGAGTTCTTGCGTACCAGAAGGCAATGGCACCCCACTCCAGTACTCTTGCCTGGAAAATCCCATGAACGGAGGAGCCTGGTGGGCTGCAGTCCATGGGGTCGCTGAGTCAGACACGACTGAGCGACTTCACTTTCACTTTTCACTTTCATGCATTGGAGGAGGAAATGGCAACCCACTCCAGTGTTCTTGCCCGGAGAATCCCAGGGACGGGGAAGCCTGGTGGGCTGCCGTCCATGGGGTCGCACAGAGTTGGACACGACTGAAGTGACTTAGCAAAGCATAGCATAGCATTTGCCCCACACTGACATTGAACAGTTAAGGTCCACGATACAGAAACTAAGTGTCTGATGAATGACTATGTGATACACGTCCTTTGAGGTATGCTTATTCAGTCAGCCATGAAGATATCTAATTATGCTATCACCTAGCATACCTTTCTCCATTTTGGAAATTTCAAACATGTCAGAGTTGGGCCTACTTTTAACATTTAACCTAAACAAAGTGCGTTCTGCCTTTGCACTACACAGATCAACCTGTTTAATAATTCAGTAAAACAAGAGATTTGTATGCCAGGACTTCAAGAATCCTTGCCAAGTCCTAGTGACCCCTCCCATCGGGTCCAGGTGTTCTGTCTTTTAAATGGTCGCATGGTTTTTCCAGAGCTGACACAAGCTCACCAGGCTCTATTTCCTCCTCTTTAAAACGAAAACTGTGTATCTGTTGTGCATGGACATTATATGCCAGTCATGGGTTTCACTCAAACTGAGAAACTCACAGGATGGTGGGTGCTGGGCAGAGCAACCCAGTGTATCGCCCTGACCTTGGAATGCATGTTTAGGACTGTATGTATCAGATTCTAGGCGTGTTTTCCATTCAGAGCAGTTAGTTTGTATTTATGGGACTTGGAATCAGTAGGGACCATCTCATTTTCCTGTCACTTCTGGAACAAGCTGAATCCATGGTAATGGGTAGGGGGTTCCAGGGATTTTTGGATGATAGCAAAGATAGAAGTGTCTTCCTTTATTAAAGTTTGCTTTTCCTCCCAGAGATGACTGAATCATATGTATAATTTACAATAATAGTCTTTTTAAAGTGTGTTTCCTTAGAGTTTTCAAAGACAGAAAGAACCAGAAGAAAAGGAGCATCTGTTATTTAGAACTGTATCAGGTTTAGGTGACCCCAAAGGAAACAGCTGAGTTCTCCCTAAATATTCCTGTACGTGCTTAGTCAATGAGTCGTTTCCGACTCTTTTGCAACCCGGTGGACTATAGCCCGCCAAGCTTCTCTGTCCCTGGGATTTCCCCTGCAAGAATACTGGAGTGGGTTGCCATTCCCTTCTCCAGGGGATCTTTCCAACTCAGGGATTGAACCCAGGTCTCCTGCATTGCAGGCAGATTCTTCACTGTCTGAGCCACCAGGGGAATAACCCTAAATATTAGCTGCTGGTCTCCAAGGCGCCATCAGTTCTGTTTGCTCACAGCGCCTAGTTTGGTTTCCCAGCACCTACTCCATTAGGAAGAGGCTGAGGTGTTTACTTAGGAGCTTAGGTGTACAGGCTGAGGTTCTCACACCTTGCTGTGCATATGAATCATCTGGGGATTTTGTTAAAATGCACTCTGAATCAGGAGCTTTGGATAGGACCTGAGTCTCTGCATTTCTAAAGCTGCTGGGGGAGCTGGTCTGAGGACCACACTTGGAATAGTAAGGCCCTATGCCACTGAGCTAAATTTTAAGATACTGATGGAGAGAGAGATACAAATGTAGATGTGAAGATGCTTAAGATGACTCTACTCAGAACAGTGATTAACAGGCAAATCATACGTAGTAAACCCTATGTAAATTTGCCTTGATCCATCTATTGACCCCTGTCCACTTCCCCTTTCCTAATAATAATGTTTAAACATGATCTGCATGTGTGGCTCTTTGGTACCTTTGCAGTTATATAATCGTGCTCAGCCCCATGTTTCTGTTGTGGCAGGTGCATCCGGAGGCACACGCCTCCACTGGGGGACT
>NW_011494846.1:3014942-3018461 GCF_000754665.1 Bison bison bison | reverse complement strand
ACTCAGGTGAACGAACCATTGGTGTGTTTCAGCACTGAAAAGGCAATTAGGGACATGAAGGCCATTTGTCTGCAGCTAGAAAGAAACCCTAAAAGCAGACATCCACTCTCCTTTCTTATTCTCTTCTTCCTAGTCTCTTTCTCTCTCCCTTTTCCCTCCTGCACTTTCTACCTTCATAGATTTTACCTCTCCGTTTTTTTTCATCCCGTGAACCATCATCCAGTGTACCAGGGACATGGCGGCATCCTGTGGTGCCCTCTCGTGGTTCACTGAAAATATAGCTAGACACAGTCCCTACTCTCACAATGACTTCCCCTGCTGAGAGATACAGACAGCACGGAGAGCCATTGAAGCGCAGAACAGGGACAGGTGCCCCAGAATTACAGCAACCCAAGTCGGTAGCTGCATTGGTAAATAGGAAATATGGTCCTTCTAAATGTAGGAGGGGGAGTTGAAATTTGTATCCGTCTGGCCCCAGGGTTGCTCCAGTTAATCTTTGTATCCTTGACTTATTGTCAGTATTATCTGGAAAAGATGTTTATCAATGGACCACTTTTCAGAAGAGTGCATTTGAAGTTGTGTGTTAAGGCCGATGTGTTTTAGTGGTCCATTAGCAGAAAAACCAGCCATGGAATCTATAATGAGATCTTTAAGACCAACAAAGCCACCCAATGTCTCTCAAAACAAACAAAAAAACTGTAAATAAACCAGGGCACTGCTAAGAACCAAGTCGGCATTGTTTTTTCAAATTCACTAAAGCTGAGTTCTGTTTTAAAAAGTACCTTCAGAGGAGTTTTCTAGCTTTGTGTATGGTGCATTCCATCGTGCAGCAATTTCACATTTGCATTGCTAATGGACCTCTCTGCAAACGTGTTTGACATTTTGCTTGGCTTTGAAAGGACTTTTATGCTGCTATTTTTTCCTTCCCTAGAGCTGCCTTGGGCTAATTAACCTATTCCCTTACTGGCTGGGCCTACTATATGCAAATACTCTCATTCTGGATTCTGACACACTACTCTTACATGAACATCCCTGATGAAATCCTGTGGGGTTTTATTGGAGCAGTGTTACTGTGGGGCCAGCAGGGGGCGCATGGAGCAGTTCACGTTCAGTCCATCTCCTAAATTACTTTCCTTTGCTAGTCCCAGTGGGAATGCCAGTTTATGCAGTTCTCTTTCTTAGAGTAACTTGAAACCTAGAGATAAAAGATCAGTATCAGCACTTTTTAAGCAGTCAAAAGCGTCAACTGTTTTCAGTTTTGGTAGTTTAATTTTATTCTGTCGTTTTGAAAACAGCACTGTCATCTCAGTAGATTTGTATAATATTAGGTGTAAATTACATGCCATGAACTTCCTAAGAGAAGGCTATATATATACCTGCGGCTTAATAAAGCCGGAGGTTGGGAGGGTAATGCTGAAAACTGCTGCCTTATTGTATCTATTTTAACATCATACTATAGAAAGTGGGTCTGGGTAGGAGAAATGCTAAAACCCAGGTCCTGGAATTCCCAGATTCAGCGACTGTCCAGGATCACAGAACAAGACTGCTCACAGCCTGTAGGCAACCCTCACATCTGCCTCCTGTTAGCCTAGTTCCTGTTGGTTCCACTGATGATCTGCCTCTTGCCAGGTGGACATCTGTCTGCCTACACAGTCCTGGAAACAGAGTTCAGTGGTTCCTGAAAGACTGAGATAGGTGTCCTATCTCAGATTAAAACTGGCTCGCTGCTTGTATGTCCAGGCTGAAACACACAGCCCTGATTGGTCTGGCAGAGGCTGCATCTCTAGGGTTCATGCTGGACTGGCCCTTTCCAAGCAGAGGGTGGAGAGGATGGAGAGAGAATTCAAAGAGCACTTGGTAGGAAGTACGAGGCAGAGACGAAGCAAGCATGTTGCCCTCATGAAGGACACCCTCAATGCCTGAATATTGCATTTTTAAAAACCAAACCATGTTCCTGTTTTAACTGTCTCATAGATTCCTTTTGGCTGTTACCATATGAGTAGCTGTACTGGGAGCTGTTTGGAAACGTGTAGAGAACATAATTATTTGGGGCTGCCTCTGCTCAGTTGGCCTGTATGTAGTGTGTGTGTTTATGTCTGTGTGTGTGTGTTAGGCAAGAGAGGATTGTTGTAAATCCAGTATGGACCCAGAGTCACTAGAATCTTTGAGCAGCGCCTCTGGCAGAGCTTCCCTGATAGCTCAGCTGGTAAAGAATCTGCCTGCAATGCAGGAGACCCGGGTTCAATTCCTGGGTTGGGAAGATACCCTGGTGAAGGGAAAGGATACCCACTCCAGTATTCTGGTCTGGAGAATTAAGGCATGGAGCAAGTCAAACCGAGAATTCCATGGAGTCGCAAAGAGTCATGACTGAGCCACTTCCACTTTCACTATGGCAGAGGAGGACTCAGATAACCTATGAAATCCACTGGGGACTTCCGTTCCTAACCTGGTCCTCGCAGTGCTTGGCTGAGGACCGCTGATCGTCACTGGTGCCGTCCTCCTTGTAGGCTTCATTTGATCCTCCAGAGACTGGGTAAAGCTAGAGCTGAAGAGTGGGAGGGCCATTTCTGGGAGGGAAACTAAGAAATGCATTGTTTGCCCTCCAAAAAGGAAAGGGTGGGGGTAGGAGAAGAGGGTATTGAGAGAGAGATCTTAGAAGACTGACTAAATCCATAAAAAAGGTTTGACTTGCTCCGTGGCTTAATGATCTTCCTGATGTCCTACCCAGCACGGCCAGCGTTTTACCTGCTCTAATAGTGGGGCTGGCGGCAGGATTTGGGGGGATTCACATGAATCTCGCGGGAGGGGGTTCTTTTCCGGTGTTGATGTTCTGACGCCCTGTTCCCCCACCCCTTTCTCCCCCTTGGTCCCGACCCTCTGCCTTTTCCCAGATTCCAGAGTAGCTGCTGGAGGATCGCACCCACGGGGAGATGATTCCTCATGAAGAGCCTGGATCCCCTACAGAAATCAAATGTGACTTTCCGTTTATCAGACTAAAACCAGAGCCAGTCCGACAGTGAGACGGTCACCGTGGAGGGGGGACGGCGAAAAATGAAATCCAACCAAGAGCGCAGCAACGAATGCCTGCCTCCCAAGAAGCGCGAGATCCCCGCCACCAGCCGGCCGTCCTCGGAGGACAAGGCGGTGCCCAGCGACAACCACCGCGCGGAGAACGCGGCATGGCTCCCCGGCGCCCGGGGCCACGTGGGCGGGCGGCTGGGGCCAGCGGGGCCCCCGGCGGAGCTCGCAGCGGAGCTCGGTTTACAGCAGGGAATAGGTTTACACAAAGCGCTATCCACGGGGCTGGACTACTCCCCGCCCAGCGCGCCCCGGTCCGTCCCGGCGGTGACGTCCACCACGACGATGCCCGCGGCGTACCCGCCGCCCCCTCCGTCCGGGGCCCCAGTATCCCCGGTGCAGTACGCCCACCTGCCGCACACGTTACAGTTCATCGGGTCTTCCCAGTACAGTGGGCCCTACGCCGGCTTCATCCCTTCCCAGCTGATCTCGCCCACGGCC
>NW_011494846.1:3014635-3014842 GCF_000754665.1 Bison bison bison | reverse complement strand
CCCCGCCCCCCGGCACACGCCCCCGCCCATGACCCCACACCCGCTCCCCCTGGGGCCCTCCCCGCAGGTGGTCGTGCAGTACACCGACTCCGGCAGCCACTTTGTCACCCGTGAGGCCACCAAGAAGGCCGAGAGCAGCCGGCTGCAGCAGGCCATGCAGGCCAAGGAGATGCTGAACGGGGAGGTGGAGAAGGGCCGCCGGTACGG
>NW_011494846.1:3013336-3014535 GCF_000754665.1 Bison bison bison | reverse complement strand
GAGAACTCGCCGTCCGCCCTCAACGACAAGAGTGGCCTGCACTTGGGGAAGCCCGGGCACCGCTCCTATGCACTGTCCCCGCAGCAGGTGCTGGGCCCCGAAGGTGTGAAGGCCGTCGCCACGCTGTCCCCGCACACGGTCATCCAGACCACACACAGCGCCTCTGAGGCCCTCCCCGTCGGGCTGCCGGCCACGGCCTTCTACGCGGGCACGCAGCCGCCGGTCATCGGCTACCTGAGCGGCCAGCAGCAAGCGATCACCTACGCCGGCGGCCTGCCCCCGCACCTGGTCATCCCGGGCACCCAGCCCCTGCTCATCCCCGTGGGCAGCGCTGACCTGGAGGGGTCGGGCGCCGCCTCGGCCATCGTCACATCGTCGCCCCAGTTTGCTGCAGTGCCTCACACGTTCGTCACCACCGCCCTGCCCAAGAGCGAGAACTTCGGCCCCGAGGCCCTGGTCACCCAGGCCGCCTACCCGGCCATGGTGCAGGCCCAGATCCACTTGCCCGTGGCGCAGTCTGTGGCCTCCCCCGCCGCCGCCGCGCCCCCTACGCTGCCGCCCTACTTCATGAAAGGCTCCATCATCCAGTTGGCCAACGGGGAGCTGAAGAAAGTGGAGGACCTGAAGACGGAGGACTTCATCCAGAGCGCGGAGATCAGCACTGACCTGAAGATCGACTCCAGCACGGTGGAGAGGATCGCAGACAGCCACAGCCCCGGCGTCGCCGTGATCCAGTTTGCCGTCGGGGATCACCGAGCGCAGGTAATGTTGCCTCCGCATCACGCAGGTAGGGGGGACACCGCGCCATGCCGCCTCCCTTACCTCCTGGCCACCGTGACTTTTCTTCCAAGCAGCAGACCTGTCTGCTTTTCTGCGGCTGTGGGGGTGATTGAGGGTTTTCTTTCACTTTCACTTTGTACCTAAAGGTTAGACTTCTCACGTTCCCCCAACCACCGTTCTCTAAGAGAATTAAGCCCTAATGCACCCTGAAGCATCCGCTATTTGTTATGAATTAATTTCTCTGCTTCTCCAATGGGGGCTGGTCAGGTACCATGCTTGGGACAGTTAAGAAAATCACCACTCGGGTTATTTTGCTGATGTTGTTCTGTGGTTTACATGAGTAACCCTGATTCAGTTCAGTTCAGTTCAGTCGCTCAGTCATGTCTGACTCTTTGCGACCCCATGAATTGCAGCACGCC
>NW_011494846.1:3012887-3013236 GCF_000754665.1 Bison bison bison | reverse complement strand
GCCCGCCCAGCGCTCCCAGCTGGAGGCCTATAGCAGCCTGCTGGCCGACATGGGCGGGCTGAGCCGAGCCTCCGGACACAAGGCTGAGCCACCGCCACCGCCGCCACCGCCGCAGCACCTAGGCCGGACAGCAGGGCTCCTCCCCCCGGGGTCCCCACCGCACCCCCAGCAGAGCCAGTACGTGCGCATCTCCAGCTCGCCGCAGAACGCCGCACGCCCGGCCTCGCCGCCGACCCTCCCCGTCCACCTGCACACGCACCCGACCATGATCCCACACACGCTCACCCTGGGGCCCTCCCCGCAGGTGGTCGTGCAGTACACCGACTCCGGCAGCCACTTTGTCACCCGT
>NW_011494846.1:3010922-3012787 GCF_000754665.1 Bison bison bison | reverse complement strand
CTCTTTGCGACCCCATGAATTGCAGCACGCCAGGCCTCCCTGTCCATCACCAACTCCTGGAGTTCACTCAGACTCACGTCCATCGAGTCAGTGATGCCATCCAGCCGTCTCATCCTCTGTCGTCCCCTTCTCCTCCTGCCCCCAATCCCTCCCAGCATCAGAGTCTTTTCCAATGAGTCAACTCTTCGCATGAGGTGGCCAAAGTACTGGAGTTTCAGCTTTAGCATCATTCCTTCCAAAGAAATCCCAGGGCTGATCTTCAGAATGGACTGGTTGGATCTCCTTGCAGTCCAAGGGACTCTCAAGAGTCTTCTCCAACACCACAGTTCAAAAGCATCAATTCTTCGGCCCTCAGCCTTCTTCACAGTCCAACTCTCACATCCACATGTGACCACAGGAAAAACCATAGCCTTGACTAGACGGACCTTTGTTGGCAAAGTAATGTCTCTGCTTTTGAATATGCTATCTAGGTTGGTCATAACTTTCCTTCTAAGGAGTAAGCGTCTTTTAATTTCATGGCTGCAATCACCATCTGCAGTGATTTTGGAGCCCCAAAAAATAAAGTCTGACACTGTTTCCACTGTTTCCCCATCTATTTCCCATGAAGTGATGGGACCAGATGCCATGATCTTCGTTTTCTGAATGTTGAGCTTTAAGCCAACTTTTTCACTCTCCACTTTCACTTTCATCAAGTGGCTTTTTAATTCCTCTTCACTTTCTGCCATAAGGGTGGTGTCATCTGCATATCTGAGGTTATTGATATTTCTCCCGGCAATCTTGATTCCAGCTTGTGTTTCTTCCAGTCCAGCGTTTCTCATGATGTACTCTGCATATAAGTTAAATAAGCAGGGTGACAATATACAGCCTTGACGTACTCCTTTTCCTATTTGGAACCAGTCTGTTGTTCCATGTCCAGTTCTAACTGTTGTTTCCTGACCTGCATATAGATTTCTCAAAAGGCAGATCAGGTGGTCTGGTATTTCCATCTCTTTCAGAATTTTCCACAGTTGATTGTGATCCACACAGTCAAAGGCTTTGGCATAGTCAATAAAGAAGAGATAGATGTTTTTCTGGAACTCTCTTGCTTTCTCCATGATCCAGCAGATGTTGGCAATTTGATCTCTGGTTCCTCTGCCTTTTTTAAAACCAGCTTGAACATCAGGAAGTTCACGGTTCACGTATTGCTGAAGCCTGGCTTGGAGAATTTTGAGCATTACTTTACTAGCGTGTGAGATGAGTGCAATTGTGTAGTAGTTTGAGCATTCTTTGGCATTGCCTTTCTTTGGGATTGGAATGAAAACGGACCTTTTCCAGTCCTGTGGCCACTGCTGAGTTTTCCAAATTTGCTGGCATATTGAGTGCAGCATTTTCACAGCATCATCTTTCAGGATTTGAAAGAGCTCAAGTGGAATTCCATCACCTCCACTAGCTTTGTTCGTAGTGATGCCTTCTAAGGCCCACTTGACTTCACATTCCAGGATGTCTGGCTCTAGGTCAGTGATTACACCATCGTGATTATCTTGGTCGTGAAGATCTTTTTTTGTACAGTTCTTCTGTGTATTCTTGCCACCTCTTCTTAATATCTTCTGCTTCTGTTAGGTCCATACCATTTCTGTCCTTTATCGAGCCCATCTTTGCATGAAATGTTCCTTTGGTATCTCTAATTTTCTTGAAGAGATCTCTAGTCTTTCCCATTCTGTTGGTTTCCTCTATTTCTTTGCATTGATGGCTGAGGAAGGCTTTTCTTATCTCTTCTTGCTATTCTTTGGAACTCTGCATTCAGAGGCTTATATCTTTCCTTTTCTCCTTTGCTTTTCGCTTCTCTTCTTTTCACAGCTATTTGTAAGGCCTCCCCACACAGCCAT
>NW_011494846.1:2996528-3010822 GCF_000754665.1 Bison bison bison | reverse complement strand
ACAAACCTCATTCCGTAGTTCATCAGGCACTCTATCTATCAGATTTAGTCCCTTAAATCTATTTCTCACTTCCACTGTATAATCATAAGGGATTTGATTTAGGTCATACCTGTATGGTCTAGTGATTTTCCCTACTTTCTTCAATTTAACCCTGATTAAGAAAAGCCATTTTCCACCCCCACCCCCCCTTTTTTTTTTCAGGTCAGGGAAAGACAATGCTGCTTCAGGGGAGGGTGTTAGGTGCCCAGAGTTGCCATATCCCATTACAACATCAGTGTTTTGTTGTTGTTGTTATTTATTTATTTTTTTAATTTGGCTGTGCCAGGTCTTGGTTGCAGCGCTTGGAATCTGATCTTTAGTTGTGGTGTGTGAACTCTTAGTTGCAGTGTGTGGGATCTAGCTCCCTGACCGGGGGGTCGACCCCAGGCCCCCTGTATCAGGAGCTTGGAGTCTTAGGCGCTGGACCACCAGGGAAGTCCCAACATCCATGTTTTAACATGTAGGTTTTGTTATCATTTGGGTATGGTGAGGCCAACAGAGGAGAATACATCTGCCATTGAAAAGGTGGTGTGTTATACTCAGATCCCAAGAAGAGGGGATATGCCCGGCCACATGGGCTGACATGCAGAAGAAGCCCAGGGTCTGTTACAAGGCACTGGGACCCAGGAGAAAACATGGACAAGAGCCTTTGTTGTTGTTTCAGTGGGAAGGAGTGGGTGAGGCAGGGTAGCAAGCGTAGGTAGGCTGCTGCTGCTGCTGCTAAGTCGCTTCAGTCGCGTCCGACTTTGCGACCCCATAGATGGCAGCCCACCAGGCTCTGCCGTCCCTGGGATTCTCCAGGCAAGAACACTGGAGTGGTTTCCATTGTGTGAAAGTGAAAAGTGAAAGTGAAGTCGTTCAGTCCTGTCCGATTCGTAGCGACCCCATGGACTGCAGCCTACCAGGCTCCTCCATCCGTGGGATTTTCCAGGCAAGAGTACTGGAGTGGCTTGCCATTGCCTTCTCCGGTAGGTAGGCTAGTTGGAATCATTTCAGCAGGCTCTGGGTACAGGAGCTGTCCCTAGGTGTCTGATAGTGGCCCAGAGAGTGCAAGTCCCATTCACTGAGGAGGAAGCTGGGGTGTGGGTGTTTTCTTTACACGTGAAGAACATTATCTCCGGTAGGGGAGCTGTTAGCTGTGTCTAGGAATTACCTAACGGAGGGAGGGACAGTCCCTCCAGTGTCAGCAAGACCCCAAGATGTCAAAGCATCAGATAAAATAAAAAGCATGGTTCATATAATCTGGAAGGTGGAAGGTCAAGGTTGTCCCAGGTGATCTCCTGGACTCCTGATAAATAGGAACCCCAAGGGCCAGATGCAGCCAAGCTGAGTCATGTTAAAACTAGAACCGAGATCAGCTCTTAATTTCCATGAGTTCCTTCAGTCCACTCTTTTCCAGCTTCTTAAATCACTTGAATGCATTTATTCCGCCCATGTGTATGGAAACAACCGTTTCACTGACCAGCTTGCTTGAAGTCAGGTTTGGCCCCAAGGCGGGGAACTTCCCAGGCTATAGAGCCTCAGTGCCTCTGGGAATGGGATATGACAGCACCTCCTTCAGTTTGAAATGAGTTGAAAAATGGTCATGGCGTAGCTGGTATTTGGGACAGTCAAAGATAAACAAACTAGTTAATGGTTTGAATTGTCTTTAGAATATTTTTAAAAAGATCAAGTGAGGTGGGGGAGTCTGATTTTCCAAAGCGTTTTCCAGGACTGCTTGTGAATGTCCGGATGTGGGATCTTGCTCAATATCAGAGGGCCTGCGTTGCCAGGAGCTTTTAGCCCTGAAGACTTTTCTTTTTAATGGTGAGATGTCGCTGTAAACTTTGGTGAGGCCCAAGAAAATTTCTCAGGGTTCTAATGCAAAAAAAAATTGCAAAAATCAGGATATTTGGAAAAGGGCATCATTATGTAGAACTCCCTACCCATGTCTAAGTTTCTGCTCCCTCTCCGCATCCTACGTGGATTAGGAGTGGGTGGATCCTCACTGAAAAAAGAATGAGCTGATTTACTAGCAAAGTTGTCTTTTAACAGAACCCAAGTGAAGCCTGGGAAATAAACAAGAAGGAAAAGTAAATGTGTTTGTTTTTTTTTTTAATGATCCCTTTAATCCTTAAAGCACTACTGTGAACAGAGGTAAGGAGAGGAAGAGGGGTTATTTTGAAATGCAACTATCTCCCGCCCAGCACCTCTTTTCAGCTTTCAGTAAAGAAGCGCTCTGAGCTGCAGGCTCATCTCCAAGGCCGTAGGAGCCCCCATAGACCAGAGCCTCACAGACCTCTAAGTTCCAGACTGACCGGCAGTGCTGAGAGGTAGCATCTCTGCATGCACCTCCCGCCCGATCCTCCGCAGAGCGAATGCTTAAACGATCGAGAAATTGGCTTCCGAGTGTGAAGTCTCATTTCCTTCCCGTCGCCAGGCCACCGGTCTCTTTGCTGACGGCCAAGGTGCAAATTAGAAGGTAGCGGGTTTGTCGGGGCCTGTTTGCAGGCCTGTGAGGCCCCCCCTGTGTGGCCCGGCCGCCCGCTGGGAAGGACTCAAAAGGGTGCCTGGGGTTCCAAGCTGCAGAAACACAAGTGTAGGGCCCGGCACGCCAGTGATGTGTCTCTCTACCCAGAAGCCTATCAGAAACAGGCTGACATCATCCCAGCTAAAATACTCCACCAGCTGTGTTTGCCACAAGTGACGGGGGCAGAGTCAGCCGAGAATCAGAGAAAGCGAGAGGGGGAGAGGGGCGGCCAGGGAGGAGGAAGGTCCGGATTTAATTTACACTCTAAGGGCTGAGGGCTTCCCTTCCTCCTCAGGGGGCTCTCTGAGGGGTTTTCTCCCCAGGCCTGGAGATCCAGTCTCGGTCTTTTCAACTGATTAGAAATCTCTTAACACTTGCACCCATTAGGAAGGTTGAGAGATGTGCAGAGCGTTTTCACTTAATTAGCCAAATCACAGATTTGATTGGGGAAGTTGTGGGAGGAAGGGGGTGGTTTTCTAAAGGACGGATGGCTTTGTGACCCCAGGCGTAAATCCTGCATGGAGGCAGGACCACAGGGACACTTGACTTCATGACCTACCACAGGCGTCCCCAGTGGATGCGGTGTGGCTGGTGGGAGAAGCCCCGAGCTTGGGGTCTGGACAATAGCAGAACAAAAATGGTCTCACTTCTCTCTGAGCTAGGGTTTTTCTCATCACTAAAATGGGCAAATGATTCCTTATACAAGATCATATCTTCAGCATCCTCTTTGTTTTTGTATTCCTTTGCTTTCCTGCCGTGCAGAACAGCCCTTGTAAAATTTACTAGCATCCACTAAACAAAAAAAAGGAGTGGGGGGAGGGATATATACAGGGAAAGTTACCTGACTTTATGCTAATAATCAGCATGTAGATCCAGGGAGAAGGAAAGCCACCCTCTATAGAAACAAGGGAATTTTCACTGAGGGATTATTTTCAGGAGCTGAATTCCTAATTATTATTGTGAAAAGAGACCTCCAGGGTGGTGGATCTGAAGCTCCCTGTGAGGCAGTGTAGCAGAAGAATGCTTTCGCATATCCATCCCCATCTCTGTGGTTTTGTCCTTCCCAGAGCAGTATTTCTTGGCCCAGGCAAAGTATCCTTGCATCCCAGTTCCCCCAGGCTGGTTCTCCTCCAGGAGAATTGAAGGATCTCAGGCACCATCTGTCAGCCCGTGTGCACCACATGAAGCCTCTCGGTAGCCACCCATGGTCTCCAGAGTCTATGGTGAGCCCAGAAGGGATCCTGAGATGATAATAACATCCACATGGGAGCCCGTGTGATTCAACTGGAGGGCAGAGCATCGTCTGCTTGGGTGGGAAGCAGGTTAAGAGGTCAGAAAATGCAAGACCTGGAGCCGAAAAGACCCAAGGCTGAATCTGTCCTCCACCCCCGGAGCTTTGGGACTTGGTGCAAATCACAAACAGACTAGTGCACACATGCTTGATGGTGCAAATGACACATGTGCCTTCCATCCGGCTCGTGTTGTAGTGTGAAGAATGAAAGTGATGTAAGAATGAAAGTGAAGTGAAGCCAGAGTGTTAGCCACTCAGTGGTGTTACTCTTTGCAATAGCCCGCCAGGCTCCTCTGTCCATGGAATTCTCCAGGCAAGCATACTGGAGTGGGTTGCCATTTCCTTCTCCAGGGGATCTTCTCAACCCAGGGATTGAACCTGGGTCTCCTGCATTGCAGGCGAATTCTTTACCAGCTGAGCCACCAGGGAAGAAAGGAAATTCGCTCAAAAGAACCAGTTCAGTCAGTAGTGGATAGGAGGTCCTCAGCAGTGTTAGTTTCCCTTCCTTGCTTCTGCTTGGGTGGGACTTTGACCCTAAGAAGAGAAAGGTTAGGTCCTGAAAAGTGAATGAGTAAAAGGCTTCATGCTCTTACAAGAGCTTTTGGAAGGAGGGACAGTTTAGAAAAGTCTGGAAGGAAGGCTGAACTTTTCTGGTGAGTCTCTGCCATTTCACTCTGCCTGTGTTCTTGCAGCATATTCCCAGGAGAGGTCCAGGAGCATCCCTCGCCATCGTGTTTCTGTGAAGGAAGTACCATGACCTCACGCCGGCCTGTGTGCACACAACACTGTCTGGTTTTCCTGAGTGTGAGCTGGACTGGAGGGGTCATCTAATGGTTGAGCCCTGCACATCAGTGACCAATGCAGAAACGGGCTCACACACCTCTCCTTTGCAGAAAGGATCTGGGCACCATGCCCACTGAGGAACCCCCGGCCTGGGACAGCCCCACTGGGGGAGCCCAGGATTCCATCTTTGAGCAGCCTCTGCAGCCCTCCGTCTCATGTTCCCCAGGCTTGACTTTTCTGAAGAGTACACAACATTTTGTCAGTACAATTTATCTGTGATGAGGCTGCCTTTTTTCCGTTAGTGCTGGGCTCTGTCTCTCATTAGGGCTGTCTGTCGCTCCCCCAGAGTCAGGAGCTGCCTGCTTCCTTTTACCTCCTTGGTGGCTGCTTAATATTCCATGTCATTCTCTTCTCCCAACTCGTGTGTGTGTGTGTGTGCGTGCGTGTGCATGCACACACACACCCATACAGCATGTTACAATGACATGCTTACTGTACATCTACTGTTGGCTTTTCTTCCATTTCACTATTTTTTCATTTGACCGCTGTGTTCTGTGAGCCACCAGTGTCTGCATTATGCATTTAATGGGTTAGCTGGTGCCTAAAAATAGCCAGAGCCCTCCTGCAGACAGCACAGACACCTGTATAGTCCCTAAGCAGCCAAGGCAGACCGACTTGCCAAACATTTTACACATGGGGCTTGGTGGATGTGAACCCTGATGAATCAGAAAATGGGTAGTGCTGCCCTCGATGCAAAGCTCATTACGGCCCTGGGTCCAGTGATTGGTGATAAACCTCCTAGCTCTAATGCCAGAAAGGCTCTAGCAGAGAAGCAATATCAAACACATTTTTGTTTGTCTGTGTTCCCTCCCACTCCCCCCAAAAGAAGAAAAATGCTCTGCTTTAGCATGTGTGTGATATAAGTGCCCCCAGCTTGGGGATCTTACATGTGTTATTGAAGCAGATTATCTGGGACCATTGTAGCTTATAGCTTTTTTTTTTTTTAAGTAGACTTTATTGTTGAAAGTAGTTTTAGCGGAAAGTACAAAGTTCCCAGACACCTCGAGTTTCCCGTTATTAAAATCTTGCATTTTAATGGAACATGTGTGACTTGTAATTGATGAGCTAATGTTGATGCATTATTATTAACTAAAGTCCATACTTTATATTAGGGTTTACTCTGTGCTGTACATGCTGTAGGTTTTGAGAAATGTGTAATATCACATATCCAGCCTTCCAAGCGTCTTAGAAGATAGCTTCCCCACCCTAAAAAGATCCTTCATGCTTTACCTATGGGTACTCCCCACCCCACCCCCAACCCTGGCAATCACTGATCTGTTTCCATCTCTGTAATTCTCCCTTTTCTAGAACGGCATGCAGTTGGACTCCTACAGTATGTCGCCTTTCAGACTTCTATCACTCGGGAACATAAATTTACAGTGCCTTCATGTTGTTCTGTGGTTTTGAAAGCTCGTTTCCTTATAGCACTGAATAGTGCACGTTTGTTCTTTAAGGCATGCATTTTCAGACCCTGGTAGGGAGGGAAGGCAAGTGGGACAGACCCGTGTGCCCCAGAGCTGCCCTGGCACCTGCCAACTGGGTCTCTGGGAGCCAAGCGACATTGCGAGAAGAACTCAGCTCATCCATCATGTGGGGCTTGTGTTTGGAGGCGTCTCTGTGCTGGTATGTGGGTTTAATGAAACAGCTTCCACCAAAGACTGAGTCAGGCTTAGCGTGAACGTGATGAAGTGTTTTAAATAGAACACTCACAGACGCTCTTACACTCGACTGAAGAGGTGTGACTGTTTTTATTAATGATTTTTCAACATTGAAGTAAATTGGGCCTCCGTCAGCCCCTCCGTCTTTGCTCCAGTGTTTTCAATTTTTTTTTTTTTTTTGACATGGAGAATGTGGTCATGCAAACTAGCCTTCGAGGAGAGCAGACAGACTTTTGTCTATGGGTGAAACAGGACCCAGAACTTCACTTGCAGACAAAGTTAGGGATTCCCAGTGTAAGCATGTCACCGAAAGTGAGAGGTCCTCACCAACACCCACTTCTGAGTCATGTCCTCACTCCTGGATGCAGGCAAAATGTGTATATTTGCCATAGGCTCGAGAAAAAAATGCTTCGTAAAACAGAAGCCCTTCACATTTGTGAAAACAGGAATTCTCATGAAGGAAAAGGGAGACAAATTTAAACAACAGGCATTTTGTTTTCTTTATATCCTGCTCTCAGTGATACGTACATATGTGTGTGTCTAGACAGAGCACCAATCTACTGTTGAAAAATACAGCCAAACAGCATAGATGTGCGTATATGCATGCACAGTTTAGGTATGGCGGTCTTTGAGTAGCTAGAGGTATTTTACTGAACTTAAACAAGAGCTAAGAATGATCATAAAAGGTGGTCAGTCGCCAGATCAGGAGGCGACACTAAATAATTATCAGCCCAAAGTGAGGATGGCATCTCCCTGTCTTGGTTTCTTCATCTTGAATAGAAGTTGGAGGCGATCGTTTTAGAGGAGCTGGTTTAGCGGGGCTGATGAGGTGGGGGCAGGTTCCTCTTTGGAGCCGTGGGGAGCAGTGGGTGTGTCTGGAGCCACGGGAGGAGGGCGGGAAAGGGCACAGGAGGCTGGAAGGTGACCACCCCTGAAAAAGAGAGGTGCTGGATGCAAGGCATCCAGGGATGAAAGGCAGAGGGGGCCTCAAGCTGACACCAGAACAAAGGCTATTCATGCTCCCATTTCATCCTCCAGTTTGCTTCAAGTGTTTGGAAAAGGATGTATTTATGTGATGAAAAAAGAGAAACTGGCTGTGTCGAGCTGCCAGGAGTTATATAACAGGTTTTGGTCTTGTATGGTCCTGCCCTCATGAATATATTTTCGTTGGGGTTTAATCGGAGCCCATTTGAACCTCGACAAGGTCATAAAACGAAATCGTGGTTATTAGCGCAGCTGAAAGCACAGAAAGGAACCTCACGCTTGGGGAGAAAGTAACTGAAGTATGACTCAGTGAGCTCAGGGTGAGCACTGCGTCTGACAGGGGACCGTGGGGTGAGGCAGCTGTGGCTCAGCCTGGAACGGCGCCTGTGAAGAGCTGAGCGAGACCCAGGGAAGGTGCAGCTCCTCTCTGGGCCAGGAGCATGTGTCCCGCGGAGTCCCGGCTGGCAGTCGCAGGCCCAGGCAGTCTCTCTGTAGCATCTAAACACTGGCCGCTATTGGCCAGTGGTACGTTGCAGTGTTTTCACTCATGGAGGGCAAACACAGAACCAGTCTTTCAGATTTGTCCTGAGCACCCATTACAAGCCAGGAGGTGTCCTGCACCCTGGGGATAAATCAGTGAGCAAACCAGGTGGGATCTCAGCACAGCACCCCCCACCCAGAACATACCGTCTCTTGGGAGTTCATGGGCCGAGGTGAAATGGAGAAATATGGAAGTAAAGAAAAAGACACATCAAAAGATAACACGTGCTGTGGGAAAAAATAAAGCAGACTAAAGAGGATGGGGAAAAGAAGGATGCAGAATAGTTCAACAGGGTGTTTGGTGACACTCTGAGAAGGGGAACAAGAGGCGACAGGACACAGAGCAAAAAGGCTTTCAAGTGGAGGGAATAGCGGATGCACAGACCCAGAGGCACAAGCGTCTTTTGAAGTGAAAGACCAACGAGAAGACCAGCATTACTGCGGTGCAGGATTGAAGGGGTGGGATGCAGACCATGCCAGGCTTGTTCACAGGGCTTTTTCTCCCAGTGAGAAGCTGGCTTGGCCAGGACTGTGACCGAGGAGGCAGTGAGAAATAGGCTCATCCTAGCTGTATTTGGAAGAGAGAACCCCTTGGACTTGCTTGTGATTTGGATGCGTGCGGTCTGGGAGGAGGAGCCCAGGAACGTACGATGCCCAGGCTGTTGACCTGAACACTGGAAGTGTGAGGACGCGGCTCTTGGAGGTGCCAGGAGGAACCCAGGAGGGGCGTATCAGGGGTCTGTTTGGGACATGTTCAGTTAGAGTTGCCAGTATATAGCCAAGTGGACATCGCCAGGTAACATGGTTGCCAGTATCCAAACAGGCCTTGGTGAAATTACTGGTTTTGTATGCGTGTTCTGGCTCCTCACTGAAGGCAGGAACTAGGTCTTAAACAGTAAGTCTCACACTCTCAGTGTTACATTTTGAACTTGATTCAAACTGCAAAACCTGGAATGTGAAGCACTTAATAATATTTCTCAGCACCAGAGGGAGCCCCACACGGGCCTCAAGTTCAAGGAATTCAGACTCATTTCTGGTTTAAAGCGACATCATGTCCCAGAATCCCACCATGTCTGTTTCATATCCACAGTCGTACCTGTTGGCCTTGACAGCATGTTTTGAGGCAGATAATGCTCCTCTGTAAGGGAATTTCAAGCAGCAGACCCAGCCATATACATTCTCACTGGAAAATCTGTCAGTATGATTTCTTCATTAATTGTTAATGATTACTTAACCTTTGAGAATGTTTATGACCTTCTGAGAAACCTAATTGCAAAATGAAAATACTTTTGTTATGACTACTTCAGTGTGCTTATTTGAGATATGTGTAAATGAGAGTTTAACCTTCACCTGAGGAAGGGCAAAACCTTACTTTAGTTCACATATATCCAGCCCCCCCCCCCGAAAAAAGTGCATTACCTAGATAATTCAGGCTACAGCATTAGGAAGGGAAGAATATTCATGAGGATAAATATTAGCGAGGATAAATAACTAGGAGAAAGATAACATGGGGCCTGAGCCATGCAGGTAAGCCATGCTTACCACAATCAGATGACCTGAATCTTTTGCTCCTAATTTGTATGGACCCAGCTGAAGGGGTGGCATCTTTTCCTGGGATGGCAGAGCTCTCTGGGGAGAAGACAAAGCAAGCTTTTAGGAGGAAGGGACCAAAGGCAAGCTTTTGAAATGACAGAGAAGATTTCCCCAAAGCTCTCTAGGTTAAAATAACCCATTATCATTGCCCTTTTCAGCATACCTCTCAAATATTCTCCTCTCTCCTCATCACTTTTCTTTCATGCATTATTAGGTAGGCTGTTCAAGCTATCAGGCACCTCACAGAATTTCATTCTAAGACCTGCTTTTGGAGTTTTGAGATGATAGAACAATGAAGGGCTTTTAAAATGCCCCCAAATATGGTGTATGTAACGGGGGAGCAGGTACATCTGTATCATTCCTTATGGAGTCATCAGTAACGTTACTTGTCACAAAGGCTTTGAAGCCATCTTCTTAATGAGTCTGTCGCACTTGGCAACATGTAAAAGTCTTCACGTAGATTTGTACACAGAAGTTATTTTCAGAATGTGAACACCGGCTGCTCCGAGGGATGTGTGTAATATGGCTGATACAGCAAGAACCCCTTGGTTGGTAGTTGTTGGGCTGACCGTCAGCACAGCTCTACCCAGGAGCAGGGCTCACCTAGGAAATGCAGCCAACAGTCCCCACTTGAAGTAGGATTTGTTTCCTCTGCTCTGTGTATGATGATAATGGCTTTAAGTGGTTTGGGACAGGATTCATGGAACTAGCTCCAGGTTGGTCCTCCCAATTGGAACTCAGTGGGTATCCCCATCTGATACTGTAACGCGTAGGTATGTTTGTATATGTCTGCATGATGTGAACATAGCTCTGTAATTGAATATCAGCCTCATATATAGGGAGATACTTGATTCACATAGCAGATGTAAGGCTGATGCTATTTCACAATTTTTTGTCTCATGGAACAAATCCATAACCTCGGGTCATTGGATTCTATTTATTCCAAGTAACATTCACCACTTTGGGGGTAGTGTAAATGTTAAGTTCATCTCTTCTGGTGATACTATAATATCTTTGTTCACAGGGGCAGAGATCATAACATAAGAAAAAAGAAAACGGGTTTGGGGGCTACAGAGACTGGGATTAAATCCCAACTCCATCAGGGTATAGTCATGACATTAGGTCACTGATTCAATCTCTTTGACACTTAGAGATCCTTAGTTGTAAAATCGGAACAACAGCATTTTTCTCACTAGTTTATGTGAGTGTCAAACGAAATACTTTTTGTGAAGTGTGTACCTAAATGTTTAACAGATAGTAGGAACTCAAAAATTTTTTTAATTCTCTTTTCGTTATTCAGACAGTCCATAACAATGAAATTTTCCCCAGATAATATGAACATTTATATGGGCTCATGCCCACACACTGGAGAAGGAAATGGCATCCCACTCCAGTATTCTTGCCTGGAGAATCCCATGGACAGAGGAGCCGGGCAGGCTACAGTCCATGGGGTCGCAAGAGTCGGTCACAACTTAGCGATTAAACCACCACCATGCCCACACACATACTGTAGTCATAGGCTTTCATATAAATTCATTCTAGTTGTTTTTTCTAAAAACACTTAGGTCTTCTATGGAGCAAATAAAATATATCATTCAAGAAGTGCATCTAAAACAGGATTAATCACAGTTATCAAAAAAAATAGGTTAAGTAGAAAAGCCACAATCCATGTAAATTACATGAAATTATACTACTTTTAAAGTGAGATATCTTAATTATTTATGTGTTTCTGGATGTGTGTGCATGAAATTCAACAACATTTTCAATATTATTGTATTTAGTCAATACAGCCATCTTTCTATATCTGTGGGTTCCACACCTGTGGAGTCAACCAATCACAGATTGAAAATATTTATGGAGAAAAAAAATTCTAGAAAGTTCCAAACAGCAAAACTTGAGTAGTTCCTAGGCAACAATTTACATAGCATTTACATTATGAGTAATGTAGATGAGTTAATGTATGCAGACAATGTGTGTAGGTTATATGCAAATACTGTGCCCTTTTATATGGACTTGAGTATCCTTTCAGTCATTTCAATGTATCGAAATTTATGGTAATACATGGCACACGTGTGCGTGCTCCAGTCGTGTCTGACTCTTTGAGATGCTATGGACTGTAGACCACTAGGCTCCTCTGTCCATGGGATTTTCCAGGCAAGAATACTGGAGTGGGTTGCGATGCCCTCCTCCAGGGGATCTTCCTGACCCAGGGATTGAACCTGCGTCTCCTGCACTTCCTGCATTGGCAGGCAGTTTCTTTATCACTAGCGCCACCTGGGAAGCCTGCAGCCTAGAGAAAACAACAGCTACTGAAAGCATGCTGGGCTTCCCCTGCTTTCAGTATTTGTCTTTCAGACAGAAGAGAGACTGACTGGAGTGCCTGGGCCTGACCGTGTGGCTGGGCCAAGCCCGTGAACTGTTTTGTATTCACTGCACCCTCAAACCCCTGCAGTGTTGCCCGGTTTCAGGTCCTGGGGAAGCCCTCCCTGTTTTCTCCAGCTCTCTTTGGTTCTCCTTCTCCTAAATTCCTAGAATATGCATTCATTTGTCCAACAAATACTTATTTTCAACTACGTGCCAGGTACTCTTTTCGGGGCCAGGGACACGGTGATGAACACGTAAGTGCCTGCCTCATGAAGCTAAAATACAGTCTTAACTCTGATGCCTGTTCAGCGCTGCCATCGGTGAGGATAGCATCTGTCCAGTGATTAATAAAGCACAGGAACATACTTTGGGCTTGAGTCACATGCAGCGCTCAGCGCCTGAACACTAAGTAGGTGTTCCATCATCCTTAGGCGGGGTCCATTGACTTGTTTTAACAGAGACCAGCTACAGAGCAGATACACAGTAAAACTATATTTTGAATACTGAATTTAACTTTGACTGGCTTCGCTATACGGTAAACACAGGTACAGCAGAAAATTAAGAGGCTTATTTACATGTGTTGGTAGAGGCAGACTGGGGAACTGAGTCTGTCTTTTCTTCCCATCAGCTTATGTGCGAATGTATGTTTGTGTACATGTGTATATGCGATAAAACAAGGATGAAACATCTTCATCTTTTCCTTCTTTCTCTTCTCCCTCTCTCTCCCTGTTCCCACAGGTCAGCGTGGAAGTTTTGGTAGAGTATCCTTTTTTTGTGTTTGGACAGGGCTGGTCATCCTGTTGCCCGGAGAGGACCAGCCAGCTCTTTGATTTGCCGTGTTCCAAACTCTCCGTCGGGGACGTCTGTATCTCGCTCACCCTCAAGAACCTGAAGAACGGCTCTGTTAAAAAGGGCCAGCCCGTGGATCCGGCCAGCGTCCTGCTGAAGCACTCAAAGGCCGACGGCCTCGCGGGCAGTAGACACAGGTATGCCGAGCAGGAAAACGGGATCAGTCAGGGAAGCGCCCAGATGCTCTCTGAGAACGGCGAACTGAAGTTTCCCGAAAAAATAGGATTGCCGGCCACGCCCTTGCTCACCAAAATAGAACCCAGCAAGCCCGCGGCCACGAGGAAGAGGAGGTGGTCAGCGCCCGAGACCCGCAAACTGGAGAAGTCGGAAGACGAGCCACCTTTGACTCTTCCCAAGCCTTCTCTCATTTCTCAGGAGGTTAAGATTTGCATCGAAGGCCGCTCTAACGTAGGCAAGTAGAAGCCGCGTGGGGAAGGGAAAGCTGGCCCTCCTTTATCATTTGTATCCAGATTACAGATGTACTGTAGGTTAAATAACTCAGTATTTACATGTTATCCTCTTACTTTAGGGTTCTGTTATAACCTTGTCATTAGAGTTACAGTGGGCGTTGGGCAGGCGATCGGTGCATATGCTTTTTCCAGGCGTGTCTCTCGGCAGGTGGGGTGCCAGGGTGGGTCCAGCCCAGGCTCCAGGCAGGTGGTGGGCATCCTGGTTGAGATGAAGGTGGCCCCATGGCACCCGCCTTTTCTGGCATCGTGGATGCACCCACGGGGGCACCGACTTCCACCGGCTTCAGAGGGATGGTCTACGGGAAGGGAGCTGCGTCAGGGGGGTGTGCGTGTGCCTGGGTGACACTTCTGTGAGGGTGTCTTTCTCTCTGCCTCCCTCTCTCTTGCTCTCAGCACCAGATTGGAGGTCTGGGGGAATGTCCTCAGGAGGTTCTCCCGTGCAGAGTCAGCATCGGGGCCTCCGAGAGAGGTACCAGACAGCAGATGGAAAGCTAACCGTGTAAAGGAACATTCCCCGCCCCCCCCCCAACTTATTTTACAATAAAAGCAACTTTTAATCATAGAGATATATATATATATATATATTTCCCCCTATGGGGCCTGACTGCACTGATATTTTTTTAAAGAGCAACTGCCACCCATGGGATTTCGTTTCTGCTTTACTAGTGCAGTAGTGATGTCTCCAGGGCATCGTGGTGGGCAGGCGGCCCTTGCTGGCATCGCTCCGCACTGGTTGGGGGGGGGCGCTGGGCAGCAGGGGTGGGGGAAAGTGAACACCCCCTCCAGTCTCTGTGCAGTGTTAGGAAAACCAATCAGGTTAATTGCATTGACTTCGCTCCCAAGAGACAGACAAACTGCCCTTCAAAAGAGCTGCAGAAGCTCTTTGCTTTGGGTTTGCAAATCTTTTGTCTTTTAACTCTAGTACTGTTTATAGTTCATGACAATGGACAACTCGGGTGCCACTTTTTTCAGATTCCAGTGTGACGTGAGGAAATAAGATTTTGAAGATAAGCATATATATTACTATCTCTAAGTACTTAAAATGCCGTTCACACTTTATTACCAAGCATCTTGGTCTCTCATTCAACAAGTACTGTATCTCACTTTAAACTCTTTGGGAAGAAAAACAGAAAAGAAAAAAAAAAAAACTAACC
>NW_011494846.1:2994378-2996428 GCF_000754665.1 Bison bison bison | reverse complement strand
AGTTGCTTTCTTTTTTTTTTTTTTTTTTAACACTGTAACTACATTTCAGCTCTGCAGAGTTTCTCACGGAGCAAGATGCTGAAAGTTTCAAAGTGGTTTCAAGGGATGAATGTGAATTATGAACTTGTATGTGACAATGAATGACCACCAAGTACAGCCTGACAGGAGGCACTCTTCACTTTGATGTCTCTGAAAGGATTTAAAAAGCATATGCAGAGCTGGCAGAGGAACTGAGAGGGAAGGGATGGGGAAAAAAAAAAAAAAGAATACTCACTTTTGTCCAGTGTTTTTCTTTTTAAGATGAACTTTTAAAGAACCTTGCGATTTGCACATCTTGAGTTTATAAATTTGTGTGATATTCCTGCAGTTTTTATCAAATAACATTGTGGGAAAGGCTTGGGGGACTGAACGAGCATAAATAAATGTAGCAAAATTACTTTCTAACCTGCCTAAACTCTAGGCCTTTTATAAGGTTATGTTCCTTTCAAGATTCATTTTTGGTCTTCTTACCGTATCTGTCACATAAAACCAGGTCTTAGCAGGACAACTCTGAGAATTTTCTTCAGATTCATTGAGAGAGTTTTCCATGAAGACATTTATATATGTGAGCAAGTTTGTTTTTTTTTTAAGAAAACAATTATTATTGTTGTTATTAATGTTATTTTCAAAATGACTTTCTTTTTCCATCTGAAATCAAGATTTAATGTTTGGTACAAACCCAGATAGGGTCTTTCACAGTTGAGACCTTTTATCCCCAGAGATCTGAAAAATTGTTTGTGGGTTTTGAGTGTGCGTTTTAAGTGCTTAAAAGTTTTATAAGGAGAGAGAAATTTTTAAATATTCTTACTTGGAATGGCTGCAAAGAATCTGAACAAATACCTGATTTTTCTTTTACCATTGAAAATAGTACTTTTTCCATTTCACAGATTAAAAAAAATTCTCGTCAGCCCACATTCTGGCTTTCCAGTATTCCTTCACATTTAGCTCTCAGCAGAACTGATGATTTTTAGAAACCATTTCTGGGGTGTACCAAAAACATTGGAGTAGGTTTCGAACTGCTAGATCAGTCCTTGACTTTCTTCGGTGTTCATTACCCTCTCAGCATGCTAGCAGAGAGCTGGGTGAGTCCATTCTTGCAGTCATATTGCTTATTTAGTGCTGTATTTTTTTAAACGTCTCTGTTCAGAGAACTTGCTTAATCTTCCATATATTCTGCTCAGGGCACTTGGAATTATTAGGTTTTGTTTTTCTTTTTTTGTTTTGACGGTAAGAGGAATAAGGGGCTGCCATACAGACTTTGTCCTCCTCAGTCCCATTCACGTGGACTCAGAGAAACACCCACCACCTTTTGGCTTCTTTTGAGTATTGAACTAACCGGATCCACACTTCCAACACTAAAACGGGAAAACATGCGTGGTTTGGAGCAATAGGAACATCATCATTGTTTTTCGTGCTTTTGTTTCAGGTATAGGAATTATCAAAGAGTCGGTTCTTTCTAAACATTGTCCCGTTTCACCTTCCTGCTTCTTTAGTGTGGGCAATACTTTCCGTGCCAATAGAGTCTGATCAGTGTGCTCTAGAGAAAGTGTAGGTAGGCCCCTCTTGGCTTTTTCCTTATTCTCTCCATCCTTTTCCTATGCCCGCCGGCCGGAGAAGGGCTGGAAGGAAGGAGCCAGGAAGGGGAGAGCCTCCTGCTGGGCGATTGCCTGGCTCGGGGAAGCCGAGGCCCCGGGGCAGGGAACTTTCGGAGGAGCCCCGCGTTTCCCTTGCCCTGGTGCAGAAAAGAGCAAACAAAGGAGATCGTCCCCTCCTCTCCGCGAGGAATAGTGGCGCGCAGACGGGAAGCAGGCAGACTCATTTCTAAGGCGCACTCTGGGGCAATCGAGCCAGGATCAGCCCCTGTTCCACCGTCCTTTCCTCAAGTAGGTGGGCCCCCACCCGCTCAGGTCTGTATCCTGGAGACTTGGAGCCCTGCCTCCTCCGAGCGTGGGCAGGAAGCGTGGTCCACCGCGTGCGCGCCTTCCGAGCCTCGGGTGGAGGCGGCCTCTGA
>NW_011494846.1:2987332-2994278 GCF_000754665.1 Bison bison bison | reverse complement strand
TGCGCGCCTCCCGAGCCTCGGGTGCGGGCGGCTGCGGAGGGGCCGGGCCTCCTGCGGACAATGGCCACCGCTCCTCTGTGGCAGCTCTCGCCTCCAAATAGGAAGGCCATCCGGAGGACAGGGGCCCTCCTCTCGTTGGCACACGTGGGCGAGTGCCGAGGCCCCCAGAGCAGCCCGGTCACCGCACCCGCGTAGCCCACCTAACAGTGCCGGGCGTAGAAACTCTCCGGCGCCGCGCAGCTTGCGAGGAGCAGCCATGTGCCTCTGTGCCGTGCCCACTTTGCAATATTTACCTAACCCATCTTTTGTTCTTCTTACCCGTTTTCCATTTTTAAAGTAGTAACAGCAGGCCTTTTGCGTTTACAGTGGAACACAATCACAAAGAAATTAGTCAGGGAGAAAAGAAAAAAAAATTCACCAACAAACAAGGACCTCTCTTTCTAGGGATTTCTAAATCTATAAAATGACTGTTCCTTAGGATGTTTCAACTTCAGAATTATCTCAGTTTGGGCCACATTGGGGGCGGGGCGGGACGGCTAGAGAGATGGATACCACTTACCTCAAATCTTTTCAAGTGGAAATCCAAAATTGCTTTTTCATTTGGACGTTCAGGATGATTTTCTATGTCGGTCAATTTTGTGTCTTTTCCAACTCACCCCCATTTGTTTTGGGAGGAATTTCTTCTTTTTTTCCCCATTGCTGTCCTCAATCCCATCTCACCCTGAATCATGACCCTCTGTGTGTTCGGTTAGGTGAGCGCTTCGGGTTTTCTCGCCCACCGGGAAATGGCAGCACCCCCTCCTCCTCCCCCCCAAGGAACTCTGCAGAACCTTTCACACCTCTAACTCAGGGACGGGGCTGGCGTGTGTGTGGTACACTGACGTGTCCAGAAGCAGCACTTTGACTGTTCTGGGAGTAGGGTTGTACAACTTCAAGGAATGTTTGGATTTCCTGCATCTTGTGGATTTCTCCTTAGATACCGCATAGATTGCAATATAATGCTGCATGTTCAAGACGAACAGTAGCTCCTAGAAATCATAAAATCCACTCTTTGCACATAGTTCGATCTTTACTGAAATACATTGCCAAAATTTACTTTTGTTGTATAGCTTTGGAATTTTTTTTTTTAAGGAAACAATTGACAATACCGTTTAACATCTGTGACTACTAAGGAAGCCTGTTTGTTTCATAGAGGAAAAAAAAAGTCTCAAATGCTTTTGAAGACACTAAATGCCATGCTATTTCAGATCTGGGTGAAGAAGCAGAGCTCTGGGGATGGAAGGCCGGGCTTTTTGAGCTGTGTTGGTTGTCATGGCTACTGTTTGATGAACTGTAAGCAGCTCGACAAACCGTGGTCCGTTTCCTCCTAAAACCCTTTGCACATCCTATCTCCTAGTCACCCATGATAATCCCAGGTGAAAAAAGGGCCAGCAGTCTCCGTGGTCCAATCCCGCTTCTTCAGGGTGATGTGAAAGCAAAGGAAATGACGCTGTGTGGGCTTTTCAAGCGAAGCGGAAGTCTCTGCTTCCACCTTTGTTTTCAACCCAGAATTTCTGAAATAGAAAATTTAAGAACACATCTAGTAATAACTATACAGAGAACATACTTGGCTATAAAGCACATGCCTATCTATGCCATTGTGTTAGGTTGGTTTCCTCTTTTTTTCCTCCACGGACAGTGTTGTGTTTCTGTTGATAGGGAAACTCCAAACTGTTTGCACATCTCTACTCCGGAGCTAAGATTTCTTTTACATAGATGACCTCGCTTCAAATAAGTTACCTTACTGATAGATCTTTTCTTGTAGCACTATACCTTGTGGGAAATTTTTTTTTTTTAATGTACACCTAATTTGAGAAGCTGAAGAAAAAAAAAACTTTGAAGCACTCACTTTGAGGAGTACAGGTAATGTTTTACAAAATTGCACAAAAGAAAAATGAATGTCAAAATGATTCATTCAGTGTTTGAAAGATATGGATCTGTTGAAACAATGAGTTTCATACCTTGTTTGTAAAAAAAAAAAAAAGCATAAAGGTTGAAAGTTACATGTTTTTTTGTATATAGAAATATGTCATGTCTAAATGATCAGATTTGTATGGTTATGGCCTGAAAGATTACTACTTAAAAGGCTCTTCAACTATACCTATGCTTCCTCTAGGTTTTTGTTACATAGAACCCTCTTCTGAGGGAGACTAATTCTGTATTTTGCAATTAGAGAATACTGTTCATTCCTATGCCGAAAGTACTTCTCCGAGCTCCCTTCTTAGTTTAAACTCTTAAGCCATTGCAACTCCTTTTTCTCCAGAGATGATGTTTGACATTTTCAGCACTTCCTGTTCCAGTAAACCCAAAGAATATAATTCTGAACAAGAAGTGTTTGTAACAAGGGATCCTGGCTACCAAGAAAACGGGGCTCATCACGAGGACACACACACACACAAATGTTCAGCCTTCTCTGCCCCCCGACACCTCATTTCAATGGCGGGGGGTGGGGGGTTAAACAAGAATTTTAGTTGAGATGCCTCATTTCACTTTGGTTTGTTTTTTTTTCTTTCTTTACCATTAAGAGGCCAAAATTAACGTGGAGCAACTTCTCAGAAGTCATATTCTGTCCAGAAATCAAGCCAGCAGAAACTGGACAGCTGGCAGGGGAGGGGCAGGATGTTGGGCAGATCCCCCCTCCAGTTCTTAAAATTCAGAATCTGAGCCCCTCCCTACATTACACGCAATGTTTCTGGTAGCTGACATTCACCTGTACGACGGCGGGAGGGAACAGCGGCTTCAGTTCTCGCGTCCTCACGACTTGCATACAAATGGTTCAGCTGTATTAAAATTAAGTGCTTTTGGCCAATAGGTGGTAGCTCTCCAGTAACCGTCTCTTAAGAATTTCCGTCACTTTTCTCAGCTGAAAGGACTCCAGTCTTCCACTGCAGATAATTGGAGACTTCACCCAAGTTTTCTTTCCCTTTAGTTTGTTCGTTTGCTGTCTGGGACGGCCGATGAGCCAGTCTCCTTTTCCATGGCCAGTCTGAAGGCCCCCTTTGGAAGTGCTGTTTGCAGTCATCCTTGCCGAGGTAACAGGAACTGTCCTCTGGAATAAATGGCAAGTCTGAACAGTTACCAAGCTGGGTGTGTAGGTTTCCTCTGGTTCCTAACACGAACCGCCTACTCTTCAATTAATCCAGTTCAGGAGTGGGGTGAATTTCTTTATTGTCAGTGAACATTAAACTTGATACCTGTGTACATCAGTTCTGTGAATTTGGCCTTTTAGGGGAGGTTTTTTTTTTTCCTCCTCAGCCTTCACTGCTCCCTGTACACCCAAATTAGTGTCAGCTGAAAGGCTCCAGCAGAGCCCTGCCAGCATTTTCTGGTGGCCTTTGGTTAAGACAAGAGTCCTAATTTCTAGCCAGTGGGGTCCTGGCCCCAGGGCCATCTCTGAGAATCACACCGAATGTGTTTTTCTAATATCAGCTCACGACCTACCAACCTTCCAATCGTACGCCTCCCACCGGCCAAGGAAAAAGAGACACCAGAACTTTGAGGGCACTATCAGACTGACATGGCCAGTACAGAGGAGAACTAGGGAAGGGATGATGATTTGCACCTTATTGAAAAGAAAAACTTAAGTGCATACATAGTTAAGAGCTTTTATTGTGACAGGAGAACTTTTTTCCATATGCGTGCATACTCTCTGTAATTCCAGTGTAAAATATTGTACTTGCACTAGCTTTTTTAAAACAAATATTAAAAAAAAAAATGGAAGAATTCCTATTCTATTTTCTAATCGTGGTGTGTCTATTTGTAGGATACACTCGAGTCTGTTTATTGAATTTTATGGTCCCTTTCTTTGATGGTGCTTGCAGGTTTTCTAGGTAGAAATTATTTCATTATTATAATAAAACAATGTTTGATTCAAAATTTGAACAAAATTGTTTTAAATAAATTGTCTGTAAACCAGTACAAGTTTATTGTTTCAGTATACTCGTACTAATAAAATAACCGTGCCAATTGCAAACGTGTCTGTGCCTTGTGTCAGGTCCTTGGAAACCAGGGAGGCTGAGGAAGTGGTGGGCCTTCTTCTTGATCCGCTGTGATCGCTGGGTAGGTTTGTGGTGGCAAAGGTGACATAAGGCTTTGCCTTTCTTACTAATTTTGGGGAGTGGTAAGTGGGTCGATTGTGCTTGAGATGAGAATCAGATAAAAGTCAGGTTTCAACATCTGATGTTTCAGCTCATTCCATTTGTTTCTCCTCTCTGCACACTGCTGTTTTTACAAGAGATTTTTCTTCTCAACAGAATTTGGCATCTTTGTGGGCTTGTAGCATTATCGATATGTTTCTGTAAGCTTTGCTGCACACTGGTTAATGGTCTGAAGGTGGAAAGTTCATTTGTGTTTCTTGGAGTTCATGCCTGTTAGAAACTCAGAGGTTTGCACAGTGTCCGCTCTCAGATGGAGGAGACTTGGCAGTTGCCCCAGAAAGGAATTCCTCCAGGACCCAGTCAGGTAAGGCCCTCTACCTGCATCTGCACACGTGGCTGTCCAATCCTTCCAGGCTCCAGCTTCTGCAGCGCTGGAAGAGAACTCTTGGCATCCAATTCAGCATTGTTGCTCACTCCAGGCAGGGACGGGTATCTCTTTTCCTGTTAGTCGTCTTGTTTCGGTGTATCGGGACATCTCACCAGGACTCTGCTGTTAGGCCTGCGGCATCGAGGTCCTGTTGTACTAAGAATGCTAGTGTGAACGAATGTTGGTGTGTAAATTAGCAGTGATGCACTGAGCCTTGAAACCCAGACAACAAGGCTGTTCAAGCCCTCATCCTCCAGAACAGTCTGGGCAGACGTGGGCCGCTCTGATGCAGCAGTCTGGACCGCCACCTGCTCTGCTGTTGTAATAGTAGCTGCTAATGGTCCTGACAAGTCTGGGTTCCAAGAGCTGCGAGTCTTACCTGAGTCAGTCTGGTTGATGAGAGGAAAGCCTTTGCTTCACAGGCGGCAACGAGGTCGACCTTGAAACCACCAGGAGCCTACAGTGCACAGGAAGCCCTGTACAATCAGCAGGTCGGAGGGCATCCAGGGCAGGCTCCCCCACGCCCACTGCTACTGGAGGCAGCGATGAATCTGCAGAGGGTCAGGGAGCCTTAGAAGTGAAACCTCTGCTTCAACATGTTCCTGATGAGGTTCTGGCTTCTGTGATCTGTTTTCGCTTCCCTAAAAACCAGGTGAGTGAGGAACTGCCTCACTCCCCTTGGTGGAAACAGAGCGGGTAGTCTGGAAAGTCTTTGCACAAGATGGATAAAGCAGGCACACGTCCTCACGGATAGGACTGGACAGCCCCAAGCCAAGACAGGAGTATGAAGGATGCTGTTCTGGAAGTTTCCTGACTACTTACTGGCAGTCCCTTTTTAAGAGCTTTAAGACTTCTCCACTTCTTTCCCTTCTTTTGCCATGAAGGATCTCTTAAAACTAATGAACTCAAGGGCTCGAGTGTGACACACATTTAGCACAGGTACAGGGGTTCACACCTCAGACAACCAGACAGAAAAGGTGGGGTACCTCCAGCAGCAACGCACATCCTGCCAGAGGTTCAGTATCCTTCAAACCCTTGAGTGTGTGGGCGTTCGTGTTCCTACAAGAATTACTCTGGGTGGATTTAGGAGGAAAAAGTATTACCATGGAGCTCAAGTTGCTGGATTTTTGAATGTATTCTTCTAAGACTGGACCATGAAGAAGGCTGAGCACTGAAGAATTGATGCCTTTGAGTCATGATGCTGGAGAAGACTCCTGAGAGTCCCTTGGACAGCAAGGAGCTCAAACTGGTCAATCCCAAAGGAAAACCACCCTGAGTATTCATTGGAAGGACTGATGCTGAAGCTGAAGTTTTTCCAATACTTTGGCCACCTTATGCAAAGAGCTGACTCATTGGAAAAGACCCTGATGCTGGGAAAGATTGAGGACAGGAGAAGGGGGCGACAGAGGATGAAATAGTTGGATGGCATCACCAACTCAACAGACATGAATCTGAACAAACTCCGGGACATAGTGAAAGGGAAGCCTGATGTGCTGCAGTCCATGGGGTCACAAAGAGTCGGACACAACTGAGCAACTGCATGAACAACAAAGACTATAAACTCAGGCCTGTGAGTCCCTGGAGTGTGGTGGTTTGTTCGGATTCCTCATACAGTGTCAGTCACCAGGAGCATCAGGCTGTTAATTCGCTCTTATGCAGCAGGAATGAGTGGCTCCTCTCTCCTCTAGGGCCGTCACTTGTCTCGTCAAAGAAAAATTAACTCCTGTATCTGCTTTTTTAGCCCCATTTAAAAGGAAATGAAGCAAAACATCCTGGGCTGCATATACTTCCCAGTCCTAATACTCAAGTAATGCTTCAAAAGAAGTGGCCAGTCATTAATGCACGCGGGTTCACCGTTTAGACAAGTGTCACCGTGCACTGGGGTGGGACTCCCACCAAGGCCATGAGTCTTTTCTCCAACAAAGTATGAATGTCACCAATGAATGAATGGACCCTTAGCAGCACCCAGGGTCCCTCCTGGGGAGTATTCATCGCTGTGACGAGGGGTCGCTAGCTCCGATTCTAAACCAATGTCAAGGCTTCAGCTGGTTTTTTTCACTGGGACTCTACCTGCCAACTTTTTAGTGGATAACCTTGCAATGGAAAAATCCCCTGGAACTTCAAAATAATGTTCTGTTTTTGAGAGACAGGACAGCCTGGAACTGAGGGGGAGAGGGGAAAGATGGAGGAAAATGAACCTAACGAAAACCCAGGACAAGACTAAAAGCAGCGTGAGCACAGTGACAGAGGACCTGTTCCCCAAAGGCATGGGTAAGAGATGTGGCGACAGTGTGTCCCCGCACCTTGGGGACACCTAGAGGAAACCAAGTTCAGCTGTCCGGTTGATTGCTCTCATTCTTCTGCAGCATCTGTGAGCTGGATG
>NW_011494846.1:2949243-2987232 GCF_000754665.1 Bison bison bison | reverse complement strand
CCCACCCTTCCCACCCAGGTACTTTGACCACCAAGAGCCAATCATGGGAAGGAAGCAGAAAACCCCCAGCTCCCCCAACAATGTGGTCCTGTAAATGCAAACTCCAGCACGCAAGCAAGTCTTCATAGCATTATATTAAAGTGAAACTTTTCTTTAAAAAAAAAAAAAGGCATGAGTACTCATTTTAACAATGAGGTTACACATTTCGGGCAGGTAAGCTCTAACCGCTGACCCACTGAGTGCCTGACTTCTGGGCCCCTCGACCTAGGGGAGCCCCGCAGCCTCCAGGTGACGGGAGAAGAGGGGGCGGCCCCCACACCCCAGGACCTGCTGGAACCTCTGCCCTAACATGAGGAGGGAGATGGAAAAGCAGGCGTGTGTGGATGCCTCCGCTGGCTGGAGGTGGCCTCGTCCTCAGGGTTAGCTGAACACGGTGTTGTGTTGCTGGGTCACTCGGATGAACGTCGCCCTCCTGCTGAGCTCTTTGAGTTTGGCGGCCCCCACGTAGGTGCAGGTAGACCTCAGTCCCCCGAGAATATCCAGAATCGTGTTCTCGACATCCCCTTTGTAAGGCACTTCCACAGTCTTGCCCTCAGGGGCTCTGGAAGAAAAAGGAAGCGTTTCTTTCAGTCTGGTTCTTTTCCCTGAACTACCCAAGGATCCCCAGCTTTGGCACTTGAACCCACCCCAAGGCACTCAGGCAGCTGCATGCCACTCTCTGATCCAACCCACCCTGGGAGGACCTCAGCCTTGCTGCACACGCCACGTGGGTCAGGCCAGCATCGCGGGTGAACGCACTCCTCCCACCCAAGACGCACAACCTGGCTGCTGACTGCCCAGAGTGCTGGGAACACAAAGTCTCCATCAGCAACTCCTGGAAGAGTTGCAGACCTGGCCCGCACCCCACCACCTCCTTCTGGTACGCCACACCTTCCATCGGAAACCAGCCCCCTCTTTCCATCCTCTGCTAATCTGTACACGGGCCTCCAGCTGACCCAGAGTCCAGAACACCGATGGGGTGGGGGAGCAGACCTCACGGCCACCTCCCACCAAGGCCTCTCCTGCTGGCCCACCCTAACCAATAACAGAACAAGCCCAGAGTGTGCCCTTCCCCTGTACCCCTGCCAGCCCTCCAAATGGCATCAGACAGAGCATCTTCACAGGAGACGATCAAGAGAGGAAGAAGGGACAGAGAAAATGGACAAGTGGGCACTGTGAGGTTGCATGGAGACCTCCGCGAGTGAGGTAAGTGATTCCACTCACACGGCCTCTGTTGGGCACCCCTCAGCTTACCTCCCTGCGTCTGCACAAATCACCATGCCTGGGCGTGGTGTGGGGCCTCTGCAAGGTGGACCCAGAGCAGAACTAAGGACCTCCTCAACACCCAAGGCTTTGGTAAGCATCCTTCATGTTTTCTGGGTGACACTTAGAAATTCAGGTCTGGCTCATGGCACAAACGTTAAACCACATCTGACTGTCCTGCTGAGTGCCTGTCCCACTCTTCCCAAGGCCACCAAGCAACACTGCCGGATTCCGCGTCACACCCCTTACTGCAGGTTCTGAAGATACCATCTAGACTTGTGTTAGAAGGGACATTACAAGAAGGGAATCTCCAGTCCACACACAACTAGCCCCCATCCAAGGGTCAGGAAATCTGGAAATTCTAACAATTTACCAAATACCGGAACTTTAGCTGGTCTCTTCACATGAAAAAACAGCATCTCTTGATCAAAAAGTCATTACCTAGAATTTCAAAAGGGTATTAACTCTTGTGCATTGAAATCTACACATGTAAGACTACCCTCAGGTAAGATCTAGTAGTTTAAACCATTGACCAGAACAAGACAAGGATGTCCATTCTCGCCACTGTTATTCAACATAGTTTTTGAAGTCCTAGCCTCTGCAATCAGAGAAGAAATAAAAGGAATCCAAACTGGAAAAGAAGTAAAACTGTTTGCAGATGATGAGACTATACACAGAAAATCCTAAAGAGGCCACCAGAAAACTACCGGTGCTAATCAAGGAATTTGGTAGAGCTGCAGGATACAAAATTAATGCACAGAAATCTCTTGCATTCCTATACACTAACAATGAAAGATCAGAAAGAGAAATTAAGGAAATACCATTTTACCATTGCAACAAAAAATAAAAATACCTTGGAATAAGCCTACTTGAAGCAAAGACCTTTCCTTGGTTAAAGGAGAACAGTATGGAGTTCCTTAAAAAACTAAAAATAGAGCTACCCTATGACCCAGCAATCCCACTCCTGGGCATATACCAGAGAAAACCCTGAATTCAAAAAAGATACAGGCACCTCAGTGTTTACTGCAGCACTGTTTACAATAGCCCGGACGTGGAAGCAACCTAAATGTCCATCAACAGGAATGGCTACTGATGTGGCACACATACAGAATGGACTACTACTCAGCCATAAAAAGGAATGAAACTGTACCATATGCAAAGCATGGAGAGACCTAGAGACAGTCAAACAGAGTGAAGTCAAGTCAGAGAAAACCAAATATGCAATAACACGTATATGTGGAATCTAGAAAAATGGTAGAAAGGAACTTATCTACAAAGCAGAAATGGGAGGGAAATGCAAATAAAGAGGGGATATACGTATACATACGGCTGATTTACTTTGCTGTAAAGCGGAAACTAACCCAACACTGTAAACAAACAACTAGAGTCCAAAAAAAATTAAGGAAAAACAAAAACACCACCATTGACCAGACCAAGGGCTGGCCTAGTGGCTAGTTTACAGCAAGTTCATGAAGCCGGTCACTGGTCACACCCAAGATGACTGGTATTGCTGTATTCTCTGACCACAGACCAACAAGTGCCAGAAATGATAACCATTTCATTTTTTAACAAACATTTCCATGGCCTCCCCAGGCTTACAGACACCCTCCAGATCCTCAGCATCACTTCTTCTCTAAGTGGCGATGGTATCTTTTGCAAGTCATTTATCATCGATGCCCAAGTCTTCTCATCTGTAAAATGAAGGGCTTTGATGTGTCTCCCAAGGACAGTGTGAGAACTAAATGGGTAATGACTGGGAAGGAACTAGCAAAGCATAAATAACTCTGCCTTAATTAAATACGTCAAAGTAAGAGAACCAGTCTTAGGAGGAGATTAGATGATGGGGGGGCGGGGATGGTGCAGAGACAGAACACGGATGCAGCCTAGAAGGCTCATGCTGCCTCTGGATTACGCTTCTCACTCCTTCAGCACTTTCCTTCCGTGTCTAAGATTTGATTGAATCCACTTCCGGAACTGAGTCTTGGTACTCCCAAATCTTCTATTTTCTGTTTTGTCTAAACCCTGCTGGAATCACAGAAGATGGTTTTTTGTTCAGCTCCTTGGTTTCTGTTCGTGCTCTAGCCTGGTCCGGCCTTCCCTACCTGCTTTTCTTAGAAACCCAAAACAGATGCAGTGGTTAGAGGGCAAAAAAAGTCCTCCAGGCAAAGCATCTGGCTGTCATGCAATCGCCATGGCTCCTCTCCCAGACCAGCACAGGCCCTTGAACAGTGGTACTGGTAAACCATTAAGCTGCTTGGCAGAGGTTCAGGTCGAAGGGGAGGCAGTAAACCCCTTTCTCTCTCTCCCCCGACACTATCCAGCCTCCTCCACCAGTCATCACACAGGAGAAAGAGGCCTTTGGAGGCTGCGTGGGACGGGGGTGTCCCTCTTGTCCTAAACTGTCTGCAGCTTCCAGGATGAAGGTATGAATGTAGCCCCCAGCTCCTTGTTCCCACCCCACTGTCCCCATAACTACAACAACTTTTTCTTATTGCGATTCCCCCCAAGAGAGAAAAAGACTGCAGAGAAAGAGGGGTGAAGTTAGACTACCAGTACCGAGGAACAGAGCTCTGGGGGGGGACCCCACCCCTCCCACCAGCCTGCCCACCTGAAATATCTCAGTGACTGAACTGTGTACCTTGAGCTTGGCTCAGACCTTACATAATGCATCCAAATCCCACGTCCTCATGGTAAGCTTTTGGGTGTGGAATAAGTGGTAGGAAATGGAGGGTATTGGCCCATGGCAGGGGGCCAGAATTCCCGAGCTCCTGTCCCATCCACATGGTGCAGCCTGTCATCACTGCCAACTCTGATGAGACGCAACGGCAGGCTCTACAGAGCAGGGCGAGGTGGTGAGTAAATTCTGCCACAGCGTTCTTCAAACACACGTACACACAATTAAAATGGAAGTGGAGCAGATAAGCAGACGTGAGCATCCCTTCCACAGACTGATAGGATTAGATGCCTACAAATGCTGCCTGTATCAGCTGTCTAAACTTGCAGGCGGGGCGAGTCCGATGGGAGCTGCTGCAGGTGACACCGGGCATTCTTCCCAAAGGTCTGACCTCCGGGAGGGGGTCTCACCCACCCCATCTCACATGCAGTGGGAGACCCTTCAGCCTGACTCACGCCAGGCTCCACAGGGGCTCTCTCAGGACGAGGCTGGGATATTCTGGCCTAGCCCCCTGGAAGCCTAGTGGGTCTCCTCCAGGGCTGGCAACAAAAGTCATAACTACTCACGCATACCCCTAATTCCATTTCCAACTCGACCCCAAACACTGCCAATGCTAGTTGGATAAAAATTATGGCTGTTTTGAGAGAGGCCAGGATGGGTTTTCTAATCAAAGATGACATAAATAGATGGAAAGAAACCGTGTTCTTGGATTGGAGGAATCAATATTGTCAACTTGCTCATACTACCCAATGCAATCTACACATTCAATGCAATCTCTATCAAATTAGCAATGACATTTTTCACAGAACAACAACAAAAAATTCTTACAATTTGTATGGAGACACAAAAGACCCCAAATAGCCAAAGTGATCTTGAGAAAGAAAAATGAAGCTAGAGGAATCAGGCCCCCCTGACTTCAGACTATACTATATACAAAGCTACAGTTATCTAAAGAATATGGTACTGGCACAAAAACAGATGTAGGTAAATGGAACAGGACAGCAAGCTCAGAAATAAATCCACTCACCTATGGTCAATTACATAACGTCATACACAAAAAGAAACTCAAAATGGATTTAAGACCTAAATGTAAGACCTGATACTATGAAACTCAGAGGAAAACATAAGTAAAACTCTTTGACATAAATCACAACAATATCTTTTGACCCATCTCCTAGAGTAACAGGAATAAAAATAAACTGCTGGATGGCATCACTGACTCGATGGACCTGAGTCTGAGTGAACTCCGGGAGTTGGTGATGGACAGGGAGGCCTGGCATGCTGCGATTTATGGGGTCACAAAGAGTCGGACACGACTGAGTGACTGAACTGAACTGAACTGAATTAAACTCAAAAAAGTTTCTGCACAGCAAAGGAAACCATAATCAAAATGAAAAGACAACCCACAGAATGGAAGAAAATATTTGCAAATGATGGCAACTAGCAAGGGATTACTTTCCAAAATTTACAAATAGCTCATGTGGCTCAATATTAGAGATCACCTCTCACACCAGTCATAATGGCCATGATCACAAAGTCTACAAAGAGTAAATGCTAGAAAGGGTGTGGAGAAAAGAGAACCCTCCTACACCGTTGGTGGGAATGCAAACTGGTACACCCACTATGGAAACAGTATGGAGACTCCTTAGGAGACTAAAAGCGGAGCTGCCATATGATCCAGCCCCACTCCTGGACATGTATCTGGGGAAAACATGGTTCTAAAGGATACATGTACCCCAGCATTCACTGCAGCTCTGTCTACAATAGACGGGACATGGAAGCATCCTAAATGTCCATCGACAGATAAATGGATAAAGAATATGTGGTACATATAACATGTACACGATGGAATATTACTCAGCCATTAAAAATGAAATAATGCCATTTGCAGCAACATGAATAGACCTACTAAGGAGTCAGAAAAAGACAAATATCATATGACACGGCTTCTATGCACAATCTGAAAAGAATGATACAAATGAATTTATGAATAAACTTACGGTTACCAGGAAGGAAGATGGGGGGACAGACTCAGAGTCTGGCACTGACATGTACACACTGCTGTGTTTACAGTAGATAACCCACAAGGACCTACTGTATAGCACAGGGAACTCTATTCAGTATTTTGCAGTAACCTATAAGGAAAAAGAATCTGAAAAAAAATGTATACGTATGTACAACTGAATCACTCTGCCACACACCTGAAACTAACAATGCTGTAAATCAACTATACTTCAATTAAAAAAAGGTAAGCCATACAGTTATTTAAATATCTTAATTTTAAAAGTGTTTCCCAGGTCTTTCCCCTGGTACCATAATATAGAGAGACTCGTATTCTTTGAGACCTACTTCCATCCCCCAGGTCTCCCACATTGCAGGTGGATTCTTTTACCAGCTGAGCCACCAGGGAAGCCCAAGAATCCTGGGGGATCTTCCCAACCCAGGGATTGAACCAGGGTCTCCTGCATTGCAGGCGGACTCTTTACCAGCTGAGCTACAAGGGAAGCCACCATAATATAAACTTGTACTCTCTGAGACCTATTTCCATCCCATTCCTGTAAGAAGCAAGGGAATGTAACCTCACCAGTGATGGCGCTGTGCCCACTCCCCTTCCCACCCCTACATACCTATACTCCGCGACCCCTCCGGAGTGTTTCTTCATCGCCGTCTCTGAGCTCATCCCATAGAAGAGCTTGAGCTTCTGTCCGTTCCTCTCGATCACCTCTCCGGCACACTCAGTATGGCCCGAAAACATTCCTCCCAGCATGACAAAATCTGCTCCAGCCCCTGTACCCCAAAGTGGGGACAAAAAGAAGCAGCAGAGAAAAGAGTCAGGGAAAAATCAGCTCCAGAAAGATGCAAGGACTACCAACTCCCACTCCCTCTCCTGGCTATAGTGAGAAAAAGCTCGACTTCCCTACTCGGGGGGAAAAAGTTAAGGGCAGACGGGCACCAGACAGTCCGAGCAACACAGCCTACTGAAGCTTGGTGACTGGTACACGTGGCAATCCTCAATGGTTATTGTTGACTTCCTATGACCATCTTCCACAGGTCTCTCTTAAAATCAGAGCAGCTTTAGAAGTGAGCAGCATCTCAGCGTGTTGTCCAATCTCATACTTAATACAATAAATCCTCTGCCATGTCCCCATTGGGCATCTGGTCTACCTAAAGGTCTCTGCACTCTCACACTCTGTAGAGATGGGAAGGGACCTCAGAACAGACAGAACTTCCTGCCCTAGAGCTTGGGCATGAAGGAGAGATATCTGTACATATGTATATAGGTGTGTGTTTGTGTGTACACATGTGTATGTCTGTGTACATCAAACATATACACACATCTGTCTAAAGATATCTCCTGTAAAACTCGACTCACACCTCTGTTGTGATAAACATTTGACTTCCAGTGTAAACAACACCCCATATAAACCACCAAATGACATGAAACTTCCAGGACAGGTACAGAGGAGACTGGATTGTTGCAGTGGCCTTTGGAGGTTATGTTGGATCCGAACCAGGAGTGGTAGGACCAGGGCCGGCTCACTGCTCTGTCCTCAGTGTTTATCACAGCACATGGCAGAGGTGGCGTGACTAGCTGTCAGGAAAGTAGAAGGCATACACGGAAGAAAGAGAAACAGTCACCGTTCACCATCCTGACCATCCTACTGAGGGTTTACGTTCAGAATCGGGGGATACCAGGGTACAGAAGTGTTACACAGTCAGGATGAAGGATCAGAAGGAGCAAGCACAGACTCCCCTAAAAACTGGCCTTGACCACTTACAGCTAGTCACTTAAATATCTGTAAGAGGACTTCGAGGTGTGCCTCAGGTGTCCCAGGCCCTTCCGTCCAGCATCACAGAAGGCCGGCTCTGCAGGGCTGGACCCTGGGCCTGGGAATCAGGCAAGTGAGGGCCTCCTGACTTGGCAGCAAGCTTTGACGACTTCCCCACAGGGTCCCCAACACAAATGCCAGCTCCTCGGTCCCCCTGCCATGATGATAAGGGGGCAGGGACAACTGGTGTCCGGTCAGGCCTCCTGAAGACCACAACTCAGGAAGCAGTGCTTTTAAGAGGCTTCCAATCACTTCCCTTTCCGAACGCTCTTGTGTCCTTTCCCAACCAGCATTTTTTCCCAAAGTGGTTCCTCTCCGTCCGAAGGCATGGCTACACTTCCTGGAATGGGGGTGGAGACAAGCCTTCAGAGCCCGAGTCCAGAGACCACTCTGCACAGGGTGCCCGTGTGCCCTATTAGAGGGGAGCCCGAGACAGACACCCCTCAGTGTTCAGTACTTCCAGCTGATAACCCCACAGTGTTCAGTACATCCAGCTGAAAACCCCACAGGAGAAACGTCCCTGGCGGCTGATCGTTATTATAAGAGGTGAGTGAAAGACCAGTGGAGCAGGAATCCCAACTCTGCCCTCGAGTGCGGGACCCTTACCTTGTCACTCGCCTCTGGGGGCCTCTGTCCCCTGCACGTTCTCCAGGGTTGCTATGAAACCTAGCTGCTAAGAACACTGCCCTGCGTAATGAACCTAAGACGATTTACGGACTGAACCAAAACAGTGATAAAGAAGGACAAGAGGGGGTATCACCTCTTAAGGTGAGAGGAGGGGCCAGCAGCATCTCTGAGGGGTGCCCAAGGCAGAAAATTCCCTCCAGTGAAAAAAGAAAAAAATAAACCAGCAGCAAACCCGGTCCTGGCATCAGGAAAGGAGGGAAGGGCTGCCTCCGGCTGGTACACCTCACAGCTGTGGACTGCAGTTGGCAAAGGTTCAGTGGCGGGCACGGGGCACAGCCTGCAGAGATGCCGCATGGCCCAGTGCCTTCCCAAGGAAACACCTGGCCAGCCGGCCCGTGGTCCAGCCCCACCAGACCACAGCCGGACGCTGCTGCCCCCAGTGGGAAACAGGCTCCTCAGCATCTGGTAAGTGAAACTGCGGCTGGGATCTCAGTCCCTCCCTGGGGATATTAACCCCAGGTTAGGCTCCAAACACCCCCTCGCTGAAGTTTCGGGGGGCATCAGACCTGGTACAGTCCCCTTCCAACGGGTCCCCTGAGCCCTCTCGGTGGTGACTTCTGGACTCTGCCCACTATCTATCCCTGGGCACTGGGCTAGAACCAAAGGATGCCAGGATGTGGCCCAATCAGAGGCTGAGATCCAGGGAGAGGAAACTCAGGATTGGCCCCGATCCTCTCCGAACGTGTCTGCCCCCTCCCTCCGGCAACCCCACACGGAGCTCACCCTTCCCCCCCCAACCCCTGCACGATCCCGCCCCTCCACGGCCTCTTACCAAAGGCTTTGGCGACATCTCCTGGACACGTGCAGCCTCCGTCCTTCAAAAAGGGGAAGAGCAGAGAGAGGAGGTCAGTGGGAGCTGGGCCAGGCCATTGCCTGCCCCCTCCATCTCCCCCCGGGGGAATGAGATGGTGTCTGCTGGCCTGGCCCCCTCCGGCCACACCCAGCAGAGTCCAGGCCCAGCACTCCCCTTGTGACCAAGCCGGACCGTGTGGGTAGCTCTGTCAAGTTTATGATTAACCTCCTTCTCTGAACTTTTATTCCTTTTCTTGTTCAAAACCTTGTTCTCCTCAAGACTGAGGAGTATCAGGAAAAAAGAGAGGAACTGCAACCCAGCAGGACCCCATGGGGCCCTTCCTGGGAGACAGGCCACCCCCCCGTATTGTCTGCTCAAGCTCCTCTCTGAAGTACCTAGATAATAGTATTTGATGCACAGTTCCTGAGTTGCTTTGCAGATATGAAAGTGAAAAGTGAAAGTGTTAGTTGCTCAGTCGTGTCCAACTCTTTGTGACCCTGTGGACTGTAGCCTGCCAGGCTCCTCTTGGCCATGGAATTCTCCAGGCAAGAATACTGGAGTGGGCTGCCATTCCCTTCTTCAGGGGATCTTCCTGACCCAGGGATTGACCCCAGGTCCCTTGCATTGCAGGCAGATTCTTTACCATCTGAGCCACCAGAGAAGCCCCTATTTGATGCACAGTTCTTGAGTCGCTTTGCAGGTATGAAAACCCACCACCAAACAGAAGATGTTAACTACTTGATGACCATGAGCACATAGCCCCAGGCCTCCTGGAACCTAAGGACCAATAACATGAACCCCTGTGACATCACCCTGTTCCCTCACCATCAGCCAATCAGATAATTGTGCACAAGCTGATCACGTGACCCTGCAATCTGCCCCCCACACTCCAACCTGGCTTTTAAAAGTGCTTTGCCAAAACCCTTCCAGGAGCTTAGGGTTTTTTTAGGGCACGAGCCACTGTCTCTTGCATGGCCCTGCAATTAACCTTTCTCTGCTCCAAACTCCAATGTTTCCATTTGTTTGGCCTCGCTGCATCAGGCACTCCAACTCGTGCTAATACCCTCCCTCACCACTGCACCTGCTATTCCCAGGCCCCATCAGTCATGTTTCAGGCCAGTACATGCCCCGCCCCCCAACCCCGCCGCCCCCACCACCCACCCCCGCTCCCCCACTGGGCATCAGTACTCCACTTAGGATGCAGGAACCACTGAGCAGGCAGGATCAGGGGGCTGGACCTCATCTCCACCAGCCCTCGTACAACATGCCTGGCCACTGGCCATCCCCACGTAACTAGTATTCAGTCATCCCCTCTCCCCGCTGCCCGACATGAAGTGAAACTTATTTAGCACAAGAGCACTAGTATTTTATGAGCCTCAAAGGACACTGAGTTTGCTCCTTTGTATTTCAAACCTTGTGTCTCCTTGTCACTGTCTTGTAAGGTCCCCAGTTTCCTTCAAGTCAAACACAGGCTCCCGGCACTGCCTTGACCCACAGAGCACCCTGCACTGGTTCACTGCCCATCACTGTGGGCTGCTGGCACAGTTTGGCCACGGGGGTTATGTTTCAACACCAGGGACCCAGTACAAAACCACAGGACACAGACCTACTGGGTTTTCTTACAAGCACGAGAAGCACAAAATAACCAGGCTGCTACCTGCTGTTGGCAGTGTGGCCTGTGTGAGGTCCGAGGAGGAAAAGGGCAGCCACGTGGCCTGGGGTAGCTGCCCACCCAACAGAGAAAAGCAAGGAAGCAGAGGCCCTGGGAAGCCAGGTCAGTGCTCAGGTGCTGCCTGTCCCCAGGAGAGGGGACACACTTTGGGAAGGATGCAGAAGACCCAGGCCACCCGAGCTACCCATGTGGTGATGGCAGGAAGGTGGAGGGCATCTCCGTGGAACTGAGAGGAACCACCTTACAAACAGCGTCTCTGACTGAGGACGTGGGTCCCTATGACTCAATCCTCCTTTTCTGGTCTGCTTTTAAGCCTGTCCTTCCAGGAGCTAGACCTCAAACACTCAGTTCAGTTGCTCTGTCGTGTCCAGCTCTTTGCAACCCCATGGACTGCAGCACGCCAGGCCTCCCTGTTCATCACCAACTCCCAGAGCCTACTCAAACTCATGTCCATCACGTCAGTGATGCCATCCAACCATCTCATCCTCTGTCATCCACTTCTCCTCCCGCCTTCCATCTTTCCCAGCATCAGGGTTTTTTCCAATGAGTCAGTTACACATCAGATGGCCAAAGTATTGAAGTTTCAGCTTCAGCATCAGTCCTTCCAATGAATATTCAGGACTGATTTTCTTTAGGATTGGCTGGTTGAATCTCAAACACTGCTTCATTGCAATTCTGATCAAAAGGCAGGGGTGGGGGTTCAATTTCTTGTTTTTATGAATATTTACTGACTGCAATTACCTCCTCCATCAAGTGCATCATTCATGTCTGGCTTTCCTGACCCGGGAGGACCATGGGGTCACAAGCAAGGATTTATTTCAGAAGCAGGCTCTCCATAAAGGGCACGTGGCCAAAGCTCTTCGTGTGAATACAGTCACACACATGGCCGTGTGTCTTGTTGGTGCTTCAAATTTACCGCATATTTTTACTTTCTCTTTCAAAGGTGCAACCTCTCTATGCCCTTCACTTGACTTGCCAATTATTTTTAAATTGCTTTATCTTTTTATCAAAACCAGTTCTCCACAATAGGGTTTCAAACTTATAACCTCAAAAGAATAAATAGGGACTGGCCCTGGCAGTCTGTGGTTAAGATGCCCAAGCGTTCACTGCAGGGAGCGTGGGTTCGATCCCTGGGCGGGGAACTAATATCCCATACGCCATGCAGTATGGCCAGAAACAAGATTAAATACACTCATGCTCCCAATAAGAAGGTCCCTAGCATGGCCTGCCTTAAAATATGTGTGCACACCTACACACACACACACACAAGCGTGTTCTTAAGTCTTTATCTCACTTGTGAATAGTTCTCACTGCTCGTGCGGGCTTCTGCAAATGTCACACCTGTGTGGTCAGTGATGAGGCCTGACTCAGAAAGCCTGCGCTCTAGGGACCCCCAGAAAACAAGTTCTCCTCCTCCCAGGATGTCCACAGATGTCAAGATGTCCACAGTTAACAGGACTGCATGATGTGCTTGGGAGAGGAAACCATACATAGCACCTCATCTACTCACTGTGCCAGGCTGGGATTTATGAAACAGACAACGCGTGGCCAGCAGGCAGGGCTACAGTGTAACCAGTGCAACCCAACGTCACACAACACCTTAGGGCAAAGGAGTCTGCCCCCAACTACATTTACAGGTAATCTCCAAAGGAGGTTCAAAGCATCCTTTCATGTTCTCAGGAGGCAGAGACATGCATGTAACTTTCATTCATGAACAGGCACAGCTGCAGGGAGGTTGTTTTTTTTTTTTTTTTAAAACATGCAAATATTTCAAGGGTTACTTGTTTTGTTTTCCAAGAGTGTTGAAGTCTTTTAGTAGAAAAGGTATCACATGACATGAGTGATGATTCGATCTGTGAACTGTCAGCATGACCTCTTCTTAAAAACAGCTGCCCAGCCCTAAAGGAAGGGGCAGTGAAAACAAGCATGTAGTGGACAGAGGGGACTAATCGAGCACCAACTATGAACAAGGGGTTCTTACAAATTTCATTTTTCTATTCAAGCACCACAAGTACCAGAAGTTGATACTTTGTAGGTGGGGAAAAACAAAGAGGAAGGCTCAGAAAGGTGGAATGACTTGTTCAAGGTCACACAGCTGTAATAATGGATGAATGAGATTAGAACCCTAGTTAAGAGTCAACTCTAAAAATGTCTAGAAGCATACATATCAAAACATTAGCAATGGTTATCTTAAGATGGCATTTCTATAGAAGCAAAAACAGAAATGGGACCTAATCAAGCTTCTAAGCTTTTGCTCAGCAAAGGAAACATAATCATAACAAAAAGACAACCTATGGACTGGGAGAAACTATTTGCAAATGATACAACTGACAAGACCTTAATTTTCTAAATATACAAACAGTTCATACGACTCAAAAACAAACAAACAACCCCATCAAAAAATAGGCCAAAGGCCTAAATAGACATTTCTCCAAAGAAGACATACTGATAGTCAATAGGGACATGAAAAGATGCTCATCATCTCTAGTTATTAGAGAAATGCAATCAAAATTACAATGAGGTACCCCTCACACCAGTCAGAATGGACATCATTAAAAAGTCTACAAATGACAAATGATAGGGTGTGAAGAAAAGAACTCTCCCACACTGTTGGTGAGAATCTAATTGGTGCAGCCACTATGGAAGAGGATGGGGTATGGAGGTTCCTCAAAAAACTAAAACTAGAGTTGCCATGTGATCCAGCTATCCCACTCCTGGGCATACATCCAGACCAAACTCTAATTTAAAGAGAAACATGCATCCCTCTGTTCATAGTGGCACTACTCACAACACCCAAGACACGGAGAGAACCTAGCCTGTCCATTGACATGTGAATGGATAAAGCTCTCTCCACACACACAGAGCAACAGTACACAGCCTTAAAAAGAAGGAAATCATGCCATCTCAGCAACATGGACGGACCTACAGATTATCATACCAAACGAAGCAAGTCAAAACGAGAAAGACAGGGGCTCCCCTGGTGGCTCAGTGGTAAAGAAGCCACTTGCCACTGCAGGGGCGTGGGGTCAATCCCGGATCCAGGAAGATCCCACGTGCTGTGGAGCAACTAAGCCCGTGCACCACAAGTATTGCGCCTGCGTGCCAGAGCCCAGGAGCCACAACCACTGAGTCTGCGCACCCTGGAGCCCACGCTCGGCAGCAAGAGAAGTCACTGCAATGAGAAGCCTGCGCACCGCAGCTGGAGACTAGCCCCTGCTCGCCACAACCAGAGAAAAGCCCGCGCAGCACCAAAGACCCAGCACAGCCAAAAATAGATTATTTTTTTCAAAGACAAATACAGTACCACTTATGTATGGAATCTAAAATATGACACAAACGACCTTATCTACAAAACAGAGACAGACCCACAGACACAGAGAACCAGGCATCTTGTGCCTGCCAAGAGGGAGGGGTTGGAGGGAGGCTAGACTGGGAGTTTGGGATTAGCAGATGCTAACTATTACACATAAAATGGGTAAACAACAGTGTCCTACTATATGGCACAGGGAACTATATTCAATATTCTGCAATACATCATAATGGAAAAGTATATATATGTGTGTGTAACTGAATCACTTTGCAGCGCAGCAGAAATTAACACACTGTAAATCACCATGCTTTAATAATTTTTTTAAAAGATGGCATTTCTTGTAATCTTTATTTCCTCTATATTTCTACCTTTTACTAGGCTAAATGTATTTGGTGGAGGGATTTTTCAAGCCTCAAAAAAATGCAATTTTTTGAATGACTTTGTTTAGATCTTTTCAAATAATGGTCTGACCATTCCTAAACTAACCATTCCTAAGCTAATGCATTAAAGCAACAAAATAAATCTGTGGATCAATGGATCCCTCTTTGTGGAGGGTCAGTGAAGTGGATGAGAGCTCTACTGACTGGGTGGAGACAAGCAGGGGGTTGGGGGTTACTCTGAATCAGCCCCACCTCTATCATTCTCTCCTCAAACTGGAGAAGTATGCTCTCTCAGTCTTTATCAATTACAACGGTTAAAACTTTGGCCCTGAGTAAAGAGATAACAGTGATTCCAGCCAACCTCACCACAGGACTTTTTTGTTTTTAGGTCCTGCCTGGGAAGCACTACAGAGTCCAGACTATTTTGGGTATGGACAGTGAACTCATCTGGTTCTTCAAATCCCTCCCCTTCCTCAGGGTTCATCAGGTACTGACTCTGATCTCTTCACTGGAACACAAGCTTGGGAGCCCTGAGGGAAAGGCCAAGCTATAAGCACAGATTAAGCTGAAGCTCCCCCCAAGGCACTGGGGTGGGAAAGGGGCGGACCGGGAATGCTGGGCCAACCCTGCATTCTTGGTGACTTCAGCGAGCCCTCACCCTCTGAGTCTCCACATTTTCTAAATGAGGGTGATCAAGGGAAGGCGTGGAACACAGGAGGTCAACAGGCCTTGGTTTCAGAGCTGGCTTTGCCCGCCACCAGCAGTGTGATGCTGAGCAAATCACTAAGGTCTCAAAGCTTCAGTCTCCTCACCAGGTGTGGTAATGTTATATGTCAACTTGACTCGGCTGTGGAGTGGCCTTTGGTCAAAAATTGTCCTGGGTGTTTCTGAGAGGGTGTTTTGGTGATAAGAGTGTGTGTGTGTTAAATCACTTCAGACGTGTCCAACTCTAGGCAATCCTATGGACTGTAGCCCACCAGGCTCCTCTGTCCATGGGGTTCTCCAGGTAAGAATACTAGAGTGGGTTGCCATACCCTCCTCCAGGGGAGCTTCCCAATCCAGGGACTGAACCCATGTCTCTTAAACTGGCAGGCAGATTCTTTACCACTGGTACTACCTGGGAAGCCCTTTGTGGATGAGATTAATATGCAAATCAGAGTAAAGCAGATTGCTCTCCCACATGTGGATGGGCCTCACCTAATCACTTGAAGGCTTGAGTAGCACAAAAAGGCTGAGACTTCCCCAAGGGAGAGGATTCTTCCTCAGTGACTGCCTTAGAACTGTGATACTGACTGCAACTGAAACACTGGCTCTCCCTGGCTCTCAGATCTTCGAACTCAAGCCTGGAACCACACAATCAGCTCTCCTAGGCCTCCAGCTTGCCAATTCACCTGACAGATCTTGCAATTTTTTTCAGTCTCATCATCACATGAACCAATTTATTTCCTTATAATAAATCTGCTGCTGCTGCTAAGTCGCTTCAGACGTGTCCGACTCTGTGTGACCCCATAGACGGCAGCCCACCAGGCTCCCCCGTCCTTGGGATTCTCCAGGCAAGAACACTGGAGTGGGTTGCCATTTCCCTCTCCAATGCATGAAAGTGAAAAGTGAAAGTGAAGTTGCTCAGTCGTGTCTGACTCCTAGCGACCCATGGACTGCTGCCTACCAGGCTCCTCCGTCCATGGGATTTGCCAGGCAAGAGTACTGGAGTGGGGTGCCATTGCCTTCTCCGTATAATAAATCTACTTCTATCTAAACACACATGTGCACACACACACACACACCCTACTGGTTCTGTTTCTCTGGAGAATTCTGACTAACACACCTGTCCAAAGAAGATAACAGCTACTTAATACCTAGACCATTCCAGGGATTAGACATTACAGATATACCATGCCCAGAAGATAAATGTTCAATACCTGACAGCCTCTAAAGCTGTTTCTACCTTTAAAATGCTTTGTGTCACGTCCCCAGCAGATGACAAGACAAAATGAACTGGTCACACCTTACTCTTCACCTATCCCAGGGAGGGTGGTTTGGATTTCTCAGCCCTCTGCCTCTCGGAAGCCCACATGGATCACAATAAATAGAAACCCAGCTCAAGTCCAGCCTCTTGGCGGTGGCCAACACCCTGCTGTGGCTTCTTTCCAAACTTCAGTAGCAAAGATGTGCAAATTCAGCGATTAAACCGTAAAATGAGGCAGCTGGAAGGAAACCAGACAAAGTGGCAGGATCCAAACAACTGACAGGTTTCCACTGGGTTTAGGACTCTAGGCAAGCGGGAAAAACCTGTTTGTGAAACTCCATTAGACAGATAGCAAAGAAAACAGCTGCTCTGAACCACAAGATGCTTAGCTGATCAGAGGAATGAGCTGAAGTCAGGGGTGCAGAACCTATGTAAGTCTGTGAACTTCATGGGGTCTCTGCTGGCTATAAATTGAATTTCTAGCCTTACCTACAAAAGCTCTGGCCATCAATGGAAAAGTAAGAACCTCAGAGCATCAGGACCACCAGCCTGGGCTGTCACTGTCCCTGACAAACTCAGAGAAGCTGTTTTGTGGGTGTCAAAAGATGGCTCTGGCACGTGGACCCAGCCTGTGTGTGCTGAGCCTCGACTCTAGAAGCCAGTGCCTCTCAAGCTTGAGAACAGACCCAGGTTACTCAGAGGGCTTGTTAATTTCACCTTCAGGGCTTCCCATTCACTAGGTCCGAGATGAGGCCTGAGAACTTCTCACAAGTTCTCAGCTGATACTGGCACTGCTGGTCTGGACACACACTTAGAGAACGGCTGACAGAAGCTATACATTAGAGGGTGCTGGGTAAGGAGATCCCAGGTTGATGTTCAGAGTGACTTGTGGTGCAAGTCACCACAAGCCTACCACCCCTACTCCCCCCAAAGTCCTATAACTAAGCAAGTATGAAATTTCCAGAAAGACACAAGTATGCAATCTCAGAGTAAGTCCACAGTAAAACGTCATTAATTTGAAGTTTAGAAATGGTAGCCATTGAAGGAATATATATAAGGTCTAAACTGTTATTAAGACTCCTGATGGTGAATGGAGACTTATGACTAATTACATATGGTGCTCTAGGGGCCAAACTGTGAAGAGTCTAATTCGACAGGATTGTGGGAATGTAAATTGATACATGCATTATGGAGAACAGTATGGGAATTCCTCAAAAATCTAAAAATAGAACTACCATATGACCCAGCAATCCCATTCCAGACATATAACCAGAGAAAACCATAATTCAAAAAGATACATGCACCCCAATGTTCATTTCAGCACTATTTACAATACCAGGACATGGAAGCAACCTAAATGTCCATTGACATATGAACGGATAAAGAAGACGTGGTACACACGCACAATCACACACAATGGAATATTACTCGGCCATAAAATGGACTGAAACTGAGCCATTTGCAGAGACACAGATGGACCTGTGTCAGAAGGGAAAATCAAATATCATATCTTAACGCATATACGTGGAATCGAGAAAAATGGTACGGACGAACTTATTTGCAAAGCAGAAATAGTCACAGACATAGAGAACAAATGTAGGGATACCAAGGGGGAAAGGAGAGGGTGGAATGGATTGGGAGATTGGGATTGACGTTTATACACTATTATGCATAAAACAGATAACTAGTGACAACCGACTGCATAGCACAGGAACCCCACTCAATGCTCTGTGTGACCTATGTGGGAAGGAAGAGGGGATATGTGTATCCATGTGGCTATGCTGTACAATAGAAACACAGCACTGTAAAGCAACTATACTTCAATAAAAACTTTTTCTTAATTAAACAGAATGGGGGCCAGGAATGTGTATGGTGAAAAGCTTCCCTGCTGTCATACAACCAGCCCAAGAGGCGGCTATGGTGAGCATTCAAGAACCACCCTGGAGGACAGCCCTGTTTGGTAACTCCAATGATGTCACTCCATAAATCAACTCACTCCGTAAATGTAGGATGCTGGCTCTATGTCAGCCTTTTATGCACAAATTGTTCAACAAATGGGTCTTAATTTGTTCACTGAGGCAAAAGATAAAAGAATGATATTGAGTGGAAGAACTTAGAACTGTTGTACATGCACGTTAAGTCACTTCAGTCATGTCTGACTCTGAGTGACCCTGTGGACGATAGCCCACCAGGCAAGAATACTGGAGTGGGTTGCTATGCCCTTCTGCAAGGGATCTTCCCAACCGAGGGATCGAAGCTGCATCTCATGCCTCCTGCACTGGCAGGCAGGTTCTTTACCACTAGCACCACCTGGGAAAGGACTCTATCAGCACCCGATAAATCTTTGGTCATTTATTCCAGCCCCGAGCACACAGTAGATGCTCAATGAGTACGAACTAACTGAATGGATGGATGGACGGAAAGCCTGGATGAGAAACCAGAAGGAGCACAGGAAGTGAGCGTGGGACCACGAATCAAAGACCTAGATCTTCATTTCGGTTTATCAAGTCATGTGGGGGAAGCACTGGCGGCAAGGCTCAGATGCTGTAGTAAAATCTGAAAGAGACTGTGTGCTCATAGGGATTTTTAAAGTATATTATATACCCTCAATACTGAAATCAGGTTGATTATATTCTTTGCAGCCGAAAATGGAGAGGCTCTATACAGTCAGCAAAAACAAGACTGGGAGCTGACTGTGGCTCATATCACAAATTTCCTATTGCAAAATTCAGACTTAAATTGAAGACAGTAGAGAAAACCACTATTCTGGTATGACCTAAATCAAATCCCTTATGATTATACAGTGGAAGTGACAAAGAGATTCAAGGGATTAGATCTGATAGAGTGCCTGAAGAACTACGGATGGAAGTTCCTAACACTGTATGGGAGGTGGTGATCAAAAACATCCCTAAGAAAAAGAAATGCAAAAAGGCAAAATGGTTGTCTGAGGAGGCCTTACAAATAGCTGAGAAAAGAAGAGAAGGGAAAGGCAAAGGAGAAAAGGGAAGATACACCCATTTGAATGAAGAGTTCCAAAGAATAGCAAGGAGAGATAAGAAAGCCTTAAGTGAACAATGCAAAGGAAATGAGGAAAATACTAGAATGGGAAAGACTAGAGATCTCTTCAAGAAAATTTGAGATACCAAGGGAACATTTAATGCAAAGATAGGCATAATAAAGGACTGAAATAGTAAGGACCTAACAGAAGCTGAAGATATTAAGAAGAGGTGGCAAGAATACACAGAAGAACTATACAAAAAAGGTCTTCATGACACAGATAACCATGGTGGTGTGATCACTCACCTAGAGCCAGACATCCTGGAGTGCGAAGTCAAGTGGGTCTTTGGGGGCATTACTATGAACAAAGCTAACAGAGATGACGGAATTCCAGCTGAACTATTTCAAAGCCTAAAAGACGATGCTGTGAAAGGGCTTCACTCAATATGCCAGCAAATTTGGAAAACTCAGCAGTGGCCACAGGACTGGAAAAGGTCAGTTTTCATTCCAATCCCAAAGAAAGGCAATGCCAAAGAATGCTCAAACTTCCACACAATTGCATTCATCTCACACTCTAGCAAAGTAATGCTCAAAATTCTCCAAGCTAGGCTCCTTCAACAGTCTGTGAATTGAGAACTTCCAGATGTGCAAGCTGGATTTAGAAAAGGCAGAGGAACCAGAAATCAAATTGCTAACATCCGCTGGACCATGGAAAAACCAAGAGAATTACAGAAAAACACCTGCTTCATTGACTACACTAAAGTCTTTGACTGTGTGGATCACAACAAACTGTAGAAAATTCTCCAAGAGATGGGACTACCAGGTCACCTTACCTACCTCCTGAGAAATCTGTATGCAGGTCAAGAAGCAACAGTTAGAACCAGACATGCAACAACAGACTGTTCCAAATGGGGGAAGGAGTACGTCAAGAGTGTACATTGTCACCCTGCTTATTTAACTTATATGTAGAGTAAGTCATGCAAAATGCCAGGCTGGATGAAGCACTAGCTTGAATCAAGATTGCTGACAGAAATATCAATAACCTCAGATATGCAGATGACACCACTCATACGGCAGAAATCGAAGAGGGACTCAAGAACCTCTTGTTGAAAGTGAAAGAGGAGAGTAAAACAGCTGGTTTAAAAATCAACATTCAAAAGACAAAGATTATGGCATCCAGTCCCATCACTTCATGGCAAATAGTTGGGGAAACAACGGAAACAGTGACAGACTTTATTTTTGGGGCTCCAAAATCACTGCAGATGGTGATTCCAGCCATGAAATTAAAAGACACTTGCTCCTTGGAAGAAAAGTTATGACCAACCTAGACAGTGTATTAAAAAGCAGAGACATTACTTTGCCAACAAAGGTCTGTCTAGTCAAAGCTTTTGTTTTTCCTGTAGTCATGTATGGATGTGAGAGTTGGACTATAAAGAAAGCTGAGTGCCAAAGAATTAATGCTTTTGAACTGTGGTGTTGGAGAAGACTCTTGAAAATCTCTTGGACTGCAAGGAGATCCAACCAGTCCATCCTAAAGGAAATCAGTCCTGAATATTCTTGGAAGGACTGAAGCTGAGACTCCAATACTTTGGCCACCTGATGCAAAGAGCCAACTCACTGGAAAAGTCCCTGATGCTGGGAAAGATTGAGGGCAGGAAGAGAAAGAGGCAACAGAGGATGAGATGAATGGATGGCATCATTGGCTCAATGAACATGAGTTTCCACAACGCCAGGGGACAGTGAAGGACAGGGAAGCCTGGCGTGCTGTAGCCCATGGGGTAGCAAAGAGTCAGACACGACTAAGCGATTGAACAACAACAAATTATGTCCTCAAAGCAGGTCCAGAAATCAAATCTCACTAGTTTCAATGCTGAACCAAAACCAATAACAGATCATTCCACCAGAATATGTTAATTTACTATACCCACTTTTTTTTTAACCAAAATATCCTGTCAATTATTTAATGTGAGAGCTTGGCTTAGCAACTGAACAAGTGAAAAGTACTGAAGATTTAATTTACTATATTTAATATGAGTCCATTGTTATAGCACTGCTAAAAACATGCCAAAAGTTCAGAATTTAGATATATATTATTAAATATATATAATTCACATGTTCATAGGATATATATACAGGCTTCCTTTATGGCTCAGCTGGTAAACAATCTGCCTGCAATGTGGGAGACCTGGGTTCAATCCCTGAGTTGGGAAGATACCCTGGAGAAGGCAAAGGCTACCCACTCCACTATTCTGGCCTGGAGAATTCCATGGACTGTACAGACCATGGGGTTGCGAAGAGTAGGACACGACTGAGAGACTTTCACTTTCAGGATATACATGTATAACTCACATAAACTGAAGCCATAGCTCTGTCCAAGTCCATCCAACTGTATCTGACAAGTTCTGCCCTGTTCTGAGCATCTCACCTAGAAGGAGACAGATGTGATGACTACTTGAATGATGGACATGTCAATAAAGGTAGAGGAGAATGACGGATAAAATGAGGGTTAAATTGACACAGATTCAATCTGTAACATGTAGTCGCTGAGTACTGGGGTGTTTTCCCTCGAGGAGCTCCATAACAGTGTTGTTAGATCACTGACTCTCTTCACCTCCATCCATATACCCCTCCACCTGCGTAATCTAACTTCTGCCCCCAGCATCGCACCGAATCGCGCTCACTACAGAAACCGGTGACCGGCCGGAGCACTGACAGCACTGCAGATGTGAATAGCCAAGATGAGGTCACCTTGGAGGAAGGTGGGCTCTAGTCCCATACGACTGATGTTCTTATAAAAAGGAGAAATCTGGACACAAAGGCAGCCGTGCATGCGGGGAGGATGCCCTGTGAAAACCAGAGCTCTGGTGCCCTTAGCTGAGCAACTACCAGAAACTCTGGAGGCTGGAACGGGGGTTTCCCTGGAGGCTTCGTGGCCCTGCTGACACCTTGATCTTAGACCTCTGACCTCCAGAAGAGTGAGACAATATACTTCTCTTATTTGTTCAGTTCAGTCACTCAGTCATGTCCAACTCTTTGCGACCCCCTGGACTGCAGCACACCAGGCCTCCCTGTCCATCAGCAACTCCCAGAGTTTACTCAAACTCATGTCCATTGCGTCGGTGATGCCATCCAACCATCTCATCCTCTGCCTTCTCCCTCTCCTCCCGCCTTCAGTCCTTCCCAGCATCAGGGTTTTGTCCAATGAGTCAGTTCTTTGCATCAGGTGGCCAAACTATTGGAGTTTCAGCTTCAGCAACAGTCCTTCCAATGAATATTCAGGACTGATTTCCTTTAGGATGGACTGATTGGATCTCCTTGCAGTCCAAGGGACTCTCAGGAGTCTTCTCCAACACCACAGTTCAAAAGCATCAATTCTTCAGTGCTCAGCTTTCTTTATAGTCCAACTCTCACATCCATACATGACTACTAGAAAAACCATAGCTTTGACTAGACAGACCTTTGTTGGCAAATAAGTCTCTGCTTTTTAATATGCTGTCTAGGTTTGTCATAACTCTTCTTCCAAGGAGCAAGCATCTTTTAATTTATGGCTGCAGTCACCATCTGTAGTGATTTTGGAGCCCAAAAAATAAAGTCTGTCACTGTTTCCCCATCTATTTGCCATGAAGTGATGGAACCAGATGCCATGATCTCTTGTTTTCTGAATGTTGAGTTTTAAGCCAACTTTTTCACTCTTCTCTTTCACCTTCATCAAGAGGCTCTTTGGTTCTTCTTCACTTCCGGCCATAAGGGTGGTGTCATCTGCATATCTGAGGTTATTGATACTTCCACCAGCAGTCTTGATTCCAGCTTGTGCTTCCTCTGGTAAGGGGCACTTTGTTACATCGAGCCCTAGCAAGCAAATACGTGACCCTCTCATTTTCTCAAAGCTCCCCATGTATCCCGTCATGATACGCACCACCTCCAGCTATTACTGACTACAGAGTAGTTGCTGACCAAGGAGCCGCCCCCGTCTCCGCAGTCCCTAGGCAGTAGGGCCTGTATCTCTGTTGAGTGTCACCATCACCGAACACTGCGAGCATGGTCCCCAGCTGGCTCCCGAGACTGCAGGGTCACCAACGAGGTGAAGGGTGGCCGGGGAGCAAGGGCCTCCCGGAAACGTCCCCTCCCAGCCCCGCCGGGACACTTACCGAGATGATGTGCCCCTTCAGGCCGTGGGCCGAGTCTGCGCACTCGATCACAGCGCTCAGCTGGGGGTAGCCCACCCCTGTCTTGGTGCGGGTGGTGCACACGGAACCTGGATGGAGGAGGAGGGGGACCCCAGAGAGAGATGGTTAGGGCTGAGCAGGACTCGAGACAATGAGCCTCCTCTCCCATCACACAGCCCTACCCCCATTTCCTGGGGGCAGAGCAGCCCCCCGCAGCTCAGCAGAGGTGGGTATAACCGCTGTCCTGGCCACTCATCCCTTCTGGGCCATATCACCCTCATCTGCTCAAGTCCAGGACACACCCCACTACACCGGTCACCATCACTCTCCACGACATCAGCTCCCTCTTACTGACTTCCCAGCCTCCAACTCCACTCCTTCCCACCTTCCCTCACTTCCCACACAACCACAAGGGACCTTCAGATGCCTCCCATGGCCTTGACCCTCCTTGACCTTCAACTTCTGTCAAATGACTCACTTCTCTAAGCCTCAGTGTGTCGCTTAAAAGGTTGAAATGAAAGCATTGACCTCATGGGGCTGTGATGGAGATGAAATGGCATGAGGGATGAAGACTGCCCAGCCTCCAGTAATCCGCTGAGCAAAGGAGGCCGATGCTCAGGGCATGCTAGCAGCCACCCTCTGCCTCGGCTCTGGCCTCTACACACGCCAGCCTCCCGGTCCAGCCTCCCTCTGCCTCGGCTCTGGCCTCTACACACGGCAGCCTCCCGGTCCTCACCCTCTCCTGGTCCATCTCTCACCCTGTCCAGCCCGGCCTCTGAGGTGAGCTTCCACTGCAGAACTCAAACCAGCCACCTTGATGCCTTCATCCCCCCTGACCTCTGCCCTCCCCATGGTCAACTCCAGTTCTAGTTCACTGTCTGCAGTGCATTAGCCCAGTTAGGTCCAGGCCAAATTAGACGGGCCTCTCCAGCACATCTCCGTGCTCAAACCTCCCCTTCCCTCCCAGCAGACCAGCGCCCGCTCCGAGGCCACCCAGCTCACACTCTGTACTGTCTACCCGCCTGTCCCCTCTTCTCTCTGCCCGCCCTGCTCGGCACCCCCCAGCCTTGCAGACCTTTCCATTCCTCCCACCTCAGGGATCCCCTGTACGTGATGTTCTGTCCCCCGAGCGCTCCCCTCTGCACCAACCCCCTGGTCTGGCCAACCCTTTCTCATCTTCCAGGCTTCAACTTCAATGTCACTGCCTCAGGCACGTTGTTCGTCACAGCGTCATTTCAAAAACAGCATTTAAGTCATTATTTGTGTAAGAACTGAGGATCTGTTTTCTCTGCTGGAGGGTAAGCTCCGTGGATATTCATTGTTGTGGATCCAGCACTGAGAACATAGCTTTGTGTATAATAAGGCCTCTATAAATAGTCACTGAAAGAATGCGTGAACTCAAGAATGAATGAGTCACGTCCCTGTCTCCACCGCTTCACCACTCACTCACTCACTCCGTCCCTCCTGCCTGTCTGGGGGTGTTGCCTATGAGCCCGTGTAAAAGCTGGGCATGAACTCCTCCACTCCCACCAGACTCGTGCAAAGCCTCTGCCTCCTCTCCTTTTCCCCCACCATCACCAGTGGCTTCCCAGCTGCCCACAAACCTCTCCCGACAGGTCAAGAGCCAAGGCTATATATATACTCTGAGGCCTGGCTCCGGCAGAGACACCGAGACCAGGGGAGCTGCCTCCCCCCACATCCAGTTGCAGGGAGGAGCCGTCTTCTTCTGTCCATCCTTACAACACAGCCACTCACTCCCTGGGGGCTGTGGCACTTCCCTCCCGACCAAGGCACCCCTGCCCCAGACACGCACTGTGCGAGGCACAACTGGAGCTTTACAACCTCTGGTTCTGGTTCAGAATCGGCCTTTCTCCTTTCCCACTCCACTGCGAGATCCTGGTGGGCAGGGACTCAGCTGCAGTGGCCTGGAGCTCTGCATGGGTGGGGGACAAGGCGGGGGAGTGGTCCTGATGAACCCCCAGGTTAAAAGGAGAAACTGGGTACCCACTTCCTCCCAGCCCCGGTGGCCGTGGGGCACATTTTTAATGCTTTTCTCCCCCAGGTCCCAGGAGTTGTTCTATGATGAACCTTATTTAATGCTGTCACCCGCGCTTCCCTGGTGGAGCTCAGTAGTAAGGAGCTGAGCCAAGGCAGGAGACACAAGTTTGACCCCCGGTCCAGGAAGATCCCACGTGCCGGGGAGCAACTAGGCCCGTGTGGTACAACTACTGAGCCTGTGCTCTACAGCCCGGGAGCCCTTACTACTGAGCCCACGTGCCTGGAGCCTGCGCTCCGAAACAAAAGCCCCCACAATGAGAAGCCCCTGCAGCATGACTAGAGAGTAGCCTCCGTCTACCAAAACTTGAGAAGAGCCTGCACAGCAACAAACACCCAGCACAGCCAAAAATAAAGATAAAATTATTTAAAGAAAAAAAAAATGCTTAGGGCCTTTTACAAGCCTACAGGGCTCTCCTTCCTGAAGAGTCTCTTCCTGCCCATCCAGGTCCCTCAAGGCTGACGACTGTGCCAGGTCACAACACAACCAAGTTTTCTGCCTCCCTCGCAGATTATGGTTTGCTTCCTTTTTTGGTAGTGTCTTCTGAGAGCATGGTATTTGTTAAAAAAAAAAAAAAAAAAACTTTGCTGTTTTTTTTTTATTCCCAAGTGAAAATGTATATCTCTTTTCCTTCTCTCCCATTTTAGTGTTTGGTTAGTCATGGATGTGCGAGGAGGAATTTTTAATATGAAGAAATTAAAAATAAGGAAGTTCATGCACCTGTCTGGCCAAAAGGGAAGGTCAGCATCAAGTGGCCCTGAGAGAAACAGATCTACCCAGAAGACGGTAGAAAGGCGCCACCTTATTCCTCCACTCAGAATGCCACTGCTGGCCCTGGGAGAGAAGGCCTGGGAGGATGCAGCAAAATCTGAGCTGGATATGTATCAGCTGAAGAGCCAAAGGTGATAACTGCCTGGGCCATGAGTCAAGTTCAAATGTGGCCTCAGCTGCATGCTTATTTGTAATGTTTGGGGTCCCTCAAACATTCACATAAACTGGAGTCATTCACATCCATTAACTGTCCCTGTGAGCTCTTCATCCCTCACCTTCCTCTTCGAGGTGAATGGGATCATTCATGACTCTCATTCTTTTCTTCCACAGGAATGTTCTGAAACCAAGACCTTATTTGAATCGAACCACATTCAAGTTCATTCAGAAATTCCCAGAGGCATCAGAAAGCAGCTCAGTGATATTTCTATTCAGGAGCCTCTTCTGATCAGAAGCTCAACAATACTTCCAAAAGAAATGTGCTTTAAACCTGTGGCTGGATCATTCCTGAGGTCCCTTCTGGGCATCTCCCAGTGTTAGACCCCAATCCTCCCAGCAAGTCTTACCTGGTCCAATTCCCACTTTGATGATATCTGCTCCAGAAAGAATAAGCTCTTCTACCATCTCTCCCGTCACCACGTTCCCTGCCTGGGATAGAAAGAATATAGCTCATGATCATGAACTACCCCAGGAGGAACAAAGGTGAGTGATGGAGGAGCCCCACACCTGAACACGAGGAGGAGCCGGTTCTGAGGCCACCAGGCAGCCAAGGGGACAAAAGTAAAACACAGGAGAAGACAAGGGCCCAACCCCTGAATCAACTTTCAGCCAGTTGGTGGCTTAGGGTTTTCTCCAGGTTTCCTTTCTTCTCAATTAACTGTGATGGTGTGATCACTCACAGAGAGCCAGACGTCCTGGAGTGTGACGTCAGCTGGGCCTTAGGAAGCATCACCACCAACCAAGCAAGTGGAGGTGATGGAATTCCAGCTGAGCTATTTTAAATCCTAAAAGATGCTGCTGCTAAAGTGCTGCACTCAGTATACCAGCAAATTTGGAAACAACCCTAAATAACAACAATTATCAAGAACACAGAATTGGACACCCCAGGCTACCTCTGGGTGAGCTGACAGCATGAGGAATTTACAGAACTACATGACTTTGGAACTCCAAGAGACCTTGGTCTTTCCAGGTCAGGCAAGACAAACTCTTACGGAGAACCCAAACATATAAAATAAGCAATGAAACGCTCTCTCAGCTGATTAAAATGTTAATTGTGGTTCACAGTTTGTAAAACCCCTGAAGAACTTCTATGGAACCAATAGAACCCAGAATTAGGGACTACTGGTCACCTCACAGTTGGGAAAATGCCTAGGTATCCCAACCTAAAGGAAATCAGTCCTGAATATTCATTGGAAGGACTGATGCTGAAGCTGAAACTCCAATACTTTGGCTACGTGATGCCAAGAACTGACTCTTTCGAAAAAACCCTGATGCTGGGAAAGACTGAAGGCAGGAGAAGGAGGGACAACAGAGGATGAGATGCTTGGATGGCATCACTGACTTGATGGACATGAGTCTGAGCAAGCTCCAGGAGTTGGTGATGGACAGGGAAGCCTGGCATGCTGCAGTCCACGGGGTTGCAAAGAGTCGGACACGACTGAGCAACTGGGGTGAACTAAACCCATCCTAGGGTCAGTGGTTCCCACTGAGATATGAAAAGGCAGATGAACCCCAAACCCCAAAGGCACCTTGGGGACTGGTACATACTTCATTTTCAGAACAACATGAAACTGTGGTCCTAAGAATAAACCCATAAGCCAGGAAGTGGTAGAAACTAAAAACCAGACGGATGCATCTGGTTTGAAAACAGTGCATGTTCTTTCACTGCAGGAGCCTGGGAACATGAAAATAGCCCTTTTTATTACAACTCACTGGCCTGTGGATTCTTCAGTTGGTGCATAGAATACTTGGCAGGATGCCTGTCTGAATGTTCACAACTGTGCACAGTCTTATTTTGGGCAGTGCATCCCTAACTCATACAACTTGTTTTTTGTCACTGAAGCCCCAAAAGTGTCTTTTCACTGAATTGATTCCAAGGGGAATTTTTCTTTCTCCACCTGGAAAACATGACTTTTAACTTTGTATAGAAGCATCTTCAAAAGGGGTGATGAGGATGGCTCAAAGTTATTTAATCCCAACAGCATTTGACAATGGAAAATGCTAGCCCAGAGAAAGGATAGGAACATATGAGAATACAGTATATGATAAAGACGGCATTTCATGTCACAGAGGAAAGGAACAATATTTCAATAGAAATATTGAAATTTGGGGGGAAAGGGATCTTTTGGAAACAGATATGGATTATCACTCATACCTTGCACCAAAATAAGCTTCAGATAAATTAAAAGTTGTCTCCTCCCAGATTTAGAGGAAAACTGAATACTCGTAATACACATACAAGTGAAAAAACATAAAGACAGATCTGTCTACATGAAAGTTAAAAACCTGCATAAACACACACTCATACATATAATCAACAAAATTAATAACCTGCTGGAGAAAAGATTTACAATTACGAAGAAGACTAACATTATGAGAGCTTTTCCAAATCTACAAGAAAAATGCAAGCACCGCACAGAATAACTTCCGAAGGACATGAACTGACGAGAGAAATAACAGTGGCCAATAAACACAGGGAACGTGTTTAACCTTCACAGCAATCAAATCTCAATGAAGACATCAGCAAGCTACCACTTTTCACTTAACAAATTGTCAGTGATTATAAAAACTAAATGCTGAAAACAGACACTCATTCTCTGCCAGTGGAATGCCTACTCCAGTACAAGTTTTCCTAGAAAATAATTTGCCCATATACAGAAATGAAAAGTATGTATATCCTTTGATCCAATAACTTCCAGGATTTTCTCTCCAGGCAATCATTATGGATGAGGTCAAAGATTTAACTACAAACATGTATTACTGTTAACAGTGCAAAACTGCAAATATATTCCCCCAAAGGGGAATGGTTCAACAATCTCTGGCCAACCCGTGTGATGTTTATAAGATTGGTTTGATGCCATGGGAAAATGCTTAAATGCTTTCAGTATAATGTTAGGAGAAACAGAAGGAAATAGTAAGATCTCAGTTTTGTTAAACGAGTATACGTATGCTACTGCTGCTGCTGCTGCTAAGTCGCTTCAGTCGTGTCCGACTGTGCGACCCCAGAGACGGCAGCCCACCAGGCTCCTCCGTCCATGGGATTCTCCAGGCAAGAGTACTGGAGTGGGGTGCCACTGCCTTCTCCAAAGTATACGTATAGATGGAAATATACACCAAAATGCTGATAAAACATGTCCTGGTGAGGGAATATTCTGACTCTTATCAATAATTCCTTACAATTTCTTGAGTTTGACAGTAGAAACTGCATTACTTTTACAATTGAAAGTTATAGTTTCTGTTTTCTTAGGGTTTTTTTTTTCTCCTAAGCATACAACTCTGAACCTGGAAAAAAACTTAGTAGGAATCCAAGAAGGGCTTCCCTGGTGGCTCAGCATAAAGAATCTGCCTGCAGTGAAGGAGCTGCAGAAGACACAGGTTCGATCCCTCGGTCGGGAAGATTGCCCTGGAAGAGGGCAGAGGAACCCATTGCAGTACTCTTCCCTGGAGAATCCCATGGACAAAGGAGCCTGGCAGATACAGTGCATAGGGTCGCAGAGAGTCAGACACAACTGAAGTGACTTAGCATGCACACAGGAACCCAAGAAACAGCAGGCCAAGCTCTCATTCTTCCTCCCTGGTTGACTTGCTAAAAATTCAAAATAAATTTTACAAATAAAAATCAATTAGAAGTTAAAAATAAAACACCTAAAGAAGCTACTCGAAGCTCCCTACAAGGTTTCACTTTCACTGTGGATTTCTCTCTCCATTCTGGTACTGCCTACAGACCAGTTTAAGAGGGTTCACTTTATACCAAAGAAGTCAATTCAAATCACCTCAGATGGACATAGCAAGTATAACCATGTGAGGTCAAGGTAGGTTTAAAAGTGTGGAGGGAGCTGATGCCATTAAGAGCCCAGGGGCTTCTCAAGGTGTCCCCATGTCCCCTGAGCTGCCTTTGGGGCTCCTGAACCAGAGGCGGGCACCACAAAGAGGACTGAGCATGGAAAAACCCAGAGTGATGACGAAAAGCCTCCAGCCCGAGGACCACACAACAAGAATGCTGATGACCAGGAGAGGACGGTGAGTGTCCCCTTGCAGAACAAAAACCTATCCAAGTTTGAAACCAAGATGGGCAAACACAAAAGCTGAAAGGAGAAGTCACGTTCAGAAACACGAGAGGCCCCGGGAGTATGGTCAGGCTCTGGGGGAAGCCCAGCCCACAGCACAGGCAGCCGGCGGGCTCGGGGTGGGATGCGCTGGGGTGGGGGTGGGTAGTTGGCCGGGGGTGATTAGCGAGCAGTCGGCTTATCTTGGCCAGAAACAGCTTCTGTGGGGAGTGGATACCAGAGGCTCAGAAGGTAGCAGCACGTCCAGCTCGGTCATGACAGGGGCAGCCAGGACAAATAGAAGCCGCAGACCCTAGCTGGGTCCCAGTGCAGACAGGCAGAGATTTCTGTTAGGGCCCCTCTCCCCAGGGAGGCCAAGCACTGTCCGGACACCACCTCCTGCGCCTGTGTCCAGGGCAGGTGGGAGGGCCCAAAGAACACATAAAAGGAACAAAACGAACATTTCACGTACTTCTGTACCATTTAAAAAAGGCCTCTAGGGGCCTCCCTGGTGGCTCAGTGGTTAAGAATCCCCCTGCCAAGGCAGGAGACGTGGCTTCCAATCCTGGTCCAGGAAGATCCCACAGGCCGAGAAGTGACTAAGCCTCTGTGCCACAAGTACTGAAGCCTGAGCACCCTAGAGCTCAGCTCTGCAACGAGAGAAGCCACCATATGAGATGTCCGCCAGCCGCAACTAGAGAAAAGCCCGCGCAGCAATGAAGACCCAGCACAGCCAAAAATTAAATAAATTTTTTTTTTAATTAAAACTTTTAAAAATAAATTAAAAAGTCTTCTGGGAAAAATCCAACCCCAATTCTTCCAGTTCTCCTTTGGACCCAGACATCCATGGCAAGATAACTTCAGAAAGCTGGGGCTGACTGAACGCCCTCCCACTCACTGGGTAATTTTAAGAAAATCATATCCACTCCAAGTCTCCATTTATCCTGCTATAAAGCGGGGCTGATCAGACCCACCTGTCCTTGTCACTGGAGGGTTTACAAAGGAGTTTCACCAATATCCATCTCCAGAACTTTTTCATCATCCCAAACTGAAATTTTATACCCATTAAACAATAAGTTTTCTACCCACTTTTTACTGCCTCTTCAGAAGTCTTTTGCCAAGAAAAATCCTTTCTGTAGAATGAGAAAATTTGGAAAACTCAGCAGCAGCCACAGGACTGGGAAAGGTCAGTTTTCATTCCAATCCCAAAGAAGGGCAATGCCAAGGAATGTTCAAACTACTGTACAACTGCACTCATCTCACATGCTAGCAAGGTAATGCTTAAAATCCTTCAAGTTAGGTTTCAACAGCATGTGAACTGAAAACTTCCAGATGTACGAGCTGGATTTAGAAAAGGCAGAGGAACCAGAGATCAAATTGCCAACATCCGCTGGACAGAAAAAGCAAGAGAATTCTAGAAAAAGATCTACTTCTGCTTCATCGACTACGCTAAAGCCTTTGTGTGGATCACAACAAACTGTGGGAAATTCTTAAAAGAGATGGGAATACCAGACCACCTTACCTGTCTCCTGTGAAACCTGCATGCAGGTCAAGAAGCAACAGTTAGAACCAGACATGGAACAACAGACTGGTTCCAAACTGGGGAAGGAGTAGGTCAAGGCTATATGTTGTCACCCTGCTTATTTAACTCACATGCAGAGTACATCATGAGAAATGCCCGGCTGGATGAAGCACAAGCTGGAATCAAGATTGCCAGGAGAAATATCAATAACCTCAGATATGCAGATGACACCACACTAATGGTAGAAAGTGAAGAGGAACTAAAGAGCCTCTTGATGAAAGTGAAAGAGAGTGAAAAAGTTGGCTTAAAGCTCAACATTCAGAAAACTAAGATCATGGCATCTGGTTCCATCACTTCATGGCAAATAGATGGGGAAACAATGGAAACAGTGACAGACTTTATTTTCTTGGGCTCCAAAATCACTGCAGATGGTGACTGCAGTCTTGCAATTAAAAGACGCTCACTTCTGGGAAGAAAAGCTATGGCAAACCCAGACAGCACATTAAAAAGCAGAGACATCACTTTGCCTACAAAGGTCCATATAGTCAAAGCTATGGTTTTTCCAGTAGTCATGTACGGATGTGAGAGTTGGACCATAAAGAAGACTGAGTGCAGAAGAAATGATGCTTTTGAACTGTGGTGCTGGAGAAGACTCTTGAGAGTCCCTTGGACTGCAAGGAGATCAGACAAGTCAATTCTAAAGGAAATCAACCCTGAATATTCATTGGAAGGACTGATGCTGATACTGAAGCTTCAATACTTTGGCCACCTGATGCAAACAGCTGACTCACTGGAAAAGACCCTGATGCTGGGAAAGGCTGAGGGCAGGAGGAGAAGGCGATGACAGAGGATGAGATGGTTGGATGGCATCACCAACTCGATGAACATGAGTTTGAGTAGACTCCAAGAGACAGCAAAGGACAGGGAAGCCTGGCGTGCTACAGTCCATGGGGTCACCAAGAGTCGGACAGGACTGAGCAACTGAGCACCAGCCAACAGCAGCAGACTGAATCTGGCCTGAGGGCCAACTCCTAACAGAAAGTGCTGGAACATCAATGCCAGAGTCTTCCCCCATGCACCCGAGGATCTCTCTCTATTTACCTGGGCATCCCAGGGAGTAGGAGATGCCACCAAGGCAATAACCACCTTTCACATGAAAAACACAAGCAACCAAATTTACTGCGTGACTCTCGAAGACACACATCAGCTGAATCTTGGGGGCCCTTCCTAGCTCCTACCGCAGTTTCAGTTTACATCAGTTCCAAAGAGAGGATGAACCAGAAAATCTAGGCTAACTTGGCCTGAGAGGGCATCTGGGAGGTAAATTCTGGTGCCCACGGCCGCCACCTTTGAGAACACTGAAGAGCATCACCTGCCTCACCCTCCTGCCTCCCCAGGAAGAGGCATAGAGCAGGCAGGGCCCCCGTGTGACTCAGAACCTTGTCTGACCATGAAATGCTGGAGAAAAGGATCCAGACAGGTGTCTGAGCCACTGGTCACACAGAGAAAGGCCAAGGATGTGCCCACAGCTTCCCAGGGGTCTGCCAACAGTGGCTGACTTGACATTGCCCAGCGGAGCAGAGCTAGTCTCCTCTGAACAGATTAGGTGTCACAAGCCTGTGTCCTCAGGGCCAGATCAGAAAGAGCCACCAGCACAAAAGCACCTCCCAGACCCAACCTGGGTTTTGCAGGTGGCTCTCGTGGTAAAGAATCTGCCTGCCAACGCAGGAGACACAGGACACCGTGGGTTTAATCTCTAGGTTGGAAAGAGCCCCTGGAGGAGGAAATGGCAACCCACTCCAGTATTCTTGCCTGGAAAATTGAATGGACAGAGGAGCCTGGTGGGCTACAGTCCATAAGGTCGGACACGATTGAACCCACAAAAGAGACCCAACATAGGAACCTCTCCGTCACAAGGAGCCTGAGCTGGGAGGGGGTCTGGCTGCAGCAGGGTGCAATGGGGGGGCCTGGAAAGGGGGATTCCAGACCCTGGGGACACACCATCTAGCTCAGTCCCACCTCTCACTGGCTGTGTGAACATCAAAAAGTTTCTTGACCCCTCTAAGCTGAAGCCTCCCACCAACTAAAGTAGGTGCTCTTAGCCTTACTCGAGCACGAGTTATCACAAAAGACAAGTGCCTGGTCCTTGCTAGTGCCTCTTTCCACAGTCCCTGGAATCCACCCAAGAACACACCATTCCCATGCCTCTCAGAAAGCCACCAGGCAGAGGCCCAGAGGACTTGTCACACTCTAACACTCAGCACCTTCACTAGCCCCTTTTCTGCCAGTGACGTTCTCTAAACATCGCCGCTTCCTCCCTCCTGACCTGCAGTGGTGCTTTCCTTAGGTGAAAGGTAAGAAGCAAAGGGTCCACGTGAATCCCAGATGTGCTGGGCAATGGGAGCAGCAAGCCTGGAACTGGGGCTCTGCCAAGACGCTTCTGAGCCGCCCTTCCGTTCACTGCAGAGTAACCATCAGGACAGCACTCAGCATCCCCTAAGTTATCTACCTTTCATTTCCTCATCAGTGGACAAGCACATCCTCACAACACCTCCAAATGCCACGAGAAAAATTATCTTCCTAAAGACCAAGGGTGTTAAGAGTACTGGAGGTTTCCACGTGAACCTGAGGGGTCAGTGTAGGTAAAGCAGCCAGGGGAGAAAGGCTAGAGCCTCCTGCTCATCACTGGGGAGACCAATCCCAACACTGGGAACGCCCCCTGGGCAGTCGGCAGGCGCTGCAGAGGAACACTGAAAAGTGTCACCCCGCACCCCCCCGACGCTGCCTCGCCGGGGAAGAGGCACAGAGCAGGCGGGGCCTCCGTGTGGCTCAGCACCCCTGGGTGCCCAGGGGGCGTGGGAACTCAGTGTCACTCTCCCCCTCCCCACCTCACCCCCACCCAGCAGCCCCCAGGCACTGCACTAGGCCTTTTCCCTGCCCTGCCAGCCCACCTCCTTCCTGCATCGCCCGTCTCCCCTGCTCCTCTCCCTGGAGCTGGAAGCCAGGCTCCACAACAGGCAGCCTGCTCAGCCCTGGGTACAGCCAGCTGTGAGCTAAACTCACCAGCAACCGTGTGCAGGGTGCACTGGGAGCTCTGGGGCGCTGGGGCATTTCTGCTCTCACTGTCCTTATTTCAAAAAGTGGCTCATGTTTTCTCCTTCTTCTTAAAACTAATATACACCCCCTCATCCCACCCCCATTTCTCTTCTCCATCAGCCTCCCGCCTCTCGTTCAGATCCCAGAGCACGTGCCCTCAATGGTACTTGCCCACTTGCCACTGGGTGACTACTGCACCCTTACCATCAGCCCATCTGATCCCCATGATGACACTCCAACCATTTTTATCTCGACCAGCTTTTCACAAGGAGAAGAATGAGCTTCGGGAGGTAGGCGATGTCCCCAACGTGGTTCAGCTGAACCATGGTGCTCATATGGCCACACCGACATCAGGGACCCTCAGCGATGTTAATGCTGGTACAATCAGCATGCAGGTAGAGCAAGAGGTCAAGGGCAAGGGAGGTGCCTGGGAAACAGGCTTAAGATTCACCCCAGGAAAAAAAAAAAAAAGGATTCACCCCAGGAACAGTATATGACCCCACAGCTTCCACAAAACGATGTGGGCCATCGCAATGGACTACAGAGGCAAAGGCCCAGAAGATATGCAGTAGAATCACCATTTATACGAGGTTCAAAAATAGGCAAATTAAGTGCTGTCCTTTAGGAACGCATTGGTAGATGGCAAAACCAGGGACACTCGAGGAAGGAAAAGAGCACCAAGAAGGGTGGGGCTTTTGTCCGAGGTGGGAAGAGGGGCTGCAGAGTACAGGTGCGCTGAAGTGCCCCTGCTTTTATGACTGTTTATTAAACACCCGTGGATGTTTAATGGCTTTGGATGGAGGCAACGCAAAAACAATACCCAGTTGTGGATGTGACTGCTGATAGAAGCAAGGTCCGATGCTGTAAAGAGCAATATTGTATAGGAACCTGGAATGTCAGGTCCATGAATCAAGGCAAACTGAAAGTGGTCAAACAGGAGATGGCAAGAGTGAACGTCGACATTCTAGGAATCAGCGAACTAAAATGGACTGGAATGGGTGAATTTAACTCAGATGACCATTATATCTACTACTGCAGGCAGGAATCCCTTAGAAGAAATGGAGTAGCCATCATGGTCAACAAAAGAGTCCGAAATGCAGTACTTGGATGCAATCTCAAAAATGACAGAATGATCTCTGTTCGTTTCCAAGGCAAACCATTCAATATTACCGTAATCCAAGTCTATGCCCCAACCAGTAACGCTGAAGAAGCTGAAGTTGAATGGTGCTATGAAGATCTACAAGACCTTTTAGAACTAACACCCAAAAAAGATGTCCTTTTCATTATAGAGGACTGGAATGCAAAAGTAGGAAGTCAAGAAACACCTGGGGTAACAGGCAAATTTGGCCTTGGAATACAGAATGAAGCAGGGCAAAGGCTAATAGAGTTTTGCTGAGAGAACGCACTGGTCATAGCAAGCACCCTCTTCTAAAAACACAGGAGAAGACTCTACACATGGACATCACTAGATGGTCAACACCGAAATCAGACTGATTATATTCTTTGCAGCCAAAGATGGAGAAGCTCTATACAGTCAGCAAAAACAAGACTGGGAACTGACTGGCTCCGATCATGAACTCCTTATTGCCAAATTCAGACTGAAATTGAAGAAAGTAGGGAAAACCACTAGACCATTCAGGTACGACCTAAACCAAATTCCTTATGATTATACAGTGGAAGTGAGAAATAGATTTAAGGGACCAGATCTGATAGAGTGCCTGATGAACTATGGAATGAGGTTCGTGACATTGTACAGGAGACAGGGATAAAGACCATCCCCACGGAAAAGAAATGCAAAAAAGCAAAATGGCTGTCTGGGGAGGTCTTACAAATATCTGTGAAAAGAAGAGAAGCGAAAAGCAAAGGAGAAAAGGAAAGATATAAGCCTCCAAATGCAGAGTTCCAAAGAATAGCAAGAAGAGATAAGAAAGCCTTCCTCAGCAATCAATGAAAAGAAATAGAGGAAAACAACAGAATGGGAAAGACTAGAGATCTCTTCAAGAAAATTAGAGATACCAAGGGAACATTTCATGCAAAGATGAGCTCGATAAAGGACAGAAATGGTATGGACTTAACAGAAGCAGAAGATATTAAGAAGAGATGGCAAGAATACACAGAAGAACTGTACAAAAAAGATCTTCACAACCAAGATAATCACGATGGTGTGATCACTCACCTAGAGCCAGACATCTGGAATGTGAAGTCAAGTGGGCCTTAGAAAGCACCACTACGAACAGAGCTAGTGGAGGTGATGGAATTCCAGTTGAGCTACTTCTAATCCTGAAAGATGATGCTGTGAAAGTGCTGCACTCAATATGCCAGCAAATCTGGAAAACTCAGCAGTGGCCACAGGACTGGAAAAGGTCAGTTTTCATTCCAATCCCAAAGAAAGTCAATGCCAAAGAATGCTCAAACTACCGCACAATTGCACTCATCTCACACGCTAGTAAAGTCATGCTCAAAATTCTCCAAGCCAGGCTTCAGCAATACGTGAACCATGAACTT